>NW_027645582.1:225000-550000 GCF_949357685.1 Gobio gobio | reverse complement strand
CCAGAAGGAAAGTCAATGAGTGACTTTTTGACCTTTGGAAAAAAAAATTGTTCAGTAGGTCAAAAATGGACTTCTTGTACAGCCATAATATGTAAAAAAAAAAAAAAATAAAAAAAAATAATCCAAACATTTTTTAGACCTGCAAGCTACTTATTGGAATCAGAAGGGAAGTCAATGAGTGAGTTTTTGACCTTTGGGACAAAAATTTGTTCAGTAGGTCAAATATGGACTTTGTACAGCCATAATATGTAAAAAAAAAAAAAAAAAAATCCAAACCTTTTTTAGACCTGTAAGCTACTTATTGGAGTCAGAAAGTAAGTCAATGAGTGACTTTTTGACCTTAGGGACAAAAAATTGTTCAGTAGGTCAAATATGGACTTCTTGTACAGCCATAATATGTCAAACGTTTTTGTGGGAATGTTGGCTAGTAAAGAGAATAAGAAGGGAAGTCAATGAGTATGTATAGTAAATTAGTGTTTAAGGACTCTTAGGCCTAAAACATGTTCTTTAGGTCAAATATGGACTTCTGTACAGCCAAAACATGTATAAAAAATATGGACCTTTTAACTACTAATTGGAATCAGAATGGAAGTTAATGAGTATGTATAGTGAATTAGTGTGTTTGGACTCTTAGTGCAAAAACATGTTCAGCAGGTCAAATATGGACTTCTTGTACAGCCATAATATGTAAAAAAAAAAAAAAAAAAAAAATTCCAAACCTTTTTTAGACCTGTATTCTACTTATTGGAATCAGAAGGGAAGTCAATGAGTGTCTTTTTGACCTTTGGGACAAAAATGTGTTCAGTAGGTCAAATATGGACTTTGTACAGCTATAATATGTAAAAAAAAAAAAAAAAAAATGTAACCTTTTGTAGACCTTTTAGCTACTAATTGGAACCAGAAGGAAAGTCAATGAGTGACTTTTTGCCCTTTGGGAAAAAAACATGTTCAGTAGGTCAAATATGGACTTTGTACAGCTATAATATGTAAAAAAAAAAAAAAAAAACAGAAGGAAAGTCAATGATTGACTTTTTGACCTTTGGGGGAAAAAAATGTTCAGTAGGTCAAATATGGACTTCTTGTACAGCCATAATATGTAAAAAAAAAAAAAAAAAAAAAAAAAAATGTTAACCTTTTGTAGACCTTTTAGCTACTATTTGGAACCAGAAGGAAAGTCAATGAGTTACTTTTTGACCTTTTGGAAAAAAATGTGTTCAGTAGGTCAAATATGGACTTCTGTATAGCCATAATATGTAAAAAAAAAAAAAAAAAAAATTAAAATAAAATTGTTGACCTTTTGTAGACCTTTTAGCTACTATTTGGAACCAGAAGGAAAGTCAATGAGTGACTTTTTGACCTTTGGGAAAAAAATATGTTCAGTAGGTCAAATATGGACTTCTGTACAGCCATTTCATGTAAAAAAAAATTATAATGTAAAGAAATTAAAACCTTTTTGTGGAACATTTGGCTAGCAATTGGATTCAGAAGGGAAGTCAAAGAGTATGTATGTATAGTAAGTTAGTATTCAAGGACTCTTTCTTCAAAAATATGTTCAGTATGTTAAATATGGACTTCTTGTACAGCCATAATATGTAAAAAAAAAAAAAAAAAAAAAACATTTAAACCTTTTGTAGACCTTTTAGCTACTTATTGGAACCAGAAGGAAAGTCAATGAGTGACTTTTTGACCTTTGGGACAAAAATTTGTTCAGTAGGTCAAATATGGACTTTGTACAGCCATAACCTGTAAAAAAAAAAAAATGGAACCTTTTGTAGACCTTTTAGCTACTTATTGGTACCAGAAGGAAAGTCAATTAGTGACTTTTTGACCTTTGGGACAAAAATGTAATCAGTTGGTCAAATATCGACTTCTGTACAGCCCTAATATGTAAAAAAAAAAAAAAAAATTCCAACCTTTTGTAGACCTTTTAGCTACTAATTGGAACCAGAAGGAAAGTCAATGAGTGACTTTTTGACCTTTGGGAAAAAAATGTGTTCAGTAGGTCAAATATGGACTTCTGTATAGCCATAATATGTAAAAAAAAAAAAAAAAAAAAAACTATTTAAACCTTTTGTAGACCTTTTAGCTACTAATTGGAACCAGAAGGAAAGTCAATGAGTGACTTTTTGACCTTTGGAAAAAAATGTGTTCAGTAGGTCAAATATGGACTTCTTGTACAGCCATAATATGTAAAAAAAAAAAAAAAAATCCAAACCTTTTTTAGACCTGTAAGCTACTTATTGGAACCAGAAGGAAAGTCAATGAGTGACTTTTTGACCTTTGGGACAAACATTTGTTCAGTAGGTCAAATATGGACTTCTTGTACAGCCATAATATGTAAAAAAAAAAAAAAAAAATCCAAACCTTTTTTAGACCTGTAAGCTACTTATTGGAACCAGAAGGAAAGTCAATGAGTGACTTTTTGACCTTTGGGACAAAAATTTGTTCAGTAGGTCAAATATGGACTTTGTACAGCCATAATCTGTAAAAAAAAAAAAAAAAAAAAAAAAATGGAACCTTTTGTAGACCTTTTAGCTACTTATTGGTACCAGAAGGAAAGTCAATTAGTGACTTTTTGACCTTTGGGACAAAAATGTAATCCGTTGGTCAAATATGGACTTCTGTACAGCCCTAATATGTAAAAAAAAAAAAAAAATTCAAACCTTTTTTAGACCTTTTAGCTACTTATTGGTACCAGAAGGAAAGTCAATGAGTGACTTTTTGACCTTTGGGAAAAAAATGTGTTCAGTAGGTCAAATATGGACAGAAGTCCATATTTGACCTACTGAACACATTTTTTTCCCAAAGGTCAAAAAGCCATAGGTCCCAAAGGTCAAAAAGCCTTCTGTATAGCCATAATATGTAAAAAATAATAATAATAAAAAAAAACAATTCAAACCTTTTGTAGACCTTTTAGCTACTAATTGGAACCAGAAGGAAAGTCAATGAGTGACTTTTTGACATTTGGGAAAAAAACATGTTTCGTAGATCAAATATGGACTTCTTGTACAGCCATAATATGTCAAACATTTTTGTGGGAATGTTGGCTAGTAAAGAGAATAAGAAGGGAAGTCAATGAGTATGTATAGTAAATTAGTGTTTAAGGACTCTTAGGCCTAAAACATGTTCTTTAGGTCAAATATGGACTTCTGTACTGCCAAAACATGTATAAAAAATGTGGACCTTTTAACTACTAATTGGAATCAGAATGGAAGTTAATGAGTATGTATAGTGAATTAGTGTGTTTGGACTCTTAGTGCAAAAACATGTTCAGCAGGTCAAATATGGACTTCTTGTACAGCCATAATATGTAAAAAAAAAAAAAAAAAAAAAAATTCCAAACCTTTTTTAGACCTGTAAGCTACTTATTGGAATCAGAAAGTAAGTCAATGAGTGTCTTTTTGACCTTTGGGACAAAAATGTGTTCAGTAGGTCAAATATGGACTTCTTTGTACAGCCATAATATGTAAAAAAAAAAAAAAAAAACACATTTTTTACCTTTTGTAGACCTTTTAGCTACTAATTGGAACCAGAAGGAAAGTCAATGAGTGACTTTTTGCCCTTTGGGAAAAAAACATGTTCAGTAGGTCAAATATGGACTACTTGTACAGCCATAATATGTAAAAAAAAAAAAAATAATCCAAACCTTTTTTAGACCTGTATTCTACTTATTGGAATCAGAAGGGAAGTCAATGAGTGTCTTTTTGACCTTTGGGACAAAACTTTGTTCAGTAGGTCAAATATGGACTTTGTACAGCCATAATATGTAAAAAAAAAAAAAAAAAAACAGAAGGAAAGTCAATGAGTGACTTTTTTACCTTTGGGGAAAAAAAATGTTCAGTAGGTCAAATATGGACTTCTGTATAGCCATAATATGTAAAAAAAAAAAAAAAAAAAAAAAAAAATTTTAAATAAAATTGTTGACCTTTTGTAGACCTTTTAGCTACTATTTGGAACCAGAAGGAAAGTCAATGAGTGACTTTTTGACCTTTGGAAAAAAAAATTGTTCAGTAGGTCAAATATGGACTTCTTGTACAGCCATAATATGTTAAAAAAAAAAAAAAAAAAAAAAATGTTTTACCTTTTGTAGACCTTTTAGCTACTTATTGGAACCAGAAGGAAAGTCAATGAGTGACTTTTTGACCTTTGGAAAAAAAATTTGTTCAGTAGGTCAAATATGGACTTCTTGTACAGCCATAATATGTAAAAAAAAAAAAAAAATCCAAACCTTTTTTAGACCTGTAAGCTACTTATTGGAACCAGAAGGAAAGTCAATGAGTGACTTTTTGACCTTTGGGACAAACATTTGTTCAGTAGGTCAAATATGGACTTCTTGTACAGCCATAATATGTAAAAAAAAAAAAAAAAATCCAAACCTTTTTTAGACCTGTAAGCTACTTATTGGAACCAGAAGGAAAGTCAATGAGTGACTTTTTGACCTTTGGGACAAAAATTTGTTCAGTAGGTCAAATATGGACTTTGTACAGCCATAATCTGTAAAAAAAAAAAAAAAAAAAAAAAATGGAACCTTTTGTAGACCTTTTAGCTACTTATTGGTACCAGAAGGAAAGTCAATTAGTGACTTTTTGACCTTTGGGACAAAAATGTAATCCGTTGGTCAAATATGGACTTCTGTACAGCCCTAATATGTAAAAAAAAAAAAAAATTCAAACCTTTTTTAGACCTTTTAGCTACTTATTGGTACCAGAAGGAAAGTCAATGAGTGACTTTTTGACCTTTGGGAAAAAAATGTGTTCAGTAGGTCAAATATGGACAGAAGTCCATATTTGACCTACTGAACACATTTTTTTCCCAAAGGTCAAAAAGCCATAGGTCCCAAAGGTCAAAAAGCCTTCTGTATAGCCATAATATGTAAAAAATAATAAAAATAAAAAAAACAATTCAAACCTTTTGTAGACCTTTTAGCTACTAATTGGAACCAGAAGGAAAGTCAATGAGTGACTTTTTGACATTTGGGAAAAAAACATGTTTCGTAGATCAAATATGGACTTCTTGTACAGCCATAATATGTCAAACATTTTTGTGGGAATGTTGGCTAGTAAAGAGAATAAGAAGGGAAGTCAATGAGTATGTATAGTAAATTAGTGTTTAAGGACTCTTAGGCCTAAAACATGTTCTTTAGGTCAAATATGGACTTCTGTACTGCCAAAACATGTATAAAAAATGTGGACCTTTTAACTACTAATTGGAATCAGAATGGAAGTTAATGAGTATGTATAGTGAATTAGTGTGTTTGGACTCTTAGTGCAAAAACATGTTCAGCAGGTCAAATATGGACTTCTTGTACAGCCATAATATGTAAAAAAAAAAAAAAAAAAAAAAAAAAAAATTCCAAACCTTTTTTAGACCTGTAAGCTACTTATTGGAATCAGAAAGTAAGTCAATGAGTGTCTTTTTGACCTTTGGGACAAAAATGTGTTCAGTAGGTCAAATATGGACTTCTTTGTACAGCCATAATATGTAAAAAAAAAAAAAAAAAAACATTTTTTACCTTTTGTAGACCTTTTAGCTACTAATTGGAACCAGAAGGAAAGTCAATGAGTGACTTTTTGCCCTTTGGGAAAAAAACATGTTCAGTAGGTCAAATATGGACTACTTGTACAGCCATAATATGTAAAAAAAAAAATAATAAAAAAAAATAATCCAAACCTTTTTTAGACCTGTATTCTACTTATTGGAATCAGAAGGGAAGTCAATGAGTGTCTTTTTGACCTTTGGGACAAAAATTTGTTCAGTAGGTCAAATATGGACTTTGTACAGCCATAATATGTAAAAAAAAAAAAAAAAAAAAAAAAATGTAACCTTCTGGTTCCAATTAGTAGCTAAAAGGTCTACAAAAGGTTTGAATTGTTTTTTTTTTTTATTATTATTTTTTACATATTATGGCTATACAGAAGGCTTTTTGACCTTTGGGACCTATGGCTTTTTGACCTTTGGGAAAAAAATGTGTTCAGTAGGTCAAATATGGACTTCTGTACAGCCATTTCATGTAAAAAAAAAAATATAATGTAAAGAAATTAAAACCTTTTTGTGGAACATTTGGCTAGCAATTGGATTCAGAAGGGAAGTCAAAGAGTATGTATGTATAGTAAGTTAGTATTCAAGGACTCTTTCTTCAAAAATATGTTCAGTATGTTAAATATGGACTTCTTGTACAGCCATAATATGTAAAAAAAAAAAAAAAAAAAAAAAACATTTAAACCTTTTGTAGACCTTTTAGCTACTTATTGGAACCAGAAGGAAAGTCAATGAGTGACTTTTTGACCTTTGGGACAAAAATTTGTTCAGTAGGTCAAATATGGACTTTCTACAGCCATAACCTGTAAAAAAAAAATGGAACCTTTTGTAGACCTTTTAGCTACTTATTGGTACCAGAAGGAAAGTCAATTAGTGACTTTTTGACCTTTGGGACAAAAATGTAATCAGTTGGTCAAATATCGACTTCTGTACAGCCCTAATATGTAAAAAAAAAAAAAAAAATTCCAACCTTTTGTAGACCTTTTAGCTACTAATTGGAACCAGAAGGAAAGTCAATGAGTGACTTTTTGACCTTTGGGAAAAAAATTTGTTCAGTAGGTCAAATATGGACTTCTGTATAGCCATAATATGTAAAAAAAAAAAAAAAAAAAACACTATTTAAACCTTTTGTAGACCTTTTAGCTACTAATTGGAACCAGAAGGAAAGTCAATGAGTGACTTTTTGACCTTTGGAAAAAAATGTGTTCAGTAGGTCAAATATGGACTTCTTGTACAGCCATAATATGTAAAAAAAAAAAAAAAAATCCAAACCTTTTTTAGACCTGTAAGCTACTTATTGGAACCAGAAGGAAAGTCAATGAGTGACTTTTTGACCTTTGGGACAAACATTTGTTCAGTAGGTCAAATATGGACTTCTTGTACAGCCATAATATGTAAAAAAAAAAAAAAAAAAATCCAAACCTTTTTTAGACCTGTAAGCTACTTATTGGAACCAGAAGGAAAGTCAATGAGTGACTTTTTGACCTTTGGGACAAAAATTTGTTCAGTTTGTACAGCCTTATTCGGAAAAAAAATAAAAAAAATAAAAAAAATGGAACCTTTTGTAGACCTTTTAGCTACTTATTGGTACCAGAAGGAAAGTCAATTAGTGACTTTTTGACCTTTGGGACAAAAATGTAATCCGTTGGTCAAATATGGACTTCTGTACAGCCCTAATATGTAAAAAAAAAAAAAAAAATCAAACCTTTTGTAGACCTTTTAGCTACTTATTGGTACCAGAAGGAAAGTCAATGAGTGACTTTTTGACCTTTGGGAAAAAAATGTGTTCAGTAGGTCAAATATGGACAGAAGTCCATATTTGACCTACTGAACACATTTTTTTCCCAAAGGTCAAAAAGCCATAGGTCCCAAAGGTCAAAAAGCCTTCTGTATAGCCATAATATGTAAAAAAAATAAAAAAAAATAAAAAAACAATTCAAACCTTTTGTAGACCTTTTAGCTACTAATTGGAACCAGAAGGAAAGTCAATGAGTGACTTTTTGACATTTGGGAAAAAAACATGTTTCGTAGGTCAAATATGGACTTCTTGTACAGCCATAATATGTCAAACATTTTTGTGGGAATGTTGGCTAGTAAAGAGAATAAGAAGGGAAGTCAATGAGTATGTATAGTAAATTAGTGTTTAAGGACTCTTAGGCCTAAAACATGTTCTTTAGGTCATATATGGACTTCTGTACAGCCAAAACATGTATAAAAAAATGTGGACCTTTTAACTACTAATTGGAATCAAAATGGAAGTTAATGAGTATGTATAGTGAATTAGTGTGTTTGGACTCTTAGTGCAAAAACATGTTCAGCAGGTCAAATATGGACTTATTGTACAGCCATAATAAATAAATAAAATAAAAAATAAAAAAAATTCCAAACTTTTTTAAACCTGTAAGCTACTTATTGGAATCAGAAAGTAAGTCAATGAGTGTCTTTTTGACCTTTGGGACAAAAATTTGTTCAGTAGGTCAAATATGGACTTTGTACAGCCATAATATGTAAAAAAAAAAAAAAAAACCAGAAGGAAAGTCAATGAGTGACTTTTTGACCTTTTGGAAAAAAATGTGTTCAGTAGGTCAAATATGGACTTCTGTATAGCCATAATATGTTAAAAAATAAAAAATATAATAAAAAAAAATTGTTGACCTTTTGTAGACCTTTTAGCTACTATTTGGAACCAGAAGGAAAGTCAATGAGTGACTTTTTGACCTTTGGGAAAAAAATGTGTTCAGTAGGTCAAATATGGACTTCTTGTACAGCCATAATATGTAAAAAAAAAAAAAAAAATCCAAACCTTTTTTAGACCTGTAAGCTACTTATTGGAACCAGAAGGAAAGTCAATGAGTGACTTTTTGACCTTTGGGACAAACATTTGTTCAGTAGGTCAAATATGGACTTCTTGTACAGCCATAATATGTAAAAAAAAAAAAAAAAAATCCAAACCTTTTTTAGACCTGTAAGCTACTTATTGGAACCAGAAGGAAAGTCAATGAGTGACTTTTTGACCTTTGGGACAAAAATTTGTTCAGTTTGTACAGCCTTATTCGGAAAAAAAATAAAAAAAATAAAAAAAATGGAACCTTTTGTAGACCTTTTAGCTACTTATTGGTACCAGAAGGAAAGTCAATTAGTGACTTTTTGACCTTTGGGACAAAAATGTAATCCGTTGGTCAAATATGGACTTCTGTACAGCCCTAATATGTAAAAAAAAAAAAAAAATTCAAACCTTTTGTAGACCTTTTAGCTACTTATTGGTACCAGAAGGAAAGTCAATGAGTGACTTTTTGACCTTTGGGAAAAAAATGTGTTCAGTAGGTCAAATATGGACAGAAGTCCATATTTGACCTACTGAACACATTTTTTTCCCAAAGGTCAAAAAGCCATAGGTCCCAAAGGTCAAAAAGCCTTCTGTATAGCCATAATATGTAAAAAAAATAAAAAAAAATAAAAAAACAATTCAAACCTTTTGTAGACCTTTTAGCTACTAATTGGAACCAGAAGGAAAGTCAATGAGTGACTTTTTGACATTTGGGAAAAAAACATGTTTCGTAGGTCAAATATGGACTTCTTGTACAGCCATAATATGTCAAACATTTTTGTGGGAATGTTGGCTAGTAAAGAGAATAAGAAGGGAAGTCAATGAGTATGTATAGTAATTTAGTGTTTAAGGACTCTTAGGCCTAAAACATGTTCTTTAGGTCATATATGGACTTCTGTACAGCCAAAACATGTATAAAAAAATGTGGACCTTTTAACTACTAATTGGAATCAAAATGGAAGTTAATGAGTATGTATAGTGAATTAGTGTGTTTGGACTCTTAGTGCAAAAACATGTTCAGCAGGTCAAATATGGACTTATTGTACAGCCATAATAAATAAATAAAATAAAAAAAATTCCAAACTTTTTTAAACCTGTAAGCTACTTATTGGAATCAGAAAGTAAGTCAATGAGTGTCTTTTTGACCTTTGGGACAAAAATTTGTTCAGTAGGTCAAATATGGACTTTGTACAGCCATAATATGTAAAAAAAAAAAAAAAAACCAGAAGGAAAGTCAATGAGTGACTTTTTGACCTTTTGGAAAAAAATGTGTTCAGTAGGTCAAATATGGACTTCTGTATAGCCATAATATGTTAAAAAATAAAAAATATAATAAAAAAAAATTGTTGACCTTTTGTAGACCTTTTAGCTACTATTTGGAACCAGAAGGAAAGTCAATGAGTGACTTTTTGACCTTTGGGAAAAAAAATTGTTCAGTAGGTCAAATATGGACTTCTGTACAGCCATTTCATGTAAAAAAAAAAATTATAATGTAAAGAAATTAAAACCTTTTTGTGGAACATTTGGCTAGCAATTGGATTCAGAAGGGAAGTCAAAGAGTGTGCATGTATAGTAAGTTAGTGTTCAAGGACTCTTGGGCAAAAATATGTTAAATATGGACTTCTTGTACAGCCATAATATGTAAAAAAAAAAAAAAAAAAAAATGTTAACCTTTTGTAGACCTTTTAGCTACTTATTGGTACCAGAAGGAAAGTCAATGAGTGACTTTTTGACCTTTGGGACAAAAGTGTATTCGGTAGGTCAAATATTGACTTCTGTACAGCCATAATATGTAAAAAAAAAAAAATTAATAATTAAACCTTTTGTAGACCTTTTAGCTACTAATTTGAACCAGAAGGAAAGTTAATGAGTGACTTTTTGACCTTTGGGACGAAAATGTATTCAGTAGGAAAAATATAAATATCTGTACAGCCATAACTTAAAATACATACAAAATGAAATAAAATAAAACCTTTAAAAACTTTTTGTGGAACTTTTTTTCTAGCAACCGGATTCTGAAGGGAAATCAACAAGTATATATAGTAAGTTAGTGTTTAAGGACTGTTGGTACAAAAATATGTTTAGTGGTTCAAATATGGACTTCTGTACAGCCAAAACATGTAAATAAAAAAATAAAAATTGTTGACCTTTTAGCTACTGATTGGAATTAGGAGTTATGGCTTCTCTATGGCTTAATGTAAAATACGGACTCAATGAGTATGTATAGCAACTTAATATTTAAGGACTCTTTGGTCAAAAATATGTTCAAAATAATTAAGTTGTGCATTACAGGATAACATATGTTTTGTTTCAGTGCGTTTCAATAAATTGTTTTATACAGGGATGACATATTTTGCACCATCTAACAATGCTTTGCGTATTAAGGAGATAACACCTCATGTTAACTTTTGCAGTACATACAAGAATAAGCTTGTTCTGTTTGTGTATTGAAAAGAGAACACACCAAACGTGTTGTTGCCGTGCATTGCATGCAATAACTAACTTATGTATTAAATAGATAAAAAACATATTTGCTTTTGCATTGCATTGCATTGCACGAACTAATGCTTCGAAGAGATTAGTGCTTTTGCATTTAAGAGAAAAGTGGTTTTGCATCGCAATGCAAACAAAACGCATTGTGCATTGAAGAGAGTAGTGCTTTTCCGTTGCACTGCATACAATAACTCGGTGTGCATTGAAGAGACAAATGATTTTGCATTGCAATGCACACAAAACACATTGTGCATTGAATAGATTAGTGCGTTTGCATTGCATAGCATTAAAAGAAACTTGTGAATTGACAAGAATAGTGCTTTTGCATTGCAATGCATACGAAACTCATTGTGCATTGAAGAGACAAGTGATTTTGTTTTGCATTGCATTCAAACACTCGGTGTGCATTGAAGAGAATATTGGTTTTGCATTGCAATGCATACAAAACATATTGTGCATGGAAGAGACAAGTGATTTTGCATTGCAACGCATTAAAAAAAAACTTGTGCATTGACCAGATTAGTGCTTTTGCATTTCAATGCATACAATACTTTTTTTGCATTGAAAAGACAAGTGATTTTGCATTGCATCGCATTAAAAAAGACTTGTGCATTGAAGATATTAGTGCTTTTGCATTGCATTGCATATAAGAACTTTTTGTGCATTGAAGAGACCAGTGAATTTGCATTGCATTCAAGAACTCGCTTTTGCATTGCAATGCATACTAAACTCATTGTGCATTGAAGAGACAAGATATTTTGCATTGCATCACATTAAAAAACACGTGCATTGACGAGATTAGTAATTTTGCATTGCAATACATACAAGACTCGGTGTGCATTGAACAGATTAGTGCTTTTGCATTGCAATGTATTAAAAAAAACTTGTGCATTGACGAGATTAGTGCTTACATTGCATATAAGAACTTTTTGTGCATTGAAGAGACAAGTGATTTTGCATTGCAATGCACACAAAACACATTGTGCATTGAATAGATTAGTGCTTTTGCATTGCATTGCATTAAAAAAAAACTTGTGCTTTGACGAGATTAGTGCTTTTGCATTGCATATAAGAACTTTGTGTGCATTGAAGAGACGAGTGATTTTGCATTGCATCGCATTAAAAAAGACTTGTGCATTGAATATGTTAGTGCTTTTGCATTGCATTGCATATAAGAACTTTTTGTGCATTGAAGAGACAAGTGATTTTGCATTGCATTCAAGAACTCGCTTTTGCCTTGCAATGCATACTAAACTCATTGTGCATTGAAGAGACAAGAGATTTTGCATTGCATCGCATTAAAAAACACTTGTGCATTGACGAGATTAGTAATTTTGCATTGCAATGCATACAATACTCGGTGTGCATTGAACAGATTAGTGCTTTTGCATTGAATTGCATTTAAAAAAAACTTGTGCATTGACGAGATTAGTGCTTTTGCATTACATTGCATATAAGAACTTTTTGTGCATTGAAGAGACAAGTGATTTTGCATTGCAATGCACACAAAACACATTGTGCATTGAATAGATTAGTGCTTTTGCATTGCATATAAGAACTTTTTGTGCATTGAAGAGACAAGTGATTTTGCACTGCATCGCATTAAAAAAGACTTGTGCATTGAAGATGTTAGTGCTTTTGCATTGCAATGCATACTATACTCATTTTGCATTGAAGAGACAAGTGATTTTGCATTGCATCGCTTAAAAAAACACTTGTGCATTGACGAGATTAGTAATTTTGCGTTGCAATGCATACAAGACTCGGTGTGCATTGACAAGATTAGTGCTTTTGCATTGCATTGCATATAAGAACTTTTTGTGCATTGAAGAGACAAGGGATTTTGCATTGCATCGCATTAAAAAACACTTGTGCATTGACGAGATTAGTACTTTTGCATTGCAATGCATTCAAGAACTCGGTGTGCATTTAAGAGAATAGTGCTTTTGCATTGCAATGCATACTAAACTCATTTTGCATTGAAGAGACAAGTGATTTTGCCTTTCTTTGCATTCAAGAACTCGGTGTGGATGGAAATGATTAGTGGTTTTGCGTTGCATTACATACAAGACTCGTTGTGCATTGCATAAGTGCTGTTGCATTGCATTAGATATAATAACTTTTTGTGCATTGAAGAGACAAGTGATTTTGCATTGCATCGCATTAAAAAAGACTTGTGCATTGAAGATATTAGTGCTTTTGCATTGCATTGCATATCAGAACTTTTTGTGCATTGAAGAGACAAGTGATTTGCATTGCATTCAAGAACTTGCTTTTGCATTGCAATGCATACTAAACTCATTGTGCATTAAAGAGACAAGAGATTTTGCATTGCATCGCATTAAAAAACACTTGTGCATTGACGAGATTAGTACTTTTGCATTGCAATGCATACAAGACTCGGTGTGCATTGAACAGATTAGTGCTTTTGCATTGCATTGCATTCAAGAACTCGGTGTGCATTTAAGAGAATAGTGCTTTTGCATTGCAATGCATACTAAACTCATTTTGCATTGAAGAGACAAGTGATTGTGCCTTTCTTTGCATTCAAGAACTCGGTGTGCATTGAAATGATTAGTGCTTTTGCGTTGCACTACATACAAGACTCGTTGTGCAGTGAAGAGATAAGTGCTGTTGCATTGCATTAGATATAAGAACTTTTTGTGCATTGAAGAGACAAGTGATTTTGCATTGCATTGCATTCAAGAAGTCGGGGTGCATTGAAGAGATTAGTGCTTTTGCATTGCACTGCATACAAGACTCGTGCATTGAAGAGACAAGTGCTGTCGCATTGCATTGGATACAAGAACTCGTTGTGCATTGAAGAGATTAGTGCTTTTGCCATGCATAAAATAGCTGATAAGTGCTTTTGCATTAGCAAGTGCATGGCAACATCTGTCTATTCAAAAGGTCTATCTCCTCAATGCACCTCGGAACGAGTTGTCTTGCCAGGAAGAAGATAATTATGTCCTGTTGAACATCTTTCTCACCGACGAATCCTCAAACATAAAATGTCTTATAATTCCCTTTGACTCCTCATGTTAAATCAGCCGGAATGTAAAACATTATGACCTATTGAACATGTTTCTGGCCGATGAGTCCTCAAATATTAAATTACTATAAATACTCATTGACTCCATACATTAGGTACATATTAATTCTACTTACATGTTTAAAGTCTCCGTGAACATTGACTTACTATCCATACTTTTAGACTCTAAGCATTAAATTAGTCTATATTTGACCTACTGAACTTATTTCTGGCCGAAGGGTCCACAAAGGGTTATTTTCTATATATTCTCATAGACTCCTTTTGATGGTGAATCAGTAGTCCATATTTGCCCGCCGACCATATTTTTTTTCGTCTTTGAACATTGACTTACTATCCATACTCATTGACTCATTCTTATGTTACATCAGGTTCTAATGTACGGCTGTTGTAACATTGAAGTTAATGAGTAGTACAGTTTTCAAGGACACTTTGGTCAAAAAAAAATGGACTATGGCTGATTTATCATCATAAAGAGTCTATAATTGTGTATTGAAACTTAATTTACATGTTATTGCTAAACAGAAGTCCATATTTGACCTACTGAACATGTTTCTGGCCAAGGTGTCTACAAAGGTTTTCAACTATATACTCTCAATGATTCCTTCTCATGTTAAATCGGACAATAGTCCACATTTGACCTACTGAACACATTTTTTGCCTCGATCATGAATTTACTATACATACTCATTGACTTCCCTTCTGATTTCCTTTTGTGGACAAAGGGTCAAAAATGGACATATGGACTATGGACTACTTATGGACTGATGAATATTCAGACAGAAATATGTTCAGTAGGTCAGTAAGTGGACTACACAGTAAGTGGCTGATTTAACATAAGGAGTCTTTGAAAATATTTTATTTGAAATAAAATAAAACCTTTAAAAACTTTTTGTGGAACTTTTTTTCTAGCAACCGGATTCTGAAGGGAAATCAACAAGTATATATAGTAAGTTAGTGTTTAAGGACTGTTGGTACAAAAATATGTTTAGTGGTTCAAATATGGACTTCTGTACAGCCAAAACATGTAAATAAAAAAATAAAAATTGTTGACCTTTTAGCTACTGATTGGAATTAGGAGTTATGGCTTCTCTATGGCTTAATGTAAAATACGGACTCAATGAGTATGTATAGCAACTTAATATTTAAGGACTCTTTGGTCAAAAATATGTTCAAAATAATTAAGTTGTGCATTACAGGATAACATATGTTTTGTTTCAGTGCGTTTCAATAAATTGTTTTATACAGGGATGACATATTTTGCACCATCTAACAATGCTTTGCGTATTAAGGAGATAACACCTCATGTTAACTTTTGCAGTACATACAAGAATAAGCTTGTTCTGTTTGTGTATTGAAAAGAGAACACACCAAACGTGTTGTTGCCGTGCATTGCATGCAATAACTAACTTATGTATTAAATAGATAAAAAACATATTTGCTTTTGCATTGCATTGCATTGCACGAACTAATGCTTCGAAGAGATTAGTGCTTTTGCATTTAAGAGAAAAGTGGTTTTGCATCGCAATGCAAACAAAACGCATTGTGCATTGAAGAGAGTAGTGCTTTTCCGTTGCACTGCATACAATAACTCGGTGTGCATTGAAGAGACAAATGATTTTGCATTGCAATGCACACAAAACACATTGTGCATTGAATAGATTAGTGCGTTTGCATTGCATAGCATTAAAAGAAACTTGTGAATTGACGAGAATAGTGCTTTTGCATTGCAATACATACGAAACTCATTGTGCATTGAAGAGAAAAGTGGTTTTGCATCGCAATGCAAACAAAACGCATTGTGCATTGAAGAGAGTAGTGCTTTTCCGTTGCACTGCATACAATAACTCGGTGTGCATTGAATAGATTAGTGCGTTTGCATTGCAACGCATTAAAAAAAAACTTGTGCATTGACCAGATTAGTGCTTTTGCATTTCAATGCATACAATACTTTTTTTGCATTGAAGAGACAAGTGATTTTGCATTGCATCGCATTAAAAAAGACTTGTGCATTGAAGATATTAGTGCTTTTGCATTGCATTGCATATAAGAACTTTTTGTGCATTGAAGAGACCAGTGAATTTGCATTGCATTCAAGAACTCGCTTTTGCATTGCAATGCATACTAAACTCATTGTGCATTGAAGAGACAAGATATTTTGCATTGCATCACATTAAAAAACACGTGCATTGACGAGATTAGTAATTTTGCATTGCAATACATACAAGACTCGGTGTGCATTGAACAGATTAGTGCTTTTGCATTGCATTGTATTAAAAAAAACTTGTGCATTGACGAGATTAGTGCTTACATTGCATATAAGAACTTTTTGTGCATTGAAGAGACAAGTGATTTTGCATTGCAATGCACACAAAACACATTGTGCATTGAATAGATTAGTGCTTTTGCATTGCATTGCATTAAAAAAAAACTTGTGCTTTGACGAGATTAGTGCTTTTGCATTGCATATAAGAACTTTGTGTGCATTGAAGAGACGAGTGATTTTGCATTGCATCGCATTAAAAAAGACTTGTGCATTGAATATGTTAGTGCTTTTGCATTGCATTGCATATAAGAACTTTTTGTGCATTGAAGAGACAAGTGATTTTGCATTGCATTCTAGAACTCGCTTTTGCCTTGCAATGCATACTAAACTCATTGTGCATTGAAGAGACAAGAGATTTTGCATTGCATCGCATTAAAAAACACTTGTGCATTGACGAGATTAGTAATTTTGCATTGCAATGCATACAATACTCGGTGTGCATTGAACAGATTAGTGCTTTTGCATTGCATTGCATTTAAAAAAAACTTGTGCATTGACGAGATTAGTGCTTTTGCATTACATTGCATATAAGAACTTTTTGTGCATTGAAGAGACAAGTGATTTTGCATTGCAATGCACACAAAACACATTGTGCATTGAATAGATTAGTGCTTTTGCATTGCATATAAGAACTTTTTGTGCATTGAAGAGACAAGTGATTTTGCACTGCATCGCATTAAAAAAGACTTGTGCATTGAAGATGTTAGTGCTTTTGCATTGCAATGCATACTATACTCATTTTGCATTGAAGAGACAAGTGATTTTGCATTGCATCGCTTAAAAAAACACTTGTGCATTGACGAGATTAGTAATTTTGCGTTGCAATGCATACAAGACTCGGTGTGCATTGACAAGATTAGTGCTTTTGCATTGCATTGCATATAAGAACTTTTTGTGCATTGAAGAGACAAGGGATTTTGCATTGCATTCTAGAACTCGCTTTTGCCTTGCAATGCATACTAAACTCATTGTGCATTGAAGAGACAAGAGATTTTGCATTGCATCGCATTAAAAAACACTTGTGCATTGACGAGATTAGTAATTTTGCATTGCAATGCATACAATACTCGGTGTGCATTGAACAGATTAGTGCTTTTGCATTGCATTGCATTTAAAAAAAACTTGTGCATTGACGAGATTAGTGCTTTTGCATTACATTGCATATAAGAACTTTTTGTGCATTGAAGAGACAAGTGATTTTGCATTGCAACGCACACAAAACACATTGTGCATTGAATAGATTAGTGCTTTTGCATTGCATATAAGAACTTTTTGTGCATTGAAGAGACAAGTGATTTTGCACTGCATCGCATTAAAAAAGACTTGTGCATTGAAGATGTTAGTGCTTTTGCATTGCAATGCATACTATACTCATTTTGCATTGAAGAGACAAGTGATTTTGCATTGCATCGCTTAAAAAAACACTTGTGCATTGACGAGATTAGTAATTTTGCGTTGCAATGCATACAAGACTCGGTGTGCATTGACAAGATTAGTGCTTTTGCATTGCATTGCATATAAGAACTTTTTGTGCATTGAAGAGACAAGGGATTTTGCATTGCATCGCATTAAAAAACACTTGTGCATTGACGAGATTAGTACTTTTGCATTGCAATGCATTCAAGAACTCGGTGTGCATTTAAGAGAATAGTGCTTTTGCATTGCAATGCATACTAAACTCATTTTGCATTGAAGAGACAAGTGATTTTGCCTTTCTTTGCATTCAAGAACTCGGTGTGGATGGAAATGATTAGTGGTTTTGCGTTGCATTACATACAAGACTCGTTGTGCATTGCATAAGTGCTGTTGCATTGCATTAGATATAATAACTTTTTGTGCATTGAAGAGACAAGTGATTTTGCATTGCATCGCATTAAAAAAGACTTGTGCATTGAAGATATTAGTGCTTTTGCATTGCATTGCATATCAGAACTTTTTGTGCATTGAAGAGACAAGTGATTTGCATTGCATTCAAGAACTTGCTTTTGCATTGCAATGCATACTAAACTCATTGTGCATTAAAGAGACAAGAGATTTTGCATTGCATCGCATTAAAAAACACTTGTGCATTGACGAGATTAGTACTTTTGCATTGCAATGCATACAAGACTCGGTGTGCATTGAACAGATTAGTGCTTTTGCATTGCATTGCATTCAAGAACTCGGTGTGCATTTAAGAGAATAGTGCTTTTGCATTGCAATGCATACTAAACTCATTTTGCATTGAAGAGACAAGTGATTGTGCCTTTCTTTGCATTCAAGAACTCGGTGTGCATTGAAATGATTAGTGCTTTTGCGTTGCACTACATACAAGACTCGTTGTGCAGTGAAGAGATAAGTGCTGTTGCATTGCATTAGATATAAGAACTTTTTGTGCATTGAAGAGACAAGTGATTTTGCATTGCATTGCATTCAAGAAGTCGGGGTGCATTGAAGAGATTAGTGCTTTTGCATTGCACTGCATACAAGACTCGTGCATTGAAGAGACAAGTGCTGTCGCATTGCATTGGATACAAGAACTCGTTGTGCATTGAAGAGATTAGTGCTTTTGCCATGCATAAAATAGCTGATAAGTGCTTTTGCATTAGCAAGTGCATGGCAACATCTGTCTATTCAAAAGGTCTATCTCCTCAATGCACCTCGGAACGAGTTGTCTTGCCAGGAAGAAGATAATTATGTCCTGTTGAACATCTTTCTCACCGACGAATCCTCAAACATAAAATGTCTTATAATTCCCTTTGACTCCTCATGTTAAATCAGCCGGAATGTAAAACATTATGACCTATTGAACATGTTTCTGGCCGATGAGTCCTCAAATATTAAATTACTATAAATACTCATTGACTCCATACATTAGGTACATATTAATTCTACTTACATGTTTAAAGTCTCCGTGAACATTGACTTACTATCCATACTTTTAGACTCTAAGCATTAAATTAGTCTATATTTGACCTACTGAACTTATTTCTGGCCGAAGGGTCCACAAAGGGTTATTTTCTATATATTCTCATAGACTCCTTTTGATGGTGAATCAGTAGTCCATATTTGCCCGCCGACCATATTTTTTTTCGTCCTTGAACATTGACTTACTATCCATACTCATTGACTCATTCTTATGTTACATCAGGTTCTAATGTACGGCTGTTGTAACATTGAAGTTAATGAGTAGTACAGTTTTCAAAGACACTTTGGTCAAAAAAAAATGGACTATGGCTGATTTATCATCATAAAGAGTCTATAATTGTGTATTGAAACTTAATTTACATGTTATTGCTAAACAGAAGTCCATATTTGACCTACTGAACATGTTTCTGGCCAAGGTGTCTACAAAGGTTTTCAACTATATACTCTCAATGATTCCTTCTCATGTTAAATCGGACAATAGTCCACATTTGACCTACTGAACACATTTTTTGCCTCGATCATGAATTTACTATACATACTCATTGACTTCCCTTCTGATTTCCTTTTGTGGACAAAGGGTCAAAAATGGACATATGGACTATGGACTACTTATGGACTGATGAATATTCAGACAGAAATATGTTCAGTAGGTCAGTAAGTGGACTACACAGTAAGTGGCTGATTTAACATAAGGAGTCTTTGAAAATATATAGTTGAAAATATTGTGTGGCTTTGGCCAAAAACATATTCAGAAGGTCAAATATGGACTTCTGTACAGCCATAACATGTTAAAATAAAAACAACACTTTAAAAACCCTTTTGTAGAACTTTAGGCTAGTAATTGGATTTAGAAGAGAATTGAATGAGTATTTAATTTAGTATTTATGGAATCTTGGCCCAAACATTTGTTCAGTAGGTCCAATATGGACTTCTTGTCCAACACTAACATGTTAAAAAAATATATAAATAAAAACTTTAAAATATTTTTGTGGAGCTTTTGCCTACTAATGGGAATAGAAGGGAAGTCAATGAGTATATATATTAAGTTTGAGGTCTCTTGGGCCAAAAATATGTTCAGTAGGTCAAATACGAATTTCTGTACAGCCATAACATGAAAAAAAAAAATGAAATAAAACCTTTAAAAAAGGGGGGGGGGGGGCTTTTGGCTTGCAAATGGAATCAGAAGGAAAGTCAATGAGTGTGTATAGTAAGTTAGTGTTTAAGGACTGTTGGGACGAAAATATGTTCAGTAGGTAAAATGTGGACTTCTGTACAGCCATAATATGTACAAAATAAAAAACCTTTTGTAGACCTGTAAGCTACTTTTTGGAATCAGAAGGGAAGACAATGAGTGACCTTTTTTACCTTTGGGCCAAAAATATGTACAGTAGGTCAAATATGTTCTGTACAGCCATAGTATGTAAACAAAAAAATTGAACCTTTTTTAGACCTTTTAGCTACAAATTGGAACAAGAAGAGAAGTCAATGAGTGACTTTTTGACCTTTGGGACAAAAATGTGTTTAGTAGGTAAAAAATGGACTTCTGTAAAACAATAATATGTATAAAAAAATAAATAAATAAATAAATAAATAAATTTTTTAAACCTTTTGTAGACCATTTAGCTACTAATTGGAACCAGAAGGGAAGTCAATGAGTGACTTTTTTGACCCTTGGGCCAAGAATATGTTTAGAAGGCCAAATATGGACTTCTGTACAGCCATAATACATAAAAAAAACAAAAAAAACAATTTAAACCTTTTGTAGACCTTTTAGCTACTAATTGGAACCAGAAGGAAAGTCAATGAGTGACTTTTTGACCTTTGGGACAAAAATTTGTTCAGTAGGTCAAATATGGACTTTGTACAGCCATAATATGTAAAGAAAGAAAAAAAAAAAAAAAAAAAAAACTTTTTTAGACCTGTAAGCTACTTATTGGAATCAAAAGGGAAGTCAATGAGTGACTTTTTGACCTTTGGGACAAAAATTTGCTCAGTAGGGCAAATATGGACTTTGTACAGCCAAAATAGGTTTAAAAAAAAAAAAAAAAAAAAATTAACCTTTGTAGACCCTTTAGCTACTTATTGGAACCAGAAGGAAAGTCAATGAGTGACTTTTTGACCTTTGGAAAAAAAATGTGTTAAGTAGGTCAAATATGGACTTTTTGTACAGCCATAATATGTAAAAAAAAAAAAAAAAAAAAAAAAAATTAAACCTTTTGTAGACCTTTTAGCTACTTTTTTGGACCCAGAAGGAAAGTCAATAAGTGACTTTTTGACCTTTGGGAGAAAAATTTGTTCAGTAGGTCAAATATGGACTTCTTGAACAGCCATAATATGTAAAAAAAAATAAAAATAAAATAAAAATCCAAACCTTTTTTAGACCAGTAAGCTATTTTTTGGATTCAGAAGGGAAGTCAATGAGTGACTTTTTGACCTTTGGGACAAAAATTTGTTCCGTAGGTCAAATATGGACTTTGTACAGCCATAATATGTAAAGAAAAAAATTAAAATTAAACCTTATGTAGACCTTTTAGCTAATTATTGGAACCAGAAGGAAAGTCAATAAGTGATTTTTTGACCTTTGGGAAAAAAATTTGTTCAGTAGGTCAAATATGGACTTCTGTACAGCCATAACATGTAAAACAAATTATAATATAAAGAAATTAAAACCTTTTTGTGGAACTTTTGGCTAGCTATTGGATTCAAAAGGGAAGTCAAATAGTGTGTATGTATAGTAAGTTAGTGTTCAAGGACTCTTGGGCAAAAATATGTTCATTAAGTTAAATATGGACTTCTTGTACAGCCATAATATGTAAAAAAAAAAAATAAATAAAAAAAAAAAAATATTAAACCTTTTTTAGACCTGTAAGCTACTTATTGGAACCAGAAGGAAAGTCAATGAGTGACTTTTTGACCTTTGGAAAAAAAATGTGTTCAGAAGGTCAAATATGGACTTCTGTACAGCCATAATATGTTAAAAAAAAAAAAATTCAAACCTTTTGTAGACCTTTTAGCTACTTATTGGTACCAGAGGGAAAGTCAATTAGTGACTTTTTGACCTTTGGGAACAAAATGTGTTCAGTAGGTCAAATATGGACTTCTTGTACAGCCATAATATGTATAAAAAAGATAAATAAAAAATAACCTTTTGTAGACCTTTTAGCTACTTATTGGAACCAGAAGGAAAGTCAATGAGTGACTTTTTGACCTTTGGAAAAAAAATTTGTTCAGCAGGTCAAATATGGACTTCTTGTACAGCCATTATATGTTAAAAAAAAAAAAAAAAAAAAAAATTCCAAACCTTTTGTAGACCTTTTAGCTACTTATTGGAACCAGAAGGAAAGTCAATGGTTGACTTTTTGACGTTTGGAAAAAAATATGTTCAGTAGGTCAAATATGGACTTCTTGTACAGCCATAATATGTCAAACATTTTTGTGGGAATTTAGGCTAGTAAAGGGAATAAGAAGGGAAGTCAATGAGTATGTATAGTAAATTAGTGTTTAAGGACTCTTAGGCCTAAAACATGTTCTTTATGTCAAATATGGACTTCTGTACAGCCAAAACATGTATTAAAAAAATGTGGACCTTTTAACTACTAATTGGAATCAGAATGGAAGTCAATGAGTATGTATAGTGAAAGAAATTAAAACCTTTTTGTGGAACTTTTGGCTAGCAATTGGATTCAGAAGGGAAGTCAAAGAGTGTGTATGTATAGTAAGTTAGTGTTCAAGGACTCTTGGGCAAAAATATGTTCAGTAAGTTAAATATGGACTTCTTGTACAGCCATAATATGTAAAAAAAAAAAAAAAAGTAACCTTTTGTAGACCTTTTAGCTACTTATTGGAACCAGAAGGAAAGTCAATGAGTGACTTTTTGACCTTTGGAAAAAAAAATTGTTCAGTAGGTCAAATATGGACTTTGTACAGCCATAATGTGCAAAAAAATAAATAAAAAATAAAAAATAAATAAATAAATCCAAACCTATTTTAGATCTGTAAGCTACTTATTGGAATCAGAAGGGAAGTCAATGAGTGACTTTTTGACCTTTGGGACAAAAATTTGTTCAGTAGGTCAAATATGGACTTTGTACAGCCATAATATGTAAAAAAAAAAAAAAAAAAAAAAAAAAAAATGTAACCCTTTGTAGACCTTTTAGCTACTTATTGGTACCAGAAGGAAAGTCAATGAGTGACTTTTTGACCTTTGGGACAAAAATTTATTCAGTAGGTCAAATATGGACTTCTGTACAGCCATAATATGTAAAAAAAAAAAAAAAAAAAAAATTTAAACCTTTTGTAGACCTTTTAGCTACTTTTTTGGAACCAGAAGGAAAGTCAATAAGTGACTTTTTGACCTTTGGGAGAAAAATTTGTTCAGTAGGTCAAATATGGACTTCTTGTACAGCCATAATATGTAAAAAATAAAAAAATAAAATTAAAATCCAAACCTTTTTTAGACCTGTAAGCTACTTATTGGATTCAGAAGGGAAGTCAATGAGTGACTTTTTGACCTTTGGGACAAAAATTTGCTCAGTAGGTCAAATATGGACTTCGTACAGCCAAAATAGGTTAAAAAAAAAATTAAAAATTAAAAAAAAATTTTACCTTTGTAGACCCTTTAGCTACTTATTGGAACCAGAAGGAAAGTCAATGAGTGACTTTTTGACCTTTGGGACAAAAATTTATTCAGTAGGTTTAAATATGGACTTCTGTACAGCCATAATATGTAAAAAAAAAAAAAAAAAAAAAAAAAGTTACCTTTTGTAGACCTTTTAGCTACTTATTGGAACCAGAAGGAAAGTCAATAAGTGACTTTTTGACCTTTGGGACAAAAATTTGTTCAGTAGGTCACATATGGACTTTGTACAGCAATAATATGTAAAAAAAAAAAAAAAAAAAAAAAAAAAGGTAACCTTTTGTAGACCTTTTAGCTACTTATTGGAATCAGTAGGGAAGTCAATGAGTGACTTTTTGACCTTTGGAAAAAAAATTGTTCAGTAGGTCAAATATGGACTTCTTGTACAGCCATAATATGAAAAAAAAAAAAAAAAAAAAAAAAATCCAAACCATTTTTAGACCTATAAGCTACATATTGGAATCAGAAGGGAAGTCAATGAGTGACTTTTTGACCTTTGGGACAAAAATTTGTTCAGTAGGTCAAATATGGACTTCTGTACATTCATAATATGTAAAAAAAATATATATATAAAAAAAAAAAATTTAAACCTTCTGTAGACCTTTTAGCTACTAATTGGAACCAGAAGGAAAGTCAATAAGTGACTTTTTGACCTTTGGGAGAAAAAGTTGTTCAGTAGGTCAAATATGGACTTCTGTACATTCATAATATGTAAAAAAAAATATATATATAAAAAAAAAATTTAAACCTTCTGTAGACCTTTTAGCTACTAATTGGAACCAGAAGGAAAGTCATTGAGTGGCTTTTTGACCTTTGGGAAAAAAAATGGTTCAGTAGGTCAAATATGGACTTATTGTACAGCCATAATATGTAAAAAAAAAAAAAAAAAAAAAATTACAATAAATTTTTTTTAACCTTTTGTAGACCTTTTAGCTACTTATTGGAACCAGAAGGAAAGTCAACGAGTGACTTTTTGACCTTTGGAAAAAAAATATGTTTTGTAGGTCAAATATGGACTTCTTGTACAGCCATAATATGTCAAACATTTTTGTAGGAATTTTGGCTAGTAAAGGGAATAAGAAAGGAAGTCAATGAGTATGTATAGTAAATTAGTGTTTAAGGACTCTTAGGCCTAAAACATGTTCATGTCAAATATGGACTTCTGTACAGCCAAAACATGTATTAAAAAAATGTGGACCTTTTAACTACTAATTGGAATCAGAATGGAAGTCAATGAGTATGTATAGTGAAAGAAATTAAAACCTTTTTGTGGAACTTTTGGCTAGCAATTGGATTCAGAAGGGAAGTCAAAGAGTGTGTATGTATAGTAAGTTAGTGTTCAAGGACTCTTGGGCAAAAATATGTTCAGTAAGTAAAAAATGGACTTCTTGTACAGCCATAATATGTAAAAAAAAAAAAAAAAAAAAAAAAAATCCAAACCTTTTTTAGACCTGTAAGCTACTTATTGGATTCAGAAGGGAAGTCAATGAGTGACTTTTTGACCTTTGGGACAAAAATTTGTTCCGTAGGTCAAATATGGACTTTGTACAGCCATAATATGTAAAGAAAAAAAAAAGAAAAAAAATGTAACCTTATGTAGACCTTTTAGCTAATTATTGGAACCAGAAGGAAAGTCAATAAGTGACTTTTTGACCTTTGGGAAAAAAATTTGTTCAGTAGGTCAAATATGGACTTCTTGTACAGCCATAATATGTCAAACATTTTTGTGGGAATTTTGGCTAGTAAAGGGAATAAGAAGGGAAGTCATTGAGTATATATAGTAAATCAGTGTTTAAGGACTCTTAGGACTCTTTTTTTGGAGAAAAAAAATTGTTCCGTAGGTCAAATATGGACTTTTTGTACAGCGATAATATGTAGAAAAAAGAAAAAAAGAAAAAAAAATCCAAACCTTTTTTAGACCCTTAAGCTACTTATTGGAATCAGAAGGGAAGTCATTGAGTGACTTTTTGACCTTTGGGACAAAAATTTGTTCAGTAGGTCAAATATGGACTTTGTAGAGCCATAATATGTAAAAAAAAATATATATATATAAAAAAGAAATATAACCCTTTGTAGACCTTTTAGCTACTTATTGGTACCAGAAGGAAAGTCAATGAGTGACTTTTTGACATTTGGGACAAAAATGTATTCAGTAGGTCAAATATGGACTTCTGTACAGCCATAATATGTATAAAAAAATAAAAATAAAAAAATAAAAATACAAACCTTTTGTAGACCTTTTAGCTACTTATTTGAACCAGAAGGAAAGTCAATGATTGACTTTTTGACGTTTGGAAAAAAATGTGTTCAGTAGGTCAAATATGGACTTCTTGTACAGCCATAATATGTAAAAAAAAAAAAAAAAAAAGAAAAAAAAAAATCCAAACCATTTTTAGACCTGTAAGCTACATATTGGAATCAGAAGGGAAGTAAATGAGTGACTTTTTCACCTTTGGGACAAAAATTTGTTCAGAAGGTCAAATATGGACTTCTGTACGGCCATAATATGTAAAAAAAATAAATAAATAATAATTTGCCTTTAGTAGACCTTTTAGCTACTTATTGGAACCAGAAGGAAAGTCAATAAGTGACTTTTTGACCTTTGGGACAAAAATTTATTCGGTGTATCAAATATGGACTTCTGTACAGCCATAATATGTAAAAAAAAAAAAAAAAATCAAACCTTTTGTAGACCTTTTAGCTACTAATTGGTACCAGAAGGAAAATCAATGAGTGACTTTTTGACCTTTGGGACAAAAATGTGTTCAGTAGGTCAAATATGGACTTCTTGTACAGCCATAATATTTAAAAAATAATAATAGTAATAAAACATTAAAACCTTTTGTGGACCTTTTAGCTACAAATTGGAATCAGAAGGGAAGTCAATGAGTGACTTTATTGACCTTTGGCAAAAAAAATATTTTCAGTAGGTCAAATATGGACTTCTGTACAGCCATAATATGTAAAAAATAATAATAGTAAAAAAACATTAAAAACTTTTTGTGGAACTTGGCTAGCAATTGGATTCAGAAGGGAAGTCAACGAGTGTGTATGTATAATAAGTTAGTGTTCAAGGACTCTTGGGCCAAAAATATGTTCAGTAAGTTAAAAGGACTTTGTACAGCCATAATATGTAAAAAAAAAATTTGGATTCAGATTGAAATTTTTTTTTTTTATTTAAACCTTTTGTAGACGTTTTAGCTACTAATTGGAACCAGAAGGGTTCCAATGAGTGACTTGTTGACCTTTGGGCCAAGAATACATTCAGAAGACCAAATATGGACTTCTGTACAGCCATAATATGTAAAAAAAAAAAAAAATAATTAAACCTTTTGTAGACATTTAAGCTACTTATTGGATTCAGAAGGGAAGTAAATGAGTGACCTTTTTTCACCTTTGGGCCAAACATTTTTTAAGTAGGTCAAAAATAGACTTCTGTACAGCCATTAAATGTAAAAAATTTAAATTAAAAGTAAAACCTTTTGTAGACCTTTTAGCTACTATTTGGAACCAGAAGGGAAGTCAATGAGTGTGTATAGTAAGTTAGTGTTTAAGGACTGTTGGGACGAATATATGTTCAGTAGGTAAAATAAGGACTTCTGTACAGCCATAATACGTAAAAAAAAAAAAAAAAATTAAAACCTTTTGTAGACCTTTCAGCTACTAATTGGCACCAGAAGGGAAGTCAATGAGTGACTTTTTGACCTTTGGGACAAAAATTTGTACAGCCATAATATGTCAAACATTTTTGTGGGAATTTAGGCTAGTAAAGGGAATAAGAAGGGAAGTCAATGAGTATGTATAGTAAATTAGTGTTTAAGGACTCTTAGGCCTAAAACATGTTCTTTATGTCAAATATGGACTTCTGTACAGCCAAAACATGTATTAAAAAAATGTGGACCTTTTAACTACTAATTGGAATCAGAATGGAAGTCAATGAGTATGTATAGTGAAAGAAATTAAAACCTTTTTGTGGAACTTTTGGCTAGCAATTGGATTCAGAAGGGAAGTCAAAGAGTGTGTATGTATAGTAAGTTAGTGTTCAAGGACTCTTGGGCAAAAATATGTTCAGTAAGTTAAATATGGACTTCTTGTACAGCCATAATATGTAAAAAAAAAAAAAAAAGTAACCTTTTGTAGACCTTTTAGCTACTTATTGGAACCAGAAGGAAAGTCAATGAGTGACTTTTTGACCTTTGGAAAAAAAAATTGTTCAGTAGGTCAAATATGGACTTTGTACAGCCATAATGTGCAAAAAAATAAATAAAAAATAAAAAATAAATAAATAAATCCAAACCTATTTTAGATCTGTAAGCTACTTATTGGAATCAGAAGGGAAGTCAATGAGTGACTTTTTGACCTTTGGGACAAAAATTTGTTCAGTAGGTCAAATATGGACTTTGTACAGCCATAATATGTAAAAAAAAAAAAAAAAAAAAAAAAATGTAACCCTTTGTAGACCTTTTAGCTACTTATTGGTACCAGAAGGAAAGTCAATGAGTGACTTTTTGACCTTTGGGACAAAAATTTATTCAGTAGGTCAAATATGGACTTCTGTACAGCCATAATATGTAAAAAATAATAATAGTAAAAAAACATTAAAAACTTTTTGTGGAACTTGGCTAGCAATTGGATTCAGAAGGGAAGTCAACGAGTGTGTATGTATAATAAGTTAGTGTTCAAGGACTCTTGGGCCAAAAATATGTTCAGTAAGTTAAAAGGACTTTGTACAGCCATAATATGTAAAAAAAAAAATTGGATTCAGATTGAAATTTTTTTTTTTTATTTAAACCTTTTGTAGACGTTTTAGCTACTAATTGGAACCAGAAGGGTTCCAATGAGTGACTTGTTGACCTTTGGGCCAAGAATACATTCAGAAGACCAAATATGGACTTCTGTACAGCCATAATATGTAAAAAAAAAAAAAAATAATTAAACCTTTTGTAGACATTTAAGCTACTTATTGGATTCAGAAGGGAAGTAAATGAGTGACCTTTTTTCACCTTTGGGCCAAACATTTTTTAAGTAGGTCAAAAATAGACTTCTGTACAGCCATTAAATGTAAAAAATTTAAATTAAAAGTAAAACCTTTTGTAGACCTTTTAGCTACTATTTGGAACCAGAAGGGAAGTCAATGAGTGTGTATAGTAAGTTAGTGTTTAAGGACTGTTGGGACGAATATATGTTCAGTAGGTAAAATAAGGACTTCTGTACAGCCATAATACGTAAAAAAAAAAAAAAAAATTAAAACCTTTTGTAGACCTTTCAGCTACTAATTGGCACCAGAAGGGAAGTCAATGAGTGACTTTTTGACCTTTGGGACAAAAATTTGTACAGCCATAATATGTCAAACATTTTTGTGGGAATTTAGGCTAGTAAAGGGAATAAGAAGGGAAGTCAATGAGTATGTATAGTAAATTAGTGTTTAAGGACTCTTAGGCCTAAAACATGTTCTTTATGTCAAATATGGACTTCTGTACAGCCAAAACATGTATTAAAAAAATGTGGACCTTTTAACTACTAATTGGAATCAGAATGGAAGTCAATGAGTATGTATAGTGAAAGAAATTAAAACCTTTTTGTGGAACTTTTGGCTAGCAATTGGATTCAGAAGGGAAGTCAAAGAGTGTGTATGTATAGTAAGTTAGTGTTCAAGGACTCTTGGGCAAAAATATGTTCAGTAAGTTAAATATGGACTTCTTGTACAGCCATAATATGTAAAAAAAAAAAAAAAAGTAACCTTTTGTAGACCTTTTAGCTACTTATTGGAACCAGAAGGAAAGTCAATGAGTGACTTTTTGACCTTTGGAAAAAAAAATTGTTCAGTAGGTCAAATATGGACTTTGTACAGCCATAATGTGCAAAAAAAAAAATAAAAAATAAAAAATAAATAAATAAATCCAAACCTATTTTAGATCTGTAAGCTACTTATTGGAATCAGAAGGGAAGTCAATGAGTGACTTTTTGACCTTTGGGACAAAAATTTGTTCAGTAGGTCAAATATGGACTTTGTACAGCCATAATATGTAAAAAAAAAAAAAAAAAAAAAAAAAAATGTAACCCTTTGTAGACCTTTTAGCTACTTATTGGTACCAGAAGGAAAGTCAATGAGTGACTTTTTGACCTTTGGGACAAAAATTTATTCAGTAGGTCAAATATGGACTTCTGTACAGCCATAATATGTAAAAAAAAAAAAAAAAAAAAATTTAAACCTTTTGTAGACCTTTTAGCTACTTTTTTGGAACCAGAAGGAAAGTCAATAAGTGACTTTTTGACCTTTGGGAGAAAAATTTGTTCAGTAGGTCAAATATGGACTTCTTGTACAGCCATAATATGTAAAAAATAAAAAAATTTAATTAAAATCCAAACCTTTTTTAGACCTGTAAGCTACTTATTGGATTCAGAAGGGAAGTCAATGAGTGACTTTTTGACCTTTGGGACAAAAATTTGCTCAGTAGGTCAAATATGGACTTCGTACAGCCAAAATAGGTAAAAAAAAAAAAAAAAAATTAAAAAAAAAATTAACCTTTGTAGACCCTTTAGCTACTTATTGGAACCAGAAGGAAAGTCAATGAGTGACTTTTTGACCTTTGGGACAAAAATTTATTCAGTAGGTTTAAATATGGACTTCTGTACAGCCATAATATGTAAAAAAAAAAAAAAAAAAAAAAAAAAAGTTACCTTTTGTAGACCTTTTAGCTACTTATTGGAACCAGAAGGAAAGTCAATAAGTGACTTTTTGACCTTTGGGACAAAAATTTGTTCAGTAGGTCACATATGGACTTTGTACAGCAATAATATGTAAAAAAAAAAAAAAAAAAAAAAAAAAGGTAACCTTTTGTAGACCTTTTAGCTACTTATTGGAATCAGTAGGGAAGTCAATGAGTGACTTTTTGACCTTTGGAAAAAAAATTGTTCAGTAGGTCAAATATGGACTTCTTGTACAGCCATAATATGAAAAAAAAAAAAAAAAAAAAAAAAAATCCAAACCATTTTTAGACCTATAAGCTACATATTGGAATCAGAAGGGAAGTCAATGAGTGACTTTTTGACCTTTGGGACAAAAATTTGTTCAGTAGGTCAAATATGGACTTCTTGTACAGCCAAAAAATGTAAAATAATTTTTTTTTTTTAAACCTTTTGTAGACCTTTTAGCTACTTATTGGAACCAGAATGAAAGTCAATAAGTGACTTTTTGACCTTTGGGAGAAAAAGTTGTTCAGTAGGTCAAATATGGACTTCTGTACATTCATAATATGTAAAAAAAATATATATATAAAAAAAAAAATTTTAAACCTTCTGTAGACCTTTTAGCTACTAATTGGAACCAGAAGGAAAGTCATTGAGTGGCTTTTTGACCTTTGGAAAAAAAAATGGTTCAGTAGGTCAAATATGGACTTCTTGTACAGCCATAATATGTCAAACATTTTTGTAGGAATTTTGGCTAGTAAAGGGAATAAGAAAGGAAGTCAATGAGTATGTATAGTAAATTAGTGTTTAAGGACTCTTAGGCCTAAAACATGTTCATGTCAAATATGGACTTCTGTACAGCCAAAACATGTATTAAAAAAATGTGGACCTTTTAACTACTAATTGGAATCAGAATGGAAGTCAATGAGTATGTATAGTGAAAGAAATTAAAACCTTTTTGTGGAACTTTTGGCTAGCAATTGGATTCAGAAGGGAAGTCAAAGAGTGTGTATGTATAGTAAGTTAGTGTTCAAGGACTCTTGGGCAAAAATATGTTCAGTAAGTTAAATATGGACTTCTTTTACAGCCATAATATGTAAAAAAAAAAAAAAAAGTAACCTTTTGTAGACCTTTTAGCTACTTATTGGAACCAGAAGGAAAGTCAATGAGTGACTTTTTGACCTTTGGAAAAAAAAATTGTTCAGTAGGTCAAATATGGACTTTGTACAGCCATAATATGTAAAGAAAAAAAAAAGAAAAAAAATGTAACCTTATGTAGACCTTTTAGCTAATTATTGGAACCAGAAGGAAAGTCAATAAGTGACTTTTTGACCTTTGGGAAAAAAATTTGTTCAGTAGGTCAAATATGGACTTCTTGTACAGCCATAATATGTCAAACATTTTTGTGGGAATTTTGGCTAGTAAAGGGAATAAGAAGGGAAGTCATTGAGTATATATAGTAAATCAGTGTTTAAGGACTCTTAGGACTCTTTTTTTGGAGAAAAAAAATTGTTCCGTAGGTCAAATATGGACTTTTTGTACAGCGATAATATGTAGAAAAAAGAAAAAAAGAAAAAAAAATCCAAACCTTTTTTAGACCCTTAAGCTACTTATTGGAATCAGAAGGGAAGTCATTGAGTGACTTTTTGACCTTTGGGACAAAAATTTGTTCAGTAGGTCAAATATGGACTTTGTAGAGCCATAATATGTAAAAAAAAATATATATATATAAAAAAGAAATATAACCCTTTGTAGACCTTTTAGCTACTTATTGGTACCAGAAGGAAAGTCAATGAGTGACTTTTTGACATTTGGGACAAAAATGTATTCAGTAGGTCAAATATGGACTTCTGTACAGCCATAATATGTATAAAAAAATAAAAATAAAAAAATAAAAATACAAACCTTTTGTAGACCTTTTAGCTACTTATTTGAACCAGAAGGAAAGTCAATGATTGACTTTTTGACGTTTGGAAAAAAATGTGTTCAGTAGGTCAAATATGGACTTCTTGTACAGCCATAATATGTAAAAAAAAAAAAAAAAAAAGAAAAAAAAAAATCCAAACCATTTTTAGACCTGTAAGCTACATATTGGAATCAGAAGGGAAGTAAATGAGTGACTTTTTCACCTTTGGGACAAAAATTTGTTCAGAAGGTCAAATATGGACTTCTGTACGGCCATAATATGTAAAAAAAATAAATAAATAATAATTTGCCTTTAGTAGACCTTTTAGCTACTTATTGGAACCAGAAGGAAAGTCAATAAGTGACTTTTTGACCTTTGGGACAAAAATTTATTCGGTGTATCAAATATGGACTTCTGTACAGCCATAATATGTAAAAAAAAAAAAAAAAATCAAACCTTTTGTAGACCTTTTAGCTACTAATTGGTACCAGAAGGAAAATCAATGAGTGACTTTTTGACCTTTGGACAAAAATGTGTTCAGTAGGTCAAATATGGACTTCTTGTACAGCCATAATATTTAAAAAATAATAATAGTAATAAAACATTAAAACCTTTTGTGGACCTTTTAGCTACAAATTGGAATCAGAAGGGAAGTCAATGAGTGACTTTATTGACCTTTGGCAAAAAAAATATTTTCAGTAGGTCAAATATGGACTTCTGTACAGCCATAATATGTAAAAAATAATAATAGTAAAAAAACATTAAAAACTTTTTGTGGAACTTGGCTAGCAATTGGATTCAGAAGGGAAGTCAACGAGTGTGTATGTATAATAAGTTAGTGTTCAAGGACTCTTGGGCCAAAAATATGTTCAGTAAGTTAAAAGGACTTTGTACAGCCATAATATGTAAAAAAAAAAATTGGATTCAGATTGAAATTTTTTTTTTTTATTTAAACCTTTTGTAGACGTTTTAGCTACTAATTGGAACCAGAAGGGTTCCAATGAGTGACTTGTTGACCTTTGGGCCAAGAATACATTCAGAAGACCAAATATGGACTTCTGTACAGCCATAATATGTAAAAAAAAAAAAAAATAATTAAACCTTTTGTAGACATTTAAGCTACTTATTGGATTCAGAAGGGAAGTAAATGAGTGACCTTTTTTCACCTTTGGGCCAAACTTTTTTTAAGTAGGTCAAAAATAGACTTCTGTACAGCCATTAAATGTAAAAAATTTAAATTAAAAGTAAAACCTTTTGTAGACCTTTTAGCTACTATTTGGAACCAGAAGGGAAGTCAATGAGTGTGTATAGTAAGTTAGTGTTTAAGGACTGTTGGGACGAATATATGTTCAGTAGGTAAAATAAGGACTTCTGTACAGCCATAATACGTAAAAAAAAAAAAAAAAATTAAAACCTTTTGTAGACCTTTCAGCTACTAATTGGCACCAGAAGGGAAGTCAATGAGTGACTTTTTGACCTTTGGGACAAAAATTTGTACAGCCATAATATGTCAAACATTTTTGTGGGAATTTAGGCTAGTAAAGGGAATAAGAAGGGAAGTCAATGAGTATGTATAGTAAATTAGTGTTTAAGGACTCTTAGGCCTAAAACATGTTCTTTATGTCAAATATGGACTTCTGTACAGCCAAAACATGTATTAAAAAAATGTGGACCTTTTAACTACTAATTGGAATCAGAATGGAAGTCAATGAGTATGTATAGTGAAAGAAATTAAAACCTTTTTGTGGAACTTTTGGCTAGCAATTGGATTCAGAAGGGAAGTCAAAGAGTGTGTATGTATAGTAAGTTAGTGTTCAAGGACTCTTGGGCAAAAATATGTTCAGTAAGTTAAATATGGACTTCTTGTACAGCCATAATATGTAAAAAAAAAAAAAAAAAGTAACCTTTTGTAGACCTTTTAGCTACTTATTGGAACCAGAAGGAAAGTCAATGAGTGACTTTTTGACCTTTGGAAAAAAAAATTGTTCAGTAGGTCAAATATGGACTTTGTACAGCCATAATGTGCAAAAAAATAAATAAAAAATAAAAAATAAATAAATAAATCCAAACCTATTTTAGATCTGTAAGCTACTTATTGGAATCAGAAGGGAAGTCAATGAGTGACTTTTTGACCTTTGGGACAAAAATTTGTTCAGTAGGTCAAATATGGACTTTGTACAGCCATAATATGTAAAAAAAAAAAAAAAAAAAAAAAAAATGTAACCCTTTGTAGACCTTTTAGCTACTTATTGGTACCAGAAGGAAAGTCAATGAGTGACTTTTTGACCTTTGGGACAAAAATTTATTCAGTAGGTCAAATATGGACTTCTGTACAGCCATAATATGTAAAAAAAAAAAAAAAAAAAAAATTTAAACCTTTTGTAGACCTTTTAGCTACTTTTTTGGAACCAGAAGGAAAGTCAATAAGTGACTTTTTGACCTTTGGGAGAAAAATTTGTTCAGTAGGTCAAATATGGACTTCTTGTACAGCCATAATATGTAAAAAATAAAAAAATTAAATTAAAATCCAAACCTTTTTTAGACCTGTAAGCTACTTATTGGATTCAGAAGGGAAGTCAATGAGTGACTTTTTGACCTTTGGGACAAAAATTTGCTCAGTAGGTCAAATATGGACTTCGTACAGCCAAAATAGGTAAAAAAAAAAAAAAAAAATTAAAAAAAAAATTAACCTTTGTAGACCCTTTAGCTACTTATTGGAACCAGAAGGAAAGTCAATGAGTGACTTTTTGACCTTTGGGACAAAAATTTATTCAGTAGGTTTAAATATGGACTTCTGTACAGCCATAATATGTAAAAAAAAAAAAAAAAAAAAAAAAAGTTACCTTTTGTAGACCTTTTAGCTACTTATTGGAACCAGAAGGAAAGTCAATAAGTGACTTTTTGACCTTTGGGACAAAAATTTGTTCAGTAGGTCACATATGGACTTTGTACAGCAATAATATGTAAAAAAAAAAAAAAAAAAAAAAAAAAGGTAACCTTTTGTAGACCTTTTAGCTACTTATTGGAATCAGTAGGGAAGTCAATGAGTGACTTTTTGACCTTTGGAAAAAAAATTGTTCAGTAGGTCAAATATGGACTTCTTGTACAGCCATAATATGAAAAAAAAAAAAAAAAAAAAAAAAAAATCCAAACCATTTTTAGACCTATAAGCTACATATTGGAATCAGAAGGGAAGTCAATGAGTGACTTTTTGACCTTTGGGACAAAAATTTGTTCAGTAGGTCAAATATGGACTTCTTGTACAGCCAAAAAATGTAAAATAATTTTTTTTTTTTAAACCTTTTGTAGACCTTTTAGCTACTTATTGGAACCAGAATGAAAGTCAATAAGTGACTTTTTGACCTTTGGGAGAAAAAGTTGTTCAGTAGGTCAAATATGGACTTCTGTACATTCATAATATGTAAAAAAAATATATATATATAAAAAAAAAAAATTTAAACCTTCTGTAGACCTTTTAGCTACTAATTGGAACCAGAAGGAAAGTCATTGAGTGGCTTTTTGACCTTTGGAAAAAAAAATGGTTCAGTAGGTCAAATATGGACTTCTTGTACAGCCATAATATGTCAAACATTTTTGTAGGAATTTTGGCTAGTAAAGGGAATAAGAAAGGAAGTCAATGAGTATGTATAGTAAATTAGTGTTTAAGGACTCTTAGGCCTAAAACATGTTCATGTCAAATATGGACTTCTGTACAGCCAAAACATGTATTAAAAAAATGTGGACCTTTTAACTACTAATTGGAATCAGAATGGAAGTCAATGAGTATGTATAGTGAAAGAAATTAAAACCTTTTTGTGGAACTTTTGGCTAGCAATTGGATTCAGAAGGGAAGTCAAAGAGTGTGTATGTATAGTAAGTTAGTGTTCAAGGACTCTTGGGCAAAAATATGTTCAGTAAGTAAAAAATGGACTTCTTGTACAGCCATAATATGTAAAAAAAAAAATAAAAAATAAAAAATCCAAACCTTTTTTAGACCTGTAAGCTACTTATTGGATTCAGAAGGGAAGTCAATGAGTGACTTTTTGACCTTTGGGACAAAAATTTGTTCAGTAGGTCAAATATGGACTTCTTGTACAGCCATAATATGTCAAACATTTTTGTGGGAATTTTGGCTAGTAAAGGGAATAAGAAGGGAAGTCATTGAGTATATATAGTAAATCAGTGTTTAAGGACTCTTAGGACTCTTTTTTTGGAGAAAAAAAATTGTTCCGTAGGTCAAATATGGACTTTTTGTACAGCGATAATATGTAGAAAAAAGAAAAAAAGAAAAAAAAATCCAAACCTTTTTTAAACCCTTAAGCTACTTATTGGAATCAGAAGGGAAGTCAATGAGTGACTTTTTGACCTTTGGGACAAAAATTTGTTCAGTAGGTCAAATATGGACTTTGTAGAGCCATAATATGTAAAAAAAAATATATATATATAAAAAAGAAATATAACCCTTTGTAGACCTTTTAGCTACTTATTGGTACCAGAAGGAAAGTCAATGAGTGACTTTTTGACATTTGGGACAAAAATGTATTCAGTAGGTCAAATATGGACTTCTGTACAGCCATAATATGTATAAAAAAATAAAAATAAAAAAATAAAAATACAAACCTTTTGTAGACCTTTTAGCTACTTATTTGAACCAGAAGGAAAGTCAATGATTGACTTTTTGACGTTTGGAAAAAAATGTGTTCAGTAGGTCAAATATGGACTTCTTGTACAGCCATAATATGTAAAAAAAAAAAAAAAAAAAAAAAAAAAAACAATCCAAACCATTTTTAGACCTGTAAGCTACATATTGGAATCAGAAGGGAAGTAAATGAGTGACTTTTTGACCTTTGGGACAAAAATTTGTTCAGAAGGTCAAATATGGACTTCTGTACGGCCATAATATGTAAAAAAAAATAAATAAATAATAATTTGCCTTTAGTAGACCTTTTAGCTACTTATTGGAACCAGAAGGAAAGTCAATAAGTGACTTTTTGACCTTTGGGACAAAAATTTATTCGGTGTATCAAATATGGACTTCTGTACAGCCATAATATGTAAAAAAAAAAAAAAATCAAACCTTTTGTAGACCTTTTAGCTACTAATTGGTACCAGAAGGAAAATCAATGAGTGACTTTTTGACCTTTGGGACAAAAATGTGTTCAGTAGGTCAAATATGGACTTCTTGTACAGCCATAATATGTAAAAAATAATAATAGTAATAAAACATTAAAACCTTTTGTGGACCTTTTAGCTACAAATTGGAATCAGAAGGGAAGTCAATGAGTGACTTTATTGACCTTTGGCAAAAAAAAAATTTTCAGTAGGTCAAATATGGACTTCTGTACAGCCATAATATGTAAAAAATAATAATAGTAAAAAAACATTAAAAACTTTTTGTGGAACTTGGCTAGCAATTGGATTCAGAAAGGAAGTCAACGAGTGTGTATGTATAATAAGTTAGTGTTCAAGGACTCTTGGGCCAAAAATATGTTCAGTAAGTTAAAAGGACTTTGTACAGCCATAATATGTAAAAAAAAAAATTGGATTCAGATTGAAATTTTTTTTTTTTATTTAAACCTTTTGTAGACGTTTTAGCTACTAATTGGAACCAGAAGGGTTCCAATGAGTGACTTGTTGACCTTTGGGCCAAGAATACATTCAGAAGACCAAATATGGACTTCTGTACAGCCATAATATGTAAAAAAAATAAAATAATTAAACCTTTTGTAGACATTTAAGCTACTTATTGGATTCAGAAGGGAAGTAAATGAGTGACCTTTTTTCACCTTTGGGCCAAACATTTTTTAAGTAGGTCAAAAATAGACTTCTGTACAGCCATTAAATGTAAAAAATTAAAATTAAAAGTAAAACCTTTTGTAGACCTTTTAGCTACTATTTGGAACCAGAAGGGAAGTCAATGAGTGTGTATAGTAAGTTAGTGTTTAAGGACTGTTGGGACGAATATATGTTCAGTAGGTAAAATAAGGACTTCTGTACAGCCATAATACGTAAAAATATAATAATAATTAAAACCTTTTGTAGACCTTTTAGCTACTAATTGGAACCAGAAGGAAAGTCAATGAGTGACTTTTTTGACCTTTGGGCCAAAAATATTTTCAGTAGGTCAAATATGGACGGCTGTACAGCCATAATATGTAAAAAAAATAAAAAAATAATAATAATAAATTAAAAAAATAAAACCTTTTTGTGGAACTTTTGGCTAGCAATTGGATTCAGAAGGGAAGTCAACGAGTGTGTATGTATAGTAAGTTAGTGTTCAAGGACTCTTGGGCCAAAATTATGTGCTGTAAGTTAAATGGACTTTGTACAGCCATAATATGTAAAAAAAAAAATTGGATTCAGATTGAATTTTTTTTTTTAAATTTAAACCTTTTGTAGACCTTTTAGCTACTAATTGGAACCAGAAGGAAAGTCAATGAGTGACTTTTTGACCTTTGGGAAAAAAATGTGTTCAGTAGGTCAAATGTGGACTTCTTGTAAAGACATAATATGTAAAAAAAAAAAAATAATAATAATAATAATAATAATCCAAACCTTTTTTAGACCTGTAAGCTACTTATTGGAACCAGAAGGAAAGTCAATGAGTGACTTTTTGACCTTTGGAAAAAAAAATTGTTCAGTAGGTCAAATAATGGACTTCTTGTACAGCCATAATATGTAAAAAAATAAATAAATAAAAGATAAAAAAAAAAAAAAAATCCAAACCTTTTTTAGACCTGTAAGCCACTTATTGGAACCAGAAGGAAAGTCAATGAGTGACTTTTTGAGCTTTGGAAAAAAAAAATGTTCAGCAGGTCAAATATGGACTTCTTTTACAGCCATAATATGTAAAAAAAAAAAAAAAAAAAAAAAAATTCCAAACCTTTTTTAGACCTGTAAGCTACTTATTGGAATCAGAAGGGACATCAATGAGTGACTTTTTGACCTTTGGGACAAAAATTTGTTCAGTAGGTCAAATATGGACTTCTTGTACAGACATAATATGTAAAAAAATAAATAAATAAAAAATGTAACCCTTTGTAGACCTTTTAGCTACTTATTGGTACCAGAAGGAAAGTCAATGAGTGACTTTTTGACCTTTGGGACAAAAATTTATTCAGTAGGTCAAATATGGACTTCTGTACAGCCATAATATGTAAAAAAAAAAAAAAAAAAAAAATGTAACCTTTTGTAGACCTTTTAGCAACTTATTGGAACCAGAAGGAAAGTCAATAAGTGACTTTTTGACCTCTGGGACAAAAATTTGTTCAGTAGGTCACATATGGACTTTGTACAGCAATAATATGTAAAAAAAAAAAAAAAAAAAAAAAGTAACCTTTTGTAGACCTTTTAGCTACTTATTGGAATCAGTAGGAAAGTCAATGAGTGACTTTTTGACCTTTGGAAAAAAAATTGTTAAAAGTAGGTAAAATATGGACTTCTTGTACAGCCATAATATGAAAAAATAAATAAATAAATAAATAAATAAATAAATCCAAACCATTTTTAGACCTTTAAGCTACATATTGGAATCAGAAGGGAAGTCAACGAGTGACTTTTTGACCTTTGGAAAAAAAATATGTTTTGTAGGTCAAATATGGACTTCTTGTACAGCCATAATATGTAAAAAATAATAATAGTAAAAAAACATTAAAAACTTTTTGTGGAACTTGGCTAGCAATTGGATTCAGAAGGGAAGTCAACGAGTGTGTATGTATAATAAGTTAGTGTTCAAGGACTCTTGGGCCAAAAATATGTTCAGTAAGTTAAAAGGACTTTGTACAGCCATAATATGTAAAAAAAAAAATTGGATTCAGATTGAAATTTTTTTTTTTTATTTAAACCTTTTGTAGACGTTTTAGCTACTAATTGGAACCAGAAGGGTTCCAATGAGTGACTTGTTGACCTTTGGGCCAAGAATACATTCAGAAGACCAAATATGGACTTCTGTACAGCCATAATATGTAAAAAAAATAAAATAATTAAACCTTTTGTAGACATTTAAGCTACTTATTGGATTCAGAAGGGAAGTAAATGAGTGACCTTTTTTCACCTTTGGGCCAAACATTTTTTAAGTAGGTCAAAAATAGACTTCTGTACAGCCATTAAATGTAAAAAATTAAAATTAAAAGTAAAACCTTTTGTAGACCTTTTAGCTACTATTTGGAACCAGAAGGGAAGTCAATGAGTGTGTATAGTAAGTTAGTGTTTAAGGACTGTTGGGACGAATATATGTTCAGTAGGTAAAATAAGGACTTCTGTACAGCCATAATACGTAAAAATATAATAATAATTAAAACCTTTTGTAGACCTTTTAGCTACTAATTGGAACCAGAAGGAAAGTCAATGAGTGACTTTTTTGACCTTTGGGCCAAAAATATTTTCAGTAGGTCAAATATGGACGGCTGTACAGCCATAATATGTAAAAAAAAAAAAAAAAAAAAAAAAATAAATTAAAAAAATAAAACCTTTTTGTGGAACTTTTGGCTAGCAATTGGATTCAGAAGGGAAGTCAACGAGTGTGTATGTATAGTAAGTTAGTGTTCAAGGACTCTTGGGCCAAAATTATGTGCTGTAAGTTAAATGGACTTTGTACAGCCATAATATGTAAAAAAAAAAATTGGATTCAGATTGAATTTTTTTTTTTAAATTTAAACCTTTTGTAGACCTTTTAGCTACTAATTGGAACCAGAAGGAAAGTCAATGAGTGACTTTTTGACCTTTGGGAAAAAAATGTGTTCAGTAGGTCAAATGTGGACTTCTTGTAAAGACATAATATGTAAAAAAAAAAAATAATAATAATAATAATAATAATCCAAACCTTTTTTAGACCTGTAAGCTACTTATTGGAACCAGAAGGAAAGTCAATGAGTGACTTTTTGACCTTTGGAAAAAAAAATTGTTCAGTAGGTCAAATAATGGACTTCTTGTACAGCCATAATATGTAAAAAAATAAATAAATAAAAGATAAAAAAAAAAAAAAAAATCCAAACCTTTTTTAGACCTGTAAGCCACTTATTGGAACCAGAAGGAAAGTCAATGAGTGACTTTTTGAGCTTTGGAAAAAAAAAATGTTCAGCAGGTCAAATATGGACTTCTTTTACAGCCATAATATGTAAAAAAAAAAAAAAAAAAAAAAAATTCCAAACCTTTTTTAGACCTGTAAGCTACTTATTGGAATCAGAAGGGACATCAATGAGTGACTTTTTGACCTTTGGGACAAAAATTTGTTCAGTAGGTCAAAATGGACTTCTTGTACAGACATAATATGTAAAAAAATAAATAAATAAAAAATGTAACCCTTTGTAGACCTTTTAGCTACTTATTGGTACCAGAAGGAAAGTCAATGAGTGACTTTTTGACCTTTGGGACAAAAATTTATTCAGTAGGTCAAATATGGACTTCTGTACAGCCATAATATGTAAAAAAAAAAAAAAAAAAAAAAATGTAACCTTTTGTAGACCTTTTAGCAACTTATTGGAACCAGAAGGAAAGTCAATAAGTGACTTTTTGACCTCTGGGACAAAAATTTGTTCAGTAGGTCACATATGGACTTTGTACAGCAATAATATGTAAAAAAAAAAAAAAAAAAAAAAAGTAACCTTTTGTAGACCTTTTAGCTACTTATTGGAATCAGTAGGAAAGTCAATGAGTGACTTTTTGACCTTTGGAAAAAAAATTGTTAAAAGTAGGTAAAATATGGACTTCTTGTACAGCCATAATATGAAAAAATAAATAAATAAATAAATAAATAAATCCAAACCATTTTTAGACCTTTAAGCTACATATTGGAATCAGAAGGGAAGTCAACGAGTGACTTTTTGACCTTTGGAAAAAAAATATGTTTTGTAGGTCAAATATGGACTTCTTGTACAGCCATAATATGTAAAAAAAAAAAAAATAATAAAAAAAATTCCAAACCTTTTTTCGACCTGTAAGCTACTTATTGGAATCAGAAGGGAAGTCAATGAGTGACTTTTTGACCTTTGGGACAAAAATTTGTTCAGTAGGTCAAATATGGACTTCTGTACAGACATAATATGTAAAAAAATAAATTAAAAAAAAATAAAAATTTAAACCTTTTGTAGACCTTTTAGCTACTAATTGGAACCAGAAGGAAAATCAATGAGTGACTTTTTGACCTTTGGGACAAAAATTTGTTCAGTAGGTCAAATATGGACTTATTGTACAGCCATAATATGTAAAAAAAAAAAATATATATATAATAATAATCCAAACCTTTTTTAGACCTGTAAGCTACTTATTGGAATCAGAAGGGAAGTCAATGAGTGACTTTTTGACCTTTGGGACAAAAATTTGTTCAGTAGGTCAAATATGGACTTCTGTACAGCCATAATATGTAAAAAAAATAAAAATTAAAAATTAAACCTTTTGTAGACCTTTTAGCTACTAATTGGAACCAGAAGGAAAATCTATGAGTGACTTTTTGACCTTTGGGACAAAAATTTGTTCAGTAGGTCAAATATGGACTTCTTGTACAGCCATAATATATACAAAATAAAATAAATAATAATAATAGTAATCCAAACCTTTTTTAGACCTGTAAGCTACTTATTGGAACCAGAAGGAAAGTAAATGAGTGACTTTTTGACCTTTGGGACAAAATTTTTTTCGGTGTGTCAAATATGGACTTCTGTACAGCCATAATATGTAAAAAAAAAAAAAAAAATCAAACCTTTTGTAGACCTTTTAGCTACTAATTGGTACCAGAAGGAAAGTCAATGAGTGACTTTTTGACCTTTGGGACAAAAATGTGTTCCCTTTCGTTCAGTCACTACGACGTAACGTTAGTGACTAACGAATGGGGGTTTCGCTTAGAAGCCTATCAACTTCGAGTTTTGAGAAAACGCCCAATGGCGTGCCAATGCCATGGGGCATGCGGAATTTGCATACGTAGCTCCGCCTCACTGCGTGAGTATATAAGGAAGTACGAGGCAATATCGCATTATGTTTCTGCTTTCGGAGCCAAGAGTACCTACCTCTTCACTCCTACAGCCTTCTGAGACTCTGTCAGCTTCTTCGAGACGAGCAGCTTTCCAGTCGGTGTTGGTGTGACGGCGCGTTCCAGTGATCGCATACTTCCTGCCTGCTGATCTGTGCAGTGGTCCGCCTGACAGCTGGTGTGTGTTTCCCTGGGCGCTTCGGCATCGACTGCAAGGTTTTCCTCTCACAAAAAGAGCTTGCGCGTGGCACGTCTTTTTCAAGACGGCTCGCCCGTGCACTTCCGGGTGCGATCGATTTTCCGCTGCTGTCTGAGGACGCATTCACTGCTCGAGCGTGTTTGGGCTTCAGCGCGCACGGGCAGTGTTTGCGGATGTGTCACGTTTCCATTGCGGGGGCGTGACCATCGCGATGTCACGGTCGAGACTCAATGATCTCCGTGAGGAGAGAGAGTCCCCTCTGCCACACCCCAATCTACCGTCCCCGAGTGAGATGGTACTTTGGCTGGTGGCCAGGGTGACCTGAGGGCGGTGCTGTGGTATTAAGAACCCCGACGTTCATTCCTCGGGCCACACCCCCCTCTCATACATCGCTTCCGCGAGTGTTGGATTGAATCTACGGCCCGTCTCTGACGCCCCGTTCGTTCAGTTCACGCTCCGGATAGCAGTGAGATGTCGATCGCCGCATCCCAAGGTGGGCTGGAGTCCTTTGGGGATGACGATTAGGTTGTGCTCCGCCTCCGGGTGTGTCAGCACTGCCTGATCTGACCTAAAGTTGACAGCCATGTTATCTCGGGCAGCCGCGAGTCTCGCGCTGGTGTGGAACTCCGCCCAGTCGCGGGTGCTCGTGGTTGCGCGATTGGTTTTTGGGGGCGGCACCCGACAGCTGTTGGGCCCCGCCCCCAATGCCTTTCGCTCCCGGGGTGCATGAGGAGATCACGCGGTCCCGGAAGTCCCCGTGCTTCTCGCGACCGTTTGGTGGCCTCCTCCGCCTTCTCTGCCCTTGATGGGGCCGCGGCCTAGGGTACACTGGGGCCCCCTCCCCCCCCACTGTTGAACTCTCTGTTGCGCACTACGGTGTCCACAGAGGGCTTTGACGTGGCGTGGTGTGGCTGTCCTAAGCACCCCCCCCAAAGCCTGTGGGCTCGTCTACTTCGGTGGCGTGGTCCCGCAGTGCTACGGGCAGGCCGCCGCCCCTTTGCACATGCACAAGGGTGGAGCCGACCCAGGGCTCTTCATTGAGCTGCGTGCCGCAACTGACCCCGCCCCCGGGCGGTGAAGGTGGCCACACGCTCCCTGGGTCGGGCGATGTCCACAGCTGTGGTCCGGGAGAACACCAGGCCTTACCTGGTGATGTGGAGGACGTTGAGCGGGCCCGCCTCCTCAACTCACCCATATCCCAGGCTGGCCTCTTCGGCGGCGCGGCTGAGAACTGCGCCCAACAGTTCTCGGCCGCCCCAGAGCAGACTGAGGCTGCAACACGTACTGCCCCGGCGGCCAGCTGCTGCACCAGCCGCCGGCCCAGTCGCCTCAGTCCGCTCGCCGCCGAGGGCGCCCTCCCTCTTCCCGCCCGGCCCCAGCAGCAGCCTTCACCTGGGCCGCGCCGTGGAGGTGGTTGAGGATGTCGCCCAGTCCGCTCCCCAGACTGGTTAAACGCCAGGATGGAGGTGGACAACTCAGAGATGGGTTCCAGTTCTTCCCAGGGGATGGTAGCAGGGCCTCTCCTTCCCCCGGTGGAGGGCCGGGGGAAAATCCTTCCGCTGCTGGCCCCCGGGCTAGCAGCGCTTGGGAAGAACTCATGTTCCTGTCTCTGAGCACCCAGAGACCGGTGATGACAGTGCGCGCCACCCTCGGGTCTCGCCACTCGCATCCCTCTCTGTCGCCAGCCCCCTGGCAGAGCAGACCCCAGTGGAACGCGAGTCCTTCCCTGGTCTCCTCTGTCAGGGCGCAGCCGTTAACCGTGCTCCGACCCGGGGACGCCCAACAGCCTCCCCTGTCCGCGCCGGTAACGCTGCCTCGCTGCCCCACCCAGGGTACGTCTGTCGTCCGGATGACCCCGTTGGTGCAGTCTCTGGAAGCCTGGCTTCAGCTTCCGGGGCTGTCCCGCTGGGCTGCCCGGACCATCAGGCTCGGCTACGCGATTCAGTTCGCGCAGGCTCCTCCCCGTTACAGGGGAGTCCGCTATACCATGACCGGGGCCCATGCCCCCGTCATGCGTGCGGAGATTGCCACTCTACTGGCGAAGGGTGCGATCGAGCCTGTCCCTCCAGCCGAAATGAGGTCGGGGTTCTACAGCCCCTACTTCATTGTACCCAAGAAAACCGGTGGGTTACGGCCAATCCTGGACCTTCGCATCTTGAACCGATCCCTTCACCGGCTTCCGTTCGAGATGTTGACTGCGAAACGCCTTTTCGAATGCGTTCGTCCGTACGATTGGTTTGCAGCAATTGACCTGAAGGACGCCTACTTCCATGTCTCCATCCTTCCTCGACACAGACCGTTCCTACGGTTTTGCTTTCGAGGGGCGGGCATACCAGTACGCAGTTCTCCCATTCGGGTTATCTCTGTCCCCTCGCGTCTTCACGAAGATCGCCGAGGCAGCCCTTGCGCCCCTTTGGCAGCACGGGGTCCGCATCCTGAACTACCTCGACGACTGGCTCATACTAGGCCACTCTCGAGAGCAGGTTTGCGGACACAGAGATCTGGTTCTCCACCACTTAACCCGTCTGGGCCTTCGGGTCAACTGGGAGAAGAGCAAACTTTGCCCCGTGCAGAGGATCTCTTTTCTCGGTATGGAGATCGACTCGGTCGCCATGTACGCGCAGCTTTCGAGCGAGCGCGCGCAGTCTCTGCTGACTTGCCTCCGACAAATCGAGAGCAAGAATGCGGTTCCACTGAAACTTTTTCAGAGGCTCCTGGGGCATATGGCATCTGCAGCCGCGGTAACGCCGCTCGGATTGCTTCATATGAGACCGCTTCAGCACTGGCTTCGCGATCGAGTCCCGAGATGGGCATGGCAGTCTGGCACGCTCCGGGTCCAAGTGACGCGGGCCTGCTTACAGACACTCACCCCGTGGTCGAACCTCAGCTTTCTACGGGCCGGTGTGCCCTTAGAACGAGTTTCCAGGCATGTTGTCGTATCGACGGATGCCTCTGCCACGGGCTGGGGTGCCATGTGCAATGGACAAGCAGCCGCGGGCTCCTGGACAGGACCCCAGCGCCTCCTGCATGTCAATTGCCTCGAGTTGCTGGCAGTACGGTTCGCCCTGCACCGCTTCCGAGCGTTGCTGAAGGGTCAACATGTGCTTGTCCGGACAGACAACACGGCCGTAGTAGCGTACATCAACCACCAGGGCGGTCTACGCTCCCGCCGCATGTCTCAACTCGCCCGCCATCTCGTCTTATGGAGTCAGAAGCGCCTGAGGTCCCTTCGTGCTGTCCATATTCCGGGAGTCCTGAACCACGCAGCCGACGAGCTCTCGCGGTTTCAGCCTCTCCCGGGAGAATGGAGACTCCATCCCCGGACGGTTCAGCTGATTTGGGAACAGTTCGGCGACGCACAGGTAGACCTGTTTGCCTCCCACGACTCTTCCCACTGCAGCCTGTATTATTCCCTGACCGAGGGCACGCTCGGCACGGATGCACTGGCGCACAGCTGGCCGCGGGGCCTACGCAAATATGCGTTTCCCCCAGTGAGCCTACTCGCACAGCTTCTGTGCAAGATCAGGGAGGACAAGGAGCAGGTCCTTCTGGTCGCCCCGTACTGGCACGGCCAGACCTGGTTCCCCGAACTCATTCTCCTTGCGACAGCCCCTCCCTGGCCTATTCCTCTGAGACCGGACCTCCTTACTCAGAGACGGGGCACCCATTGGCACCCGCGTCCCGACCTTTGGAACCTCCACGTGTGGCTCCTAGACGGGACCCGGCAGGTTTGAGTGGCCTACCACCTACGGTGGTCGCCACCATCACTTCCGCTAGGGCAGAGTCCACTCGGCATGCCTATGCGTTGAAGTGGAACCTCTTCGTCACCTGGTGCTCTTCCCGCCAAGAAGACCCCTGGAAATGTCCGATTGGGTCCGTGCTTGAGTTTCTCCAAGAGGGGCTGGAGCGAAGGCTGTCTCCCTCCACCCTCAAGGTAATATGTGGCCGCAATATCTGCCCACCACGATCTCTTGGAGAACAAAAAGGTAAGTCAGCACGACCTGGTCATCAGGTTCCTGAGGGGAGCTAGGACACTGAATCCTCCTCGCTCTCCTCTCGTACCCTCTTGGGACCTCGCAGTAGTGTTAACTGCTCTGCAGAGACCTCCCTTTGAGCCTTTGCGGTCGGTCGATATTAAGTTTCTGTCTATGAAGACGGCTCTGCTGACCGCATTGGCCTCAGTCAAGAGGGTCGGGGACCTGCAGGCATTTTCGGTTGACGAAGCGTGCCTGGAGTTCGGGCCGGCTAACTCTCACGTGATCCTGAGACCCCGGCCTGGATATGTGCCCAAGGTTCCCACCACTCCGTTCAAGGACCAGGTGGTGAACCTGCAAGCGCTGCCTTTGGAGGAGGCAGACCCAGCCTTGGCATTGCTCTGTCCAGTACGCGCTCTCCGCGCCTACGTAGACATGACGCAGTGTTTCAGGACCTCAGACCAGCTCTTTGTCTGTTATGGTGGAGAGCGGAAGGGAAGTGCTCTCTCAAAGCAAAGGCTGTCTCACTGGATAGTGGACACCATTGCTTTGGCTTACCAGCAGCAAGGCCGACCATGTCCCCTTGGTGTGAGGGCACACTCCACCCGGAGTGTGGCTTCCTCTTGGGCTCTAGCGCATGGCGCCTCGCTAGCAGACATCTGCAGAGCTGCAGGCTGGGCGACACCCAACACATTCGCCAGATTCTATATCTCCGAGTGGAGCCAGTGTCCGACTATGTACTCGCCCCCCCGAGGGGCCGGTGATGGGCCAGGCTCAGGTGTCTTCGCTTGCTCGCCACTCCACTCCACGGACTGGATACGTGCGATATTTCCTCAGGTGAGCTCCCCGAGAGCCCTGAGCTCCTCCAGCACTGTCGACGCCGACATCAGTTCAGTCTGCCCTTTCGAGCCCAGACCCTCATGTCCGGCCAGGTGCCCCATGTGCATGGTTCCCTCCGGCGACCCCCACATGTGTATTTCACCGTAAGTCTCCGCAGTGAGCGGGTTTCTTCCCTTGGCGTGTCCCCGCCACCCCTAGGGTTAAAAATCCACCTTCGGCTGGTACCCTAGAGATCTTCCATATGCAACCCTCTCCGGGTCATATGTGTCTCTTAAGTCCTCCCCACGGGTAGGCATCTTTGGCATTCCCTCACTGGGATATGCTTCCCAGTGTACCTTGGTATTCCTGTGTTAAGTGGGAGTCCTTCGTCCGTACTAGTCTTACGACAGGGTACTCACACTTACGCAGGGCACTGGAAGACAGCTGAGTGGCGGGATTATATTGGGACCCCCATTCGTTAGTCACTAACGTTACGTCGTAGTGACTGAACGAAAGGGAACGTCTCGGTTACGGATGTAACCCTCGTTCCCTGAGGAGGGAACGGAGACGTAACGTCCCCTTGCCACATCGAGCTGTGTTGCCTGGAACGCAGGAGTTCAGTCTTGGCTCCTCAAGCAGGTAACATAATGCGATATTGCCTCGTACTTCCTTATATACTCACGCAGTGAGGCGGAGCTACGTATGCAAATTCCGCATGCCCCATGGCATTGGCACGCCATTGGGCGTTTTCTCAAAACTCGAAGTTGATAGGCTTCTAAGCGAAACCCCCATTCGTTAGTCACTAACGTTACGTCTCCGTTCCCTCCTCAGGGAACGAGGGTTACATCCGTAACCGAGACGTTCAGTAGGTCAAATATGGACTTCTTGTACAGCCATAATATGTAAAAAATAATAATAGTAATAAAACATTAAAACCTTTTGTGGACCTTTTAGCTACAAATTGGAATCAGAAGGGAAGTCAATGAGTGACTTTATTGACCTTTGGCCCAAAAATATTTTCAGTAGGTCAAATATGGACTTCTGTACAGCCATAATATGTAAAAAATAATAATAGTAAAAAAACATTAAAAACTTTTTGTGGAACTTGGCTAGCAATTGGATTCAGAAGGGAAGTCAACGAGTGTGTATGTATAGTAAGTTAGTGTTCAAGGACTCTTGGGCCAAAAATATGTTCAGTAAGTTAAAAGGACTTTGTACAGCCATAATATGTAAAAAAAAAAATTGGATTCAGATTGAAATTTTTTATTTTTATTTAAACCTTTTGTAGACGTTTTAGCTACTAATTGGAACCAGAAGGGTTCCAATGAGTGACTTTTTGACCTTTGGGCCAAGAATACGTTCTGAAGACCAAATATGGACTTCTGTACAGCCATAATATGTAAAATAAAAATAATAATTAAACCTTTTGTAGACATTTAAGCTACTTATTGGATTCAGAAGGGAAGTAAATGAGTGACCTTTTTTCACCTTTGGGCCAAACATTTTTTAAGTAGGTCAAAAATAGACTTCTGTACAGCCATTAAATGTAAAAAATTAAAATTAAAATTAAAACCTTTTGTAGACCTTTTAGATACTATTTGGAACCAGAAGGGATGTCAATGAGTGTGTATAGTAAGTTAGTGTTTAAGGACTGTTGGGACGAATATATGTTCAGTAGGTAAAATAAGGACTTCTGTACAGCCATAATACGTAAAAAAATAATAATAATTAAAACCTTTTGTAGACATTTTAGCTACTAATTGGAACCAGAAGGAAAGTCAATGAGTGACTTTTTTGACCTTTGGGCCAAAAATATTTTCAGTAGGTCAAATATGGACGTCTGTACAGCCATAATATGTAAAAAAATAAAATAAAATAAAATAAAAAAATAAAAAAATAAAACCTTTTTGTGGAACTTTTGGCTAGCAATTGGATTCAGAAGGGAAGTCAACGAGTGTGTATGTATAGTAAGTTAGTGTTCAAGGACTCTTGGGGCAAAATTATGTGCACTAAGTTAAATGGACTTTGTACAGCCATAATATGTAAAAAAAAAAAAATTGGATTTAGATTGAATTTTTTTTTTTTAATTTAAACCTTTTGTAGACCTTTTAGCTACTAATTGGAACCAGAAGGAAAGTCAATGAGTGACTTTTTGACCTTTGGGAAAAAAATGTGTTCAGTAGGTCAAATATGGACTTCTTGTACAGACATAATATGTAAAAAAAAAATAATAATAATAATAATCCAAACCTTTTTTAGACCTGTAAGCTACTTATTGGAACCAGAAGGAAAGTCAATGAGTGACTTTTTGACCTTTGGAAAAAAAAATTGTTCAGTAGGTCAAATAATGGACTTCTTGTACAGCCATAATATGTAAAAAAATAAATAAATAAATAAATAAAAGATAAAAAATGAAAATAAAAAATCCAAACCTTTTTTAGACCTGTAAGCCACTTATTGGAACCAGAAGGAAAGTCAATGAGTGACTTTTTGAGCTTTGGAAAAAAAAATTGTTCCGCAGGTCAAATATGGACTTCTTGTACAGCCATAATATGTAAAAAAAAAAAAAAAAAAAAAAAAAAAAAAAAAAATCCAAACCTTTTTTAGACCTGTAAGCTACTTATTGGAATCAGAAGGGACATCAATGAGTGACTCTTTGACCTTTGGGACAAAAATTTGTTCAGTAGGTCAAATATGGACTTCTTGTACAGACATAATATGTAAAAAATAAAATAAAAATAATAATAATAATCCTAACCTTTTTTAGACCTGTAAGCTACTTATTGGAATCAGAAGGGAAGTCAATGAGTGTGTATAGTAAGTTAGTGTTTAAGGACTGTTGGGACGAATATATGTTCAGTAGGTAAAATAAGGACTTCTGTACAGCCATAATACGTAAAAAAAAAAAAAAAATTAAAACCTTTTGTAGACCTTTCAGCTACTAATTGGCACCAGAAGGAAAGTCAATGAGTGACTTTTTGACCTTTGGGACAAAAATTTGTTCAGTAGGTCAAATATGGACTTCTTGTACAGCCATAATATATATAAAAATAAAAATAAAATAAAAAATAATAATCCAAACCTTTTTTAGACCTGTAAGCTACTTATTGGAATCAGAAGGGAAGTCAATGAGTGTGTATAGTAAATTAGTGTTTAAGGACGGTTGGGACGAATATATGTTCAGTAGGTAAAATAAGGACTTCTGTACAGCCATAATACGTAAAAAAAAAAAAAAAAATTAAAACCTTTTGTAGACCTTTCAGCTACTAATTGGCACCAGAAGGAAAGTCAATGAGTGACTTTTTTACCTTTGGGACAAAAATTTGTTCAGTAGGTCAAATATGGACTTCTTGTACAGCCATAATATGTAAAAAAAAAATAAAAAATAAAAAAATATTAATCCAAACCTTTTTTAGACCTGTAAGCTACTTATTGGAATCAGAAGGGAAGTCAATGAGTGTGTATAGTAAGTTAGTGTTTAAGGACTGTTGGGACGAATATATGTTCAGTAGGTAAAATAAGGACTTCTGTACAGCCATAATACGTAAAAAAAAAAAAAAAAATTAAAACCTTTTGTAGACCTTTCAGCTACTAATTGGCACCAGAAGGAAAGTCAATGAGTGACTTTTTGACCTGTGGGACAAAAATTTGTTCAGTAGGTCAAATATGGACTTCTTGTACAGCCATTAAGGACTGTTGGGACGAATATATGTTCAGTAGGTGAAATAAGGACATCTGTACAGCCATAATACGTAAAAAAAAATAAAAAAAATAAAACCTTTTGTAGACCTTTCAGCTACTAATTGGCACCAGAAGGAAAGTCAATGAGTGACTTTTTGACCTTTGGGACAAAAATTTGTTCAGTAGGTCAAATATGGACTTCTTGTACAGCCATAATATGTAAAAAAAAAATAAAATAAAAAAATAAAATAATCCAAACCTTTTTTAGACCTGTAAGCTACTTATTGGAATCAGAAGGGAAGTCAATGAGTGTGTATAGTAAGTTAGTGTTTAAGGACTGTTGGGACGAATATATGTTCAGTAGGTAAAATAAGGACTTCTGTACAGCCATAATACGTAAAAAAAAAAAAAAAAATTAAAACCTTTTGTAGACCTTTCAGCTACTAATTGGCACCAGAAGGAAAGTCAATGAGTGACTTTTTGACCTGTGGGACAAAAATTTGTTCAGTAGGTCAAATATGGACTTCTTGTACAGCCATTAAGGACTGTTGGGACGAATATATGTTCAGTAGGTGAAATAAGGACATCTGTACAGCCATAATACGTAAAAAAAAATAAAAAAAATAAAACCTTTTGTAGACCTTTCAGCTACTAATTGGCACCAGAAGGAAAGTCAATGAGTGACTTTTTGACCTTTGGGACAAAAATTTGTTCAGTAGGTCAAATATGGACTTCTTGTACAGCCATAATATGTAAAAAAAAAAAAAAAAAAAAAAAAAAAATAATCCAAACCTTTTTTAGACCTGTAAGCTACTTATTGGAATCAGAAGGGAAGTCAATGAGTGTGTATAGTAAGTTAGTGTTTAAGGACTGTTGGGACGAATATATGTTCAGTAGGTAAAATAAGGACTTCTGTACAGCCATAATACGTAAAAAAAAAAAAAAATTTAAACCTTTTGTAGACCTGTCAGCTACTAATTGGCACCAGAAGGAAAGTCAATGAGTGACTTTTTGACCTTTGGGCCAAGAATACGTTCAGAAGACCAAATATGGACTTCTGTACAGCCATAATATGTAAAAAAAAAAAAAATAATTAAACCTTTTGTAGACATTTAAGCTACTTATTGGATTCAGAAGAGAAGTAAATGAGTGACCTTTTTTCACCTTTGGGCCAAACATTTTTTAAGTAGGTCAAAAATAGACTTCTGTACAGCCATTAAATGTAAAAAATTAAAATTAAAACCTTTTGTAGACCTTTTAGCTACTATTTGGAACCAGAAGGGAAGTCAATGAGTGTGTATAGTAAGTTAGTGTTTAAGGACTGTTGGAACGAATATATGTTCAGTAGGTAAAATAAGGACTTCTGTACAGCCATAATACGTAAAAATATAATAATAATTAAAACCTTTTGTAGACATTTTAGCTACTAATTGGAACCAGAAGGAAAGTCAATGAGTGACTTTTTTGACCTTTGGGCCAAAAATATTTTCAGTAGGTCAAATATGGACGGCTGTACAGCCATAATATGTAAAAAAATAAAATAAAATAAAATAAAAATAAAAAAAAATAAAACCTTTTTGTGGAACTTTTGGCTAGCAATTGGATTCAGAAGGGAAGTCAACGAGTGTGTATGTATAGTAAGTTAGTGTTCAAGGACTCTTGGGCCAAAATTATGTGCAGTAAGTTAAATGGACTTTGTACAGCCATAATATGTAAAAAAAAAAATTGGATTCAGATTGAATTTATTTTTTTAATTTAAACCTTTTTTAGACCTTTTAGCTACTAACTGGAACCAGAAGGAAAGTCAATGAGTGACTTTTTGACCTTTGGGAAAAAAATGTGTTCAGTAGGTCAAATATGGACTTCTTGTACAGACATAATATGTAAAAAAAAAATAAAAAAAAATAATAATAATCCAAACCTTTTTTAGACCTGTAAGCTACTTATTGGAACCAGAGGGAAAGTCAATGAGTGACTTTTTGAGCTTTGGAAAAAAAAATTGTTCAGCAGGTCAAATATGGACTTCTTTTACAGCCATAATATGTAACAAAAAAAAAAAAAAAAAAAAAAATTCCAAACCTTTTTAGACCTGTAAGCTACTTATTGGAATCAGAAGGGACATCAATGATTGACTTTTTGACCTTTGGGACAAAAATTTGTTCAGTAGGTCAAATATGGACTTCTTGTACAGACATAATATGTAAAAAAAATAAATAAAAAAAATAATAATAATCCTAACCTTTTTTAGACCTGTAAGCTACTTATTGGAATCAGAAGGGAAGTCAATGAGTGTGTATAGTAAGTTAATGTTTAAGGACTGTTGGGACGAATATATGTTCAGTAGGTGAAATAAGGACTTCTGTACAGCCATAATACGTAAAAAAAAAAAAAAAAATTAAAACCTTTTGTAGACCTTTCAGCTACTAATTGGCACCAGAAGGAAAGTCAATGAGTGACTTTTTGACCTTTGGGACAAAAATTTGTTCAGTAGGTCAAATATGGACTTCTTGTACAGCCATAATATGTAAAAAAAAAAAAAAAATAATCCAAACCTTTTTTAGACCTGTAAGCTACTTATTGGAATCAGAAGGGAAGTCAATGAGTGTGTATAGTAAGTTAGTGTTTAAGGACTGTTGGGACGAATATATGTTCAGTAGGTAAAATAAGGACTTCTGTACAGCCATAATACGTAAAAAAAAAAAAAATTTTAAACCTTTTGTAGACCTGTCAGCTACTAATTGGCACCAGAAGGAAAGTCAATGAGTGACTTTTTGACCTTTGGGCCAAGAATACGTTCAGAAGACCAAATATGGACTTCTGTACAGCCATAATATGTAAAAAAAAAAAAAATAATTAAACCTTTTGTAGACATTTAAGCTACTTATTGGATTCAGAAGAGAAGTAAATGAGTGACCTTTTTTCACCTTTGGGCCAAACATTTTTTAAGTAGGTCAAAAATAGACTTCTGTACAGCCATTAAATGTAAAAAATTAAAATTAAAACCTTTTGTAGACCTTTTAGCTACTATTTGGAACCAGAAGGGAAGTCAATGAGTGTGTATAGTAAGTTAGTGTTTAAGGACTGTTGGAACGAATATATGTTCAGTAGGTAAAATAAGGACTTCTGTACAGCCATAATACGTAAAAATATAATAATAATTAAAACCTTTTGTAGACATTTTAGCTACTAATTGGAACCAGAAGGAAAGTCAATGAGTGACTTTTTTGACCTTTGGGCCAAAAATATTTTCAGTAGGTCAAATATGGACGGCTGTACAGCCATAATATGTAAAAAAATAAAATAAAAAAAAATAAAAAAAAAAAAAAATAAAACCTTTTTGTGGAACTTTTGGCTAGCAATTGGATTCAGAAGGGAAGTCAACGAGTGTGTATGTATAGTAAGTTAGTGTTCAAGGACTCTTGGGCCAAAATTATGTGCAGTAAGTTAAATGGACTTTGTACAGCCATAATATGTAAAAAAAAAAATTGGATTCAGATTGAATTTATTTTTTTAATTTAAACCTTTTTTAGACCTTTTAGCTACTAACTGGAACCAGAAGGAAAGTCAATGAGTGACTTTTTGACCTTTGGGAAAAAAATGTGTTCAGTAGGTCAAATATGGACTTCTTGTACAGACATAATATGTAAAAAAAAAATAAAAAAAAATAATAATAATCCAAACCTTTTTTAGACCTGTAAGCTACTTATTGGAACCAGAGGGAAAGTCAATGAGTGACTTTTTGAGCTTTGGAAAAAAAAATTGTTCAGCAGGTCAAATATGGACTTCTTTTACAGCCATAATATGTAAAAAAAAAAAAAAAAAAAAAAAAAAATTCCAAACCTTTTTAGACCTGTAAGCTACTTATTGGAATCAGAAGGGACATCAATGATTGACTTTTTGACCTTTGGGACAAAAATTTGTTCAGTAGGTCAAATATGGACTTCTTGTACAGACATAATATGTAAAAAAAATAAATAAAAAAAATAATAATAATCCTAACCTTTTTTAGACCTGTAAGCTACTTATTGGAATCAGAAGGGAAGTCAATGAGTGTGTATAGTAAGTTAATGTTTAAGGACTGTTGGGACGAATATATGTTCAGTAGGTCAAATATGGACTTCTTGTACAGCCATAATATGTAAAAAAAAAAAAAAAAAAAAAAAAATATTAATCCAAACCTTTTTTAGACCTGTAAGCTACTTATTGGAATCAGAAGGGAAGTCAATGAGTGTGTATAGTAAGTTAGTGTTTAAGGACTGTTGGGACGAATATATGTTCAGTAGGTAAAATAAGGACTTCTGTACAGCCATAATACGTAAAAAAAAAAAAAAAAATTAAAACCTTTTGTAGACCTTTCAGCTACTAATTGGCACCAGAAGGAAAGTCAATGAGTGACTTTTTGACCTGTGGGACAAAAATTTGTTCAGTAGGTCAAATATGGACTTCTTGTACAGCCATTAAGGACTGTTGGGACGAATATATGTTCAGTAGGTAAAATAAGGACTTCTGTACAGCCATAATACGTAAAAAAAAAAAAAAAAATTAAAACCTTTTGTAGACCTTTCAGCTACTAATTGGCACCAGAAGGAAAGTCAATGAGTGACTTTTTGACCTTTGGGACAAAAATTTGTTCAGTAGGTCAAATATGGACTTCTTGTACAGCCATAATATGTAAAAAAAAATAAAAAAAATAAAAAAAAAATAATCCAAACCTTTTTTAGACCTGTAAGCTACTTATTGGAATCAGAAGGGAAGTCAATGAGTGTGTATAGTAAGTTAGTGTTTAAGGACTGTTGGGACGAATATATGTTCAGTAGGTAAAATAAGGACTTCTGTACAGCCATAATACGTAAAAAAAAAAAAAAAATTAAACCTTTTGTAGACCTGTCAGCTACTAATTGGCACCAGAAGGAAAGTCAATGAGTGACTTTTTGACCTTTGGGCCAAGAATACGTTCAGAAGACCAAATATGGACTTCTGTACAGCCATAATATGTAAAAAAAAAAAAAAAAATTAAACCTTTTGTAGACATTTAAGCTACTTATTGGATTCAGAAGAGAAGTAAATGAGTGACCTTTTTTCACCTTTGGGCCAAACATTTTTTAAGTAGGTCAAAAATAGACTTCTGTACAGCCATTAAATGTAAAAAATTAAAATTAAAACCTTTTGTAGACCTTTTAGCTACTATTTGGAACCAGAAGGGAAGTCAATGAGTGTGTATAGTAAGTTAGTGTTTAAGGACTGTTGGAACGAATATATGTTCAGTAGGTAAAATAAGGACTTCTGTACAGCCATAATACGTAAAAATATAATAATAATTAAAACCTTTTGTAGACATTTTAGCTACTAATTGGAACCAGAAGGAAAGTCAATGAGTGACTTTTTTGACCTTTGGGCCAAAAATATTTTCAGTAGGTCAAATATGGACGGCTGTACAGCCATAATATGTAAAAAAATAAAATAAAATAAAATAAAAATAAAAAAAAATAAAACCTTTTTGTGGAACTTTTGGCTAGCAATTGGATTCAGAAGGGAAGTCAACGAGTGTGTATGTATAGTAAGTTAGTGTTCAAGGACTCTTGGGCCAAAATTATGTGCAGTAAGTTAAATGGACTTTGTACAGCCATAATATGTAAAAAAAAAAATTGGATTCAGATTGAATTTATTTTTTTAATTTAAACCTTTTTTAGACCTTTTAGCTACTAACTGGAACCAGAAGGAAAGTCAATGAGTGACTTTTTGACCTTTGGGAAAAAAATGTGTTCAGTAGGTCAAATATGGACTTCTTGTACAGACATAATATGTAAAAAAAAAATAAAAAAAAAATAATAATAATCCAAACCTTTTTTAGACCTGTAAGCTACTTATTGGAACCAGAGGGAAAGTCAATGAGTGACTTTTTGAGCTTTGGAAAAAAAAATTGTTCAGCAGGTCAAATATGGACTTCTTTTACAGCCATAATATGTAAAAAAAAAAAAAAAAAAAAAAAAAATTCCAAACCTTTTTAGACCTGTAAGCTACTTATTGGAATCAGAAGGGACATCAATGATTGACTTTTTGACCTTTGGGACAAAAATTTGTTCAGTAGGTCAAATATGGACTTCTTGTACAGACATAATATGTAAAAAAAATAAATAAAAAAAATAATAATAATCCTAACCTTTTTTAGACCTGTAAGCTACTTATTGGAATCAGAAGGGAAGTCAATGAGTGTGTATAGTAAGTTAATGTTTAAGGACTGTTGGGACGAATATATGTTCAGTAGGTGAAATAAGGACTTCTGTACAGCCATAATACGTAAAAAAAAAAAAAACAATTAAAACCTTTTGTAGACCTTTCAGCTACTAATTGGCACCAGAAGGAAAGTCAATGAGTGACTTTTTGACCTTTGGGACAAAAATGTGTTCAGTAGGTCAAATATGGACTTCTTGTACAGCCATAATATGTAAAAAAAAAATAAAAAAAAAAAAAATATTAATCCAAACCTTTTTTAGACCTGTAAGCTACTTATTGGAATCAGAAGGGAAGTCAATGAGTGTGTATAGTAAGTTAGTGTTTAAGGACTGTTGGGACGAATATATGTTCAGTAGGTAAAATAAGGACTTCTGTACAGCCATAATACGTAAAAAAAAAAAAAAAAATTAAAACCTTTTGTAGACCTTTCAGCTACTAATTGGCACCAGAAGGAAAGTCAATGAGTGACTTTTTGACCTGTGGGACAAAAATTTGTTCAGTAGGTCAAATATGGACTTCTTGTACAGCCATTAAGGACTGTTGGGACGAATATATGTTCAGTAGGTGAAATAAGGACATCTGTACAGCCATAATACGTAAAAAAAAATAAAAAAAATAAAACCTTTTGTAGACCTTTCAGCTACTAATTGGCACCAGAAGGAAAGTCAATGAGTGACTTTTTGACCTTTGGGACAAAAATTTGTTCAGTAGGTCAAATATGGACTTCTTGTACAGCCATAATATGTAAAAAAAAAAATAAAAAAAAATAAAAAAATAATCCAAACCTTTTTTAGACCTGTAAGCTACTTATTGGAATCAGAAGGGAAGTCAATGAGTGTGTATAGTAAGTTAGTGTTTAAGGACTGTTGGGACGAATATATGTTCAGTAGGTAAAATAAGGACTTCTGTACAGCCATAATACGTAAAAAAAAAAAAAAATTTAAACCTTTTGTAGACCTGTCAGCTACTAATTGGCACCAGAAGGAAAGTCAATGAGTGACTTTTTGACCTTTGGGCCAAGAATACGTTCAGAAGACCAAATATGGACTTCTGTACAGCCATAATATGTAAAAAAAAAAAAAATAATTAAACCTTTTGTAGACATTTAAGCTACTTATTGGATTCAGAAGAGAAGTAAATGAGTGACCTTTTTTCACCTTTGGGCCAAACATTTTTTAAGTAGGTCAAAAATAGACTTCTGTACAGCCATTAAATGTAAAAAATTAAAATTAAAACCTTTTGTAGACCTTTTAGCTACTATTTGGAACCAGAAGGGAAGTCAATGAGTGTGTATAGTAAGTTAGTGTTTAAGGACTGTTGGAACGAATATATGTTCAGTAGGTAAAATAAGGACTTCTGTACAGCCATAATACGTAAAAATATAATAATAATTAAAACCTTTTGTAGACATTTTAGCTACTAATTGGAACCAGAAGGAAAGTCAATGAGTGACTTTTTTGACCTTTGGGCCAAAAATATTTTCAGTAGGTCAAATATGGACGGCTGTACAGCCATAATATGTAAAAAAATAAAATAAAATAAAATAAAAATAAAAAAAAATAAAACCTTTTTGTGGAACTTTTGGCTAGCAATTGGATTCAGAAGGGAAGTCAACGAGTGTGTATGTATAGTAAGTTAGTGTTCAAGGACTCTTGGGCCAAAATTATGTGCAGTAAGTTAAATGGACTTTGTACAGCCATAATATGTAAAAAAAAAAATTGGATTCAGATTGAATTTATTTTTTTAATTTAAACCTTTTTTAGACCTTTTAGCTACTAACTGGAACCAGAAGGAAAGTCAATGAGTGACTTTTTGACCTTTGGGAAAAAAATGTGTTCAGTAGGTCAAATATGGACTTCTTGTACAGACATAATATGTAAAAAAAAAAAAAAAAAAAAAAAAAATAATAATCCAAACCTTTTTTAGACCTGTAAGCTACTTATTGGAACCAGAGGGAAAGTCAATGAGTGACTTTTTGAGCTTTGGAAAAAAAAATTGTTCAGCAGGTCAAATATGGACTTCTTTTACAGCCATAATATGTAAAAAAAAAAAAAAAAAAAAAAAAAATTCCAAACCTTTTTAGACCTGTAAGCTACTTATTGGAATCAGAAGGGACATCAATGATTGACTTTTTGACCTTTGGGACAAAAATTTGTTCAGTAGGTCAAATATGGACTTCTTGTACAGACATAATATGTAAAAAAAATAAATAAAAAAAATAATAATAATCCTAACCTTTTTTAGACCTGTAAGCTACTTATTGGAATCAGAAGGGAAGTCAATGAGTGTGTATAGTAAGTTAGTGTTTAAGGACTGTTGGGACGAATATATGTTCAGTAGGTGAAATAAGGACTTCTGTACAGCCATAATACGTAAAAAAAAAAAAAACAATTAAAACCTTTTGTAGACCTTTCAGCTACTAATTGGCACCAGAAGGAAAGTCAATGAGTGACTTTTTGACCTTTGGGACAAAAATTTGTTCAGTAGGTCAAATATGGACTTCTTGTACAGCCATAATATGTAAAAAAAAAATAAAAAAATAAAAAATATTAATCCAAACCTTTTTTAGACCTGTAAGCTACTTATTGGAATCAGAAGGGAAGTCAATGAGTGTGTATAGTAAGTTAGTGTTTAAGGACTGTTGGGACGAATATATGTTCAGTAGGTAAAATAAGGACTTCTGTACAGCCATAATACGTAAAAAAAAAAAAAAAAATTAAAACCTTTTGTAGACCTTTCAGCTACTAATTGGCACCAGAAGGAAAGTCAATGAGTGACTTTTTGACCTGTGGGACAAAAATTTGTTCAGTAGGTCAAATATGGACTTCTTGTACAGCCATTAAGGACTGTTGGGACGAATATATGTTCAGTAGGTGAAATAAGGACATCTGTACAGCCATAATACGTAAAAAAAAATAAAAAAAATAAAACCTTTTGTAGACCTTTCAGCTACTAATTGGCACCAGAAGGAAAGTCAATGAGTGACTTTTTGACCTTTGGGACAAAAATTTGTTCAGTAGGTCAAATATGGACTTCTTGTACAGCCATAATATGTAAAAAAAAAAATAAAAAAAAATAAAAAAATAATCCAAACCTTTTTTAGACCTGTAAGCTACTTATTGGAATCAGAAGGGAAGTCAATGAGTGTGTATAGTAAGTTAGTGTTTAAGGACTGTTGGGACGAATATATGTTCAGTAGGTAAAATAAGGACTTCTGTACAGCCATAATACGTAAAAAAAAAAAAAAATTTAAACCTTTTGTAGACCTGTCAGCTACTAATTGGCACCAGAAGGAAAGTCAATGAGTGACTTTTTGACCTTTGGGCCAAGAATACGTTCAGAAGACCAAATATGGACTTCTGTACAGCCATAATATGTAAAAAAAAAAAAAATAATTAAACCTTTTGTAGACATTTAAGCTACTTATTGGATTCAGAAGAGAAGTAAATGAGTGACCTTTTTTCACCTTTGGGCCAAACATTTTTTAAGTAGGTCAAAAATAGACTTCTGTACAGCCATTAAATGTAAAAAATTAAAATTAAAACCTTTTGTAGACCTTTTAGCTACTATTTGGAACCAGAAGGGAAGTCAATGAGTGTGTATAGTAAGTTAGTGTTTAAGGACTGTTGGAACGAATATATGTTCAGTAGGTAAAATAAGGACTTCTGTACAGCCATAATACGTAAAAATATAATAATAATTAAAACCTTTTGTAGACATTTTAGCTACTAATTGGAACCAGAAGGAAAGTCAATGAGTGACTTTTTTGACCTTTGGGCCAAAAATATTTTCAGTAGGTCAAATATGGACGGCTGTACAGCCATAATATGTAAAAAAATAAAATAAAATAAAATAAAAATAAAAAAAAATAAAACCTTTTTGTGGAACTTTTGGCTAGCAATTGGATTCAGAAGGGAAGTCAACGAGTGTGTATGTATAGTAAGTTAGTGTTCAAGGACTCTTGGGCCAAAATTATGTGCAGTAAGTTAAATGGACTTTGTACAGCCATAATATGTAAAAAAAAAAATTGGATTCAGATTGAATTTATTTTTTTAATTTAAACCTTTTTTAGACCTTTTAGCTACTAACTGGAACCAGAAGGAAAGTCAATGAGTGACTTTTTGACCTTTGGGAAAAAAATGTGTTCAGTAGGTCAAATATGGACTTCTTGTACAGACATAATATGTAAAAAAAAAAAAAAAAAAAAAAAAAATAATAATCCAAACCTTTTTTAGACCTGTAAGCTACTTATTGGAACCAGAGGGAAAGTCAATGAGTGACTTTTTGAGCTTTGGAAAAAAAAATTGTTCAGCAGGTCAAATATGGACTTCTTTTACAGCCATAATATGTAAAAAAAAAAAAAAAAAAAAAAAAAATTCCAAACCTTTTTAGACCTGTAAGCTACTTATTGGAATCAGAAGGGACATCAATGATTGACTTTTTGACCTTTGGGACAAAAATTTGTTCAGTAGGTCAAATATGGACTTCTTGTACAGACATAATATGTAAAAAAAATAAATAAAAAAAATAATAATAATCCTAACCTTTTTTAGACCTGTAAGCTACTTATTGGAATCAGAAGGGAAGTCAATGAGTGTGTATAGTAAGTTAGTGTTTAAGGACTGTTGGGACGAATATATGTTCAGTAGGTGAAATAAGGACTTCTGTACAGCCATAATACGTAAAAAAAAAAAAAAAAATTAAAACCTTTTGTAGACCTTTCAGCTACTAATTGGCACCAGAAGGAAAGTCAATGAGTGACTTTTTGACCTTTGGGACAAAAATTTGTTCAGTAGGTCAAATATGGACTTCTTGTACAGCCATAATATGTAAAAAAATAAAAAAATAAAAAAATAAATAATCCAAACCTTTTTTAGACCTGTAAGCTACTTATTGGAATCAGAAGGGAAGTCAATGAGTGTGTATAGTAAGTTAGTGTTTAAGGACTGTTGGGACGAATATATGTTCAGTAGGTAAAATAAGGACTTCTGTACAGCCATAATACATAAAAAAAAAAAAAAAATTTAAACCTTTTGTAGACCTTTCAGCTACTAATTGGCACCAGAAGGAAAGTCAATGAGTGATTTTTTGACCTTTGGGACAAAAATGTATTCGGTAGGTCAAATATGAACTTCTGTACAGCCATAATATGTAAAAAAAAAAAAAAAAAAAAAAAAAAAAATTCAAACCTTTTGTAGATCGTTTAGCTACTAATTGGAACCAGAAGGAAAGTCAATGAGTGACTTTTTGACCTTTGGGACAAACATTTTTTCAGTAGGTCAAATATGGACTTCTTGTACAGCCATAATATGTAAAAAATAATAATAGAAATAAAACATTAAAACCTTTTGTGGACCTTTTAGCTACAAATTGGAATCAGAAGGGAAGTCAATGAGTGACTTTATTGACCTTTGGCCCAAAAATATTTTCAGTAGGTCAAATATGGACTTCTGTACAGCCATAATATGTAAAAAATAATAATAGTAAAAAAACATTAAAAACTTTTTGTGGAACTTGGCTAGCAATTGGATTCAGAAGGGAAGTCAACGAGTGTGTATGTATAGTAAGTTAGTGTTCAAGGACTCTTGGGCCAAAAATATGTTCAGTAAGTTAAAAGGACTTTGTACAGCCATAATATGTAAAAAAAAAAAATTGGATTCAGATTGATATATTTTTTTTTTATTTAAACCTTTTGTAGACGTTTTAGCTACTAATTGGAACCAGAAGGGACCAAGAATACGTTCTGAAGACCAAATATGGACTTCTGTACAGCCATAATATGTAAAATAAAAATAATAATTAAACCTTTTGTAGACATTTAAGCTACTTATTTATTTAAACCTTTTGTAGACGTTTTAGCTACTAATTGGAACCAGAAGGGACCAAGAATACGTTCTGAAGACCAAATATGGACTTCTGTACAGCCATAATATGTAAAGTAAAAATATTAATTAAACCTTTTGTAGACATTTAAGCTACTTATTGGATTCAGAAGGGAAGTAAATGAGTGACCTTTTTTCACCTTTGGGCCAAACATTTTTTAAGTAGGTCAAAAATAGACTTCTGTACAGCCATTAAATGTAAAAAATTAAAATTAAAATTAAAACCTTTTGTAGACCTTTTAGCTACTATTTGGAACCAGAAGGGAAGTCAATGAGTGTGTATAGTAAGTTAGTGTTTAAGGACTGTTGGGACGAATATATGTTCAGTAGGTAAAATAAGGACTTCTGTACAGCCATAATACGTAAAAAAATAATAATAATTAAAACCTTTTGTAGACCTTTTAGCTACTAATTGGAACCAGAAGGAAAGTCAATGAGTGACTTTTTGACCTTTGGGAAAAAAATGTGTTCAGTAGGTCAAATATGGACTTCTTGTACAGACATAATATGTAAAAAAAAAAAAAATAATAATAATAATCCAAACCTTTTTTAGACCTGTAAGCTACTTATTGGAACCAGAAGGAAAGTCAATGAGTGACTTTTTGACCTTTGGAAAAAAAAATTGTTCAGTAGGTCAAATAATGGACTTCTTGTACAGCCATAATATGTAAAAAAATAAATAAATAAAAAATAAAAATAAAAAATCCAAACCTTTTTTAGACCTGTAAGCCACTTATTGGAACCAGAAGGAAAGTCAATGAGTGACTTTTTGAGCTTTGGAAAAAAAAATTGTTCAGCAGGTCAAATATGGACTTCTTGTACAGCCATAATATGTAAAAAAAAAAAAAAAAAAAAAAAAAAAAAAAAATCCAAACCTTTTTTAGACCTGTAAGCTACTTATTGGAATCAGAAGGGACATCAATGAGTGACTCTTTGACCTTTGGGACAAAAATTTATTCGGTAGGTCAAATATGAACTTCTGTACAGCCATAATATGTAAAAACATTTTTTTTTAACCTTTTGTAGACCTTTTAGCTACTTATTGGAACCAGAAGGAAAGTCAATAAGTGAATTTTTAACCTTTGGGACACATTTTTTTTCAGTAAGTCAAATATGGACTTCTGTACAGCCATAATATGTATAAAAAAAAACAAAAAAAAACAAAAAAAAAAAACATTTAAACCTTTTGTAGACCTTTTAGCTACTAATTGGAACCAGAAGGAAAGTCAATGAGTGACTTTTTGACCTTTGGGAAAAAAAATTGTTCAGTAGGTCAAATATGGACTTCTGTACATTCATAATATGTAAAAAAAAAAAAAAGAAAAAAGAAAAAAAAAGTAACCTTTTGTAGACCTTTTAGCTACTAATTAGAACCAGAAGGAAAATCAATGAGTGACTTTTTGACCTTTGGGAAAAAAATTTGTTCAGTAGGTCAAATATGGACTTCTTGTACAGCCATAATATGTATAAAAAAAAAAAAAAAAAAAAAAAAAAAAATGTAACCTTTTGTAGACCTTTTAGCTACTTATTGGAATCAGAAGGTACGTCAATGAGTGACTTTTTGACCTTTGGGTCAAAAATTTGTTCAGTAGGTCAAATATGGACTTTGTACAGCCATAATATGTAAAAAAAAAAAAAAAAAAAAAAAAAAAAAGTCAACCTTTTGTAGACCTTTTAGCTACTTATTGGAACCAGAAGGAGGTCAATAAGTGACTTTTTGACCTTTGGGACAAAAATTTGTTCAGTAGGTCAAATATGGACTTCTGTACAGCCATAAAATGTAAAAAAGAATTTTTTTAACCTTTTGTAGACCTTTTAGCTACATATTGGAACCAGAAGGAAAGTCAATAAGTGACTTTTTGACCTTTGGGACAAGAATTTGTTCAGTAGGCCAAATATGGACTTCTGTACAGCCATAAAATGTAAAAAAAAAAAAAAAATTTTTAAACCTTTTGTAGACCTTTTAGCTACAAATTGGATTCAGAAGGGAAGTCAACGAGTGTGTATGTATAGTAAGTTAGTGTTCAAGGACTCTTGGGCCAAAAATATGTTCAGTAAGTTAAATGGACTTTGAACAGCCATATGTAAAAAAAAATTGGATTCAGATTGATTTTTTTTTTTTTTATTTAAACCTTTTGTAGACCTTTTAGCTACTAATTGGAACCAGAAGGAAAGTCAATGAGTGACTTTTTGACCTTTGGGGAAAAAAATTGTTCAGTAGGTCAAATATGGACTTCTTGTACAGACATAATATGTAAAAAATAATAAAAAATAATAATAATATCCCAAAACTTTTTTAGACCTGTAAGCTACTTATTGGAACCAGAAGGAAAGTCAATGAGTGACTTTTTGATCTTTGGAAAAAAAAATTGTTCAGTAGGTCAAATAATGGACTTCTTGTACAACCATAATATGTAAAAAAATTAATAAATAAAAGATAAAAAATAAAAATAAAAAATCCAAACCTTTTTTAGACCTGTAAGCCACTTATTGGAACCAGAAGGAAAGTCAATGAGTGACTTTTTGAGCTGTGGAAAAAAATTTGTTCAGGAGGTCAAATATGGACTTCTTGTACAGCCATAATATGTAAAAAAAAAAAAAAAAAAAAAAAAATCCAAACCTTTTTTAGACCTGTAAGCTACTTATTGGAATCAGAAGGGACATCAATGAGTGACTTTTTGACCTTTGGGACAAAAATTTGTTCAGTAGGTCAAATATGGACTTCTTGTACAGACATAATATGTAAAAAAAAAAAAAAAAAAAAAAAATAATAATAATAATCCTAACCTTTTGTAGACCTTTTAGCTACTTATTGGAACCAGAAGGAAAGTCAATGAGTGACTTTTTGACCTTTGGAAAAAAAAATTGTTCAGTAGGTCAAATATGGACTTCTTGTACAGCCATAATATGTAAAAAAAAATTAAAAAAATAAAAATAAAAATAAAAAATTCAAACCTTTTTTAGACCTGTAAGCTACTTATTGGAACCAGAAGGAAAGTCAATGAGTGACTTTTTGAGCTTTGGAAAAAAAATTTGTTCAGTAGGTCAAATATGGACTTCTTGTACAGCCATAATATGTAAAAAAAAAAAAAAAAAAAAAAAAAAAAAAAAAAAAATTTAACCTTTTGTAGACCTTTTAGCTACTAATTGAAACTTGAAGGAAAGTGAATGAGTGACTTTTTGACCTTTGGGACAACAAATTGTTCAGTAGGTCAAATATGGACTTCTTGGACAGCCATAATATGTCAAACATTTTTGTGGGAATGTTGGCTAGTAAAGAGAATAAGAAGGGAAGTCAATGAGTATGTATAGTAAATTAGTGTTTAAGGACTCTTAGGCCTAAAACATGTTCTTTAGGTCAAATATGGACTTCTGTACTGCCAAAACATGTATAAAAAATGTGGACCTTTTAACTACTAATTGGAATCAGAATGGAAGTTAATGAGTATGTATAGTGAATTAGTGTGTTTGGACTCTTAGTGCAAAAACATGTTCAGCAGGTCAAATATGGACTTCTTGTACAGCCATAATATGTAAAAAAAAAAAAAATCCATCCAAATATTCCAAACCTTTTTTAGACCTGTAAGCTACTTATTGGAATCAGAAAGTAAGTCAATGAGTGTCTTTTTGACCTTTGGGACAAAAATGTGTTCAGTAGGTCAAATATGGACTTCTTTGTACAGCCATAATATGTAAAAAAAAACAAAAAAAAACATTTTTTACCTTTTTTAGACCTTTTAGCTACTAATTGGAACCAGAAGGAAAGTCAATGAGTGACTTTTTGCCCTTTGGGAAAAAAACATGTTCAGTAGGTCAAATATGGACTACTTGTCGAGCCATAATATGTAAAAAAAATTAAAAAAAATAATAATAATCCAAACCTTTTTTAGACCTGTATTCTACTTATTGGAATCAGAAGGGAAGTCAATGAGTGTCTTTTTGACCTTTGGGACAAAAATTTGTTCAGTAGGTCAAATATGGACTTTGTACAGCCATAATATGTAAAAAAAAAAAAAAAAAAAACAGAAGGAAAGTCAATGAGTGACTTTTTTACCTTTGGGGAAAAAAAATGTTCAGTAGGTCAAATATGGACTTCTGTATAGCCATAATATGTAAAAAAAAAAAAAAAAAAAAAAAATGTTTTACCTTTTGTAGACCTTTTAGCTACTTATTGGAACCAGAAGGAAAGTCAATGAGTGACTTTTTGACCTTTGGAAAAAAAATTTGTTCAGTAGGTCAAATATGGACTTCTTGTACAGCCATAATATGTAAAAAAAAAAAAAAAAAAAAAAAAAAAAAAAAAAAAATCCAAACCTTTTTTAGACCTGTAAGCTACTTATTGGAACCAGAAGGAAAGTCAATGAGTGACTTTTTGACCTTTGGGACAAAAATTTGTTCAGTAGGTCAAATATGGACTTTGTACAGCCAAAACATGTATAAAAAATGTGGACATTTTAACTACTAATTGGAATCAGAATGGAAGTTAATCAGTATGTATAGTGAATTAGTGTGTTTGGACTCTTAGTGCAAAAACATGTTCAGCAGGTCAAATATGGACTTCTTGTACAGCCATAATATGTAAAAAAAAAAAAAAAAAAAAAAATTCCAAACCTTTTTTAGACCTGTATTCTACTTATTGGAATCAGAAGGGAAGTCAATGAGTGTCTTTTTGACCTTTGGGACAAAAATTTGTTCAGTAGGTCAAATATGGACTTTGTACAGCCATAATCTGTAAAAAAAAAAAAAAAAAAAAATGGAACCTTTTGTAGACCTTTTAGCTACTTATTGGTACCAGAAGGAAAGTCAATTAGTGACTTTTTGACCATTGGGACAAAAATGTAATCAGTTGGTCAAATATGGACTTCTGTACAGCCCTAATATGTAAAACAAAAACAAAAAATTCAAACCTTTTGTAGACCTTTTAGCTACTTATTGGAACCAGAAGGAAAGTCAATGAGTGACTTTTTGACCTTTGGGAAAAAAATGTGTTCAGTAGGTCAAATATGGACTTCTGTATAGCCATAATATGTAAAAAAAAAAAAAAAAAAAAAAAAACATTTAAACCTTTTGTAGACCTTTTAGCTACTAATTGGAACCAGAAGGAAAGTCAATGAGTGACCTTTTAGCTACTTATTGGTACCAGAAGGAAAGTCAATTAGTGACTTTTTGACCTTTGGGACAAAAATTTGTTCAGTAGGTCAAATATGGACTTTGTACAGCTATAATATGTAAAAAAAAAAAAAAAAAAAAAAAAAAAAAATGTTAACCTTTTGTAGACCTTTTAGCTACTATTTGGAACCAGAAGGAAAGTCAATGAGTGACTTTTTGACCTTTTGGAAAAAAATGTGTTCAGTAGGTCAAATATGGACTTCTGTATAGCCATTTTATGTAAAAAAAAAAAAAAAAAAATTAAAATAAAATTGTTGACCTTTTGTAGACCTTTTAGCTACTTATTGGTACCAGAAGGAAAGTCAATGAGTGACTTTTTGACCTTTGGGAAAAAAATTTGTTCAGTAGGTCAAATATGGACTTCTGTATAGCCATAATATGTAAAAAAAAGAAAAGAAAAAAAAAGAAAAATGTTTTACCTTTTGTAGACCTTTTAGCTACTTATTGGAACCAGAGGGAAAGTCAATGAGTGACTTTTTGACCTTTGGAAAAAAAATTTGTTCAGTAGGTCAAATATGGACTTCTTTTACAGCCATAATATGTAAAAAAAAAAAAAAAAAAAAAAAAAAAAAAATCCAAACCTTTTTTAGACCTGTAAGCTACTTATTGGAACCAGAAGGAACGTCAATGAGTGACTTTTTGACCTTTGGGACAAAAATTTGTTCAGTAGGTCAAATATGGACTTTGTACAGCCATAATCTGTAAAAAAAAAAAAAAAAAAATGGAACCTTTTGTAGACCTTTTAGCTACTTATTGGTACCAGAAGGAAAGTCAATTGGTGACTTTTTGACCTTTGGGACAAAAATGTAATCAGTTGGTCAAATATGGACTTCTGTACAGCCCTAATATGTAAAAAAAAAAAAAAAAAATTCCAACCTTTTGTAGACCTTTTAGCTACTTATTGGTACCAGAAGGAAAGTCAATGAGTGACTTTTTGACCTTTGGAAAAAAAAATTGTTCAGTAGGTCAAAAATGGACTTCTTGTACAGCCATAATATGTAAAATAAAATAAAAAAAATAAAAAAATAATCCAAACATTTTTTAGACCTGCAAGCTACTTATTGGAATCAGAAGGGAAGTCAATGAGTGAGTTTTTGACCTTTGGGACAAAAATTTGTTCAGTAGGTCAAATATGGACTTCTTGTACAGCCATAATATGTCAAACGTTTTTGTGGGAATGTTGGCTAGTAAAGAGAATAAGAAGGGAAGTCAATGAGTATGTATAGTAAATTAGTGTTTAAGGACTCTTAGGCCTAAAACATGTTCTTTAGGTCAAATATGGACTTCTGTACAGCCAAAACATGTATAAAAAATGTGGACCTTTTAACTACTAATTGGAATCAGAATGGAAGTTAATGAGTATGTATAGTGAATTAGTGTGTTTGGACTCTTAGTGCAAAAACATGTTCAGCAGGTCAAATATGGACTTCTTGTACAGCCATAATATGTAAAAAAAAAAAAAAAAAAAAAAAAAAAAAAAAAAAATTCCAAACCTTTTTTAGACCTGTATTCTACTTATTGGAATCAGAAGGGAAGTCAATGAGTGTCTTTTTGAACTTTGGGACAAAAATGTGTTCAGTAGGTCAAATATGGACTTTGTACAGCTATAATATGTAAAAAAAAAAAAAATAAAATAAAATGTAACCTTTTGTAGACCTTTTAGCTACTAATTGGAACCAGAAGGAAAGTCAATGAGTGACTTTTTGCCCTTTGGGAAAAAAACATGTTCAGTAGGTCAAATATGGACTTCTTGTACAGCCATAATATGTAAAAAAAAAAAAAAAAAAAAAAAATTCCAAACCTTTTTTAGACCTGTATTCTACTTATTGGAATCAGAAGGGAAGTCAATGAGTGTCTTTTTCACCTTTGGGACAAAAATGTGTTCAGTAGGTCAAATATGGACTTTGTACAGCTATAATATGTAAAAAAACAAAAAAACAAAAAATGTAACCTTTTGTAGACCTTTTAGCTACTAATTGGAACCAGAAGGAAAGTCAATGAGTGACTTTTTGCCCTTTGGGAAAAAAACATGTTCAGTAGGTCAAATATGGACTTTGTACAGCTATAATATGTAAAAAAAAAAAAAAAAAAAGAAGGAAAGTCAATGATTGACTTTTTGACCTTTGGGGGAAAAAAATGTTCAGTAGGTCAAATATGGACTTCTTGTACAGCCATAATATGTAAAAAAAAAAAAAAAAAAAAAAAAATGTTAACCTTTTGTAGACCTTTTAGCTACTATTTGGAACCAGAAGGAAAGTCAATGAGTTACTTTTTGACCTTTTGGAAAAAAATGTGTTCAGTAGGTCAAATATGGACTTCTGTATAGCCATAATATGTAAAAAAAACAAAAAAACAAAATTAAAATAAAATTGTTGACCTTTTGTAGACCTTTTAGCTACTATTTGGAACCAGAAGGAAAGTCAATGAGTGACTTTTTGACCTTTGGGAAAAAAATATGTTCAGTAGGTCAAATATGGACTTCTGTACAGCCATTTCATGTAAAAAAAAATTATAATGTAAAGAAATTAAAACCTTTTTGTGGAACATTTGGCTAGCAATTGGATTCAGAAGGGAAGTCAAAGAGTATGTATGTATAGTAAGTTAGTATTCAAGGACTCTTTCTTCAAAAATATGTTCAGTATGTTAAATATGGACTTCTTGTACAACCATAATATGTAAAAAAAAAAAAAAAAAAAAAAAACATTTAAACCTTTTGTAGACCTTTTAGCTACTTATTGGAACCAGAAGGAAAGTCAATGAGTGACTTTTTGACCTTAGGGACAAAAATTTGTTCAGTAGGTCAAATATGGACTTTGTACAGCCATAACCTGTAAAAAAAAAAAATGGAACCTTTTGTAGACCTTTTAGCTACTTATTGGTACCAGAAGGAAAGTCAATTAGTGACTTTTTGACCTTTGGGACAAAAATGTAATCAGTTGGTCAAATATGGACTTCTGTACAGCCCTAATATGTAAAAAAAAAAAAAAAATTCCAACCTTTTGTAGACCTTTTAGCTACTAATTGGAACCAGAAGGAAAGTCAATGAGTGACTTTTTGACCTTTGGGAAAAAAATGTGTTCAGTAGGTCAAATATGGACTTCTGTATAGCCATAATATGTAAAAAAAAAAAAAAAAAAAAAACTATTTAAACCTTTTGTAGACCTTTTAGCTACTAATTGGAACCAGAAGGAAAGTCAATGAGTGACTTTTTGACCTTTGGAAAAAAATGTGTTCAGTAGGTCAAATATGGACTTCTTGTACAGCCATAATATGTAAAAAAAAAAAAAAAAAAATCCAAACCTTTTTTAGACCTGTAAGCTACTTATTGGAGTCAGAAAGTAAGTCAATGAGTGACTTTTTGACCTTAGGGACAACAAATTGTTCAGTAGGTCAAATATGGACTTCTTGTACAGCCATAATATGTCAAACGTTTTTGTGGGAATGTTGGCTAGTAAAGAGAATAAGAAGGGAAGTCAATGAGTATGTATAGTAACTTAGTGTTTAAGGACTCTTAGGCCTAAAACATGTTCTTTAGGTCAAATATGGACTTCTGTACAGCCAAAACATGTATAAAAAATGTGGACATTTTAACTACTAATTGGAATCAGAATGGAAGTTAATCAGTATGTATAGTGAATTAGTGTGTTTGGACTCTTAGTGCAAAAACATGTTCAGCAGGTCAAATATGGACTTCTTGTACAGCCATAATATGTAAAAAAAAAAAAAAAAAAAAAAATTCCAAACCTTTTTTAGACCTGTATTCTACTTATTGGAATCAGAAGGGAAGTCAATGAGTGTCTTTTTGACCTTTGGGACAAAAATTTGTTCAGTAGGTCAAATATGGACTTTGTACAGCCATAATCTGTAAAAAAAAAAAAAAAAAAAAATGGAACCTTTTGTAGACCTTTTAGCTACTTATTGGTACCAGAAGGAAAGTCAATTAGTGACTTTTTGACCATTGGGACAAAAATGTAATCAGTTGGTCAAATATGGACTTCTGTACAGCCCTAATATGTAAAACAAAAACAAAAAATTCAAACCTTTTGTAGACCTTTTAGCTACTTATTGGAACCAGAAGGAAAGTCAATGAGTGACTTTTTGACCTTTGGGAAAAAAATGTGTTCAGTAGGTCAAATATGGACTTCTGTATAGCCATAATATGTAAAAAAAAAAAAAAAAAAAAAAAAAAAAAAAAACATTTAAACCTTTTGTAGACCTTTTAGCTACTAATTGGAACCAGAAGGAAAGTCAATGAGTGACCTTTTAGCTACTTATTGGTACCAGAAGGAAAGTCAATTAGTGACTTTTTGACCTTTGGGACAAAAATTTGTTCAGTAGGTCAAATATGGACTTTGTACAGCTATAATATGTAAAAAAAAAAAAAAAAAAAAAAAAAAAATGTTAACCTTTTGTAGACCTTTTAGCTACTATTTGGAACCAGAAGGAAAGTCAATGAGTGACTTTTTGACCTTTTGGAAAAAAATGTGTTCAGTAGGTCAAATATGGACTTCTGTATAGCCATTTTATGTAAAAAAAAAAAAAAAAAAATTAAAATAAAATTGTTGACCTTTTGTAGACCTTTTAGCTACTTATTGGTACCAGAAGGAAAGTCAATGAGTGACTTTTTGACCTTTGGGAAAAAAATTTGTTCAGTAGGTCAAATATGGACTTCTGTATAGCCATAATATGTAAAAAAAAGAAAAGAAAAAAAAAGAAAAATGTTTTACCTTTTGTAGACCTTTTAGCTACTTATTGGAACCAGAGGGAAAGTCAATGAGTGACTTTTTGACCTTTGGAAAAAAAAATTGTTCAGTAGGTCAAATATGGACTTCTTTTACAGCCATAATATGTAAAAAAAAAAAAAAAAAAAAAAAAAAAAAATCCAAACCTTTTTTAGACCTGTAAGCTACTTATTGGAACCAGAAGGAACGTCAATGAGTGACTTTTTGACCTTTGGGACAAAAATTTGTTCAGTAGGTCAAATATGGACTTTGTACAGCCATAATCTGTAAAAAAAAAAAAAAAAAAAATGGAACCTTTTGTAGACCTTTTAGCTACTTATTGGTACCAGAAGGAAAGTCAATTGGTGACTTTTTGACCTTTGGGACAAAAATGTAATCAGTTGGTCAAATATGGACTTCTGTACAGCCCTAATATGTAAAAAAAAAAAAAAAAATTTCCAACCTTTTGTAGACCTTTTAGCTACTTATTGGTACCAGAAGGAAAGTCAATGAGTGACTTTTTGACCTTTGGAAAAAAAAATTGTTCAGTAGGTCAAAAATGGACTTCTTGTACAGCCATAATATGTAAAATAAAATAAAAAAAATAAAAAAATAATCCAAACATTTTTTAGACCTGCAAGCTACTTATTGGAATCAGAAGGGAAGTCAATGAGTGAGTTTTTGACCTTTGGGACAAAAATTTGTTCAGTAGGTCAAATATGGACTTCTTGTACAGCCATAATATGTCAAACGTTTTTGTGGGAATGTTGGCTAGTAAAGAGAATAAGAAGGGAAGTCAATGAGTATGTATAGTAAATTAGTGTTTAAGGACTCTTAGGCCTAAAACATGTTCTTTAGGTCAAATATGGACTTCTGTACAGCCAAAACATGTATAAAAAATGTGGACCTTTTAACTACTAATTGGAATCAGAATGGAAGTTAATGAGTATGTATAGTGAATTAGTGTGTTTGGACTCTTAGTGCAAAAACATGTTCAGCAGGTCAAATATGGACTTCTTGTACAGCCATAATATGTAAAAAAAATAAAAAAAAAATAAAAATAAAATAAAATTCCAAACCTTTTTTAGACCTGTATTCTACTTATTGGAATCAGAAGGGAAGTCAATGAGTGTCTTTTTGAACTTTGGGACAAAAATGTGTTCAGTAGGTCAAATATGGACTTTGTACAGCTATAATATGTAAAAATAAAAATAAAAATAAAAAATGTAACCTTTTGTAGACCTTTTAGCTACTAATTGGAACCAGAAGGAAAGTCAATGAGTGACTTTTTGCCCTTTGGGAAAAAAACATGTTCAGTAGGTCAAATATGGACTTCTTGTACAGCCATAATATGTAAAAAAAAAAAAAAAAAAAAAAAAAATTCCAAACCTTTTTTAGACCTGTATTCTACTTATTGGAATCAGAAGGGAAGTCAATGAGTGTCTTTTTCACCTTTGGGACAAAAATGTGTTCAGTAGGTCAAATATGGACTTTGTACAGCTATAATATGTAAAAAAACAAAAAAACAAAAAATGTAACCTTTTGTAGACCTTTTAGCTACTAATTGGAACCAGAAGGAAAGTCAATGAGTGACTTTTTGCCCTTTGGGAAAAAAACATGTTCAGTAGGTCAAATATGGACTTTGTACAGCTATAATATGTAAAAAAAAAAAAAAAACAGAAGGAAAGTCAATGATTGACTTTTTGACCTTTGGGGGAAAAAAATGTTCAGTAGGTCAAATATGGACTTCTTGTACAGCCATAATATGTAAAAAAAAAAAAAAAAAAAAAAAATGTTAACCTTTTGTAGACCTTTTAGCTACTATTTGGAACCAGAAGGAAAGTCAATGAGTTACTTTTTGACCTTTTGGAAAAAAATGTGTTCAGTAGGTCAAATATGGACTTCTGTATAGCCATAATATGTAAAAAAAAAAAAAAAAAAAATTAAAATAAAATTGTTGACCTTTTGTAGACCTTTTAGCTACTATTTGGAACCAGAAGGAAAGTCAATGAGTGACTTTTTGACCTTTGGGAAAAAAATATGTTCAGTAGGTCAAATATGGACTTCTGTACAGCCATTTCATGTAAAAAAAAATTATAATGTAAAGAAATTAAAACCTTTTTGTGGAACATTTGGCTAGCAATTGGATTCAGAAGGGAAGTCAAAGAGTATGTATGTATAGTAAGTTAGTATTCAAGGACTCTTTCTTCAAAAATATGTTCAGTATGTTAAATATGGACTTCTTGTACAGCCATAATATGTAAAAAAAAAAAAAAAAAAAAAAAAAATGTTAACCTTTTGTAGACCTTTTAGCTACTATTTGGAACCAGAAGGAAAGTCAATGAGTTACTTTTTGACCTTTTGGAAAAAAATGTGTTCAGTAGGTCAAATATGGACTTCTGTATAGCCATAATATGTAAAAAAAAAAAAATAAATAAATAAAATAAAATTGTTGACCTTTTGTAGACCTTTTAGCTACTATTTGGAACCAGAAGGAAAGTCAATGAGTGACTTTTTGACCTTTGGGAAAAAAATATGTTCAGTAGGTCAAATATGGACTTCTGTACAGCCATTTCATGTAAAAAAAAATTATAATGTAAAGAAATTAAAACCTTTTTGTGGAACATTTGGCTAGCAATTGGATTCAGAAGGGAAGTCAAAGAGTATGTATGTATAGTAAGTTAGTATTCAAGGACTCTTTCTTCAAAAATATGTTCAGTATGTTAAATATGGACTTCTTGTACAACCATAATATGTAAAAAAAAAAAAAAAAAAAAAAACATTTAAACCTTTTGTAGACCTTTTAGCTACTTATTGGAACCAGAAGGAAAGTCAATGAGTGACTTTTTGACCTTAGGGACAAAAATTTGTTCAGTAGGTCAAATATGGACTTTGTACAGCCATAACCTGTAAAAAAAAAAATGGAACCTTTTGTAGACCTTTTAGCTACTTATTGGTACCAGAAGGAAAGTCAATTAGTGACTTTTTGACCTTTGGGACAAAAATGTAATCAGTTGGTCAAATATGGACTTCTGTACAGCCCTAATATGTAAAAAAAAAAAAAAAATTCCAACCTTTTGTAGACCTTTTAGCTACTAATTGGAACCAGAAGGAAAGTCAATGAGTGACTTTTTGACCTTTGGGAAAAAAATGTGTTCAGTAGGTCAAATATGGACTTCTGTATAGCCATAATATGTAAAAAAAAAAAAAAAAAAAACAACTATTTAAACCTTTTGTAGACCTTTTAGCTACTAATTGGAACCAGAAGGAAAGTCAATGAGTGACTTTTTGACCTTTGGAAAAAAATGTGTTCAGTAGGTCAAATATGGACTTCTTGTACAGCCATAATATGTAAAACAAAAAAAAAAAAAATCCAAACCTTTTTTAGACCTGTAAGCTACTTATTGGAACCAGAAGGAAAGTCAATGAGTGACTTTTTGACCTTTGGGACAAACATTTGTTCAGTAGGTCAAATATGGACTTCTTGTACAGCCATAATATGTAAAAAAAAAAAAAAAAATCCAAACCTTTTTTAGACCTGTAAGCTACTTATTGGAACCAGAAGGAAAGTCAATGTGTGACTTTTTGACCTTTGGGACAAAAATTTGTTCAGTAGGTCAAATATGGACTTTGTACAGCCATAATCTGTAAAAAAAAAAAAAAAAAAAAAAAAATGGAACCTTTTGTAGACCTTTTAGCTACTTATTGGTACCAGAAGGAAAGTCAATTAGTGACTTTTTGACCTTTGGGACAAAAATGTAATCCGTTGGTCAAATATGGACTTCTGTACAGCCCTAATATGTAAAAAAAAAAAAAAAAATTCAAACCTTTTGTAGACCTTTTAGCTACTTATTGGTACCAGAAGGAAAGTCAATGAGTGACTTTTTGACCTTTGGGAAAAAAATGTGTTCAGTAGGTCAAATATGGACAGAAGTCCATATTTGACCTACTGAACACATTTTTTTCCCAAAGGTCAAAAAGCCATAGGTCCCAAAGGTCAAAAAGCCTTCTGTATAGCCATAATATGTAAAAAAAAAAAACAATAAAAAAAAAAACAATTCAAACCTTTTGTAGACCTTTTAGCTACTAATTGGAACCAGAAGGAAAGTCTATGAGTGACTTTTTGACATTTGGGAAAAAAACATGTTTCGTAGGTCAAATATGGACTTCTTGTACAGCCATAATATGTCAAACATTTTTGTGGGAATGTTGGCTAGTAAAGAGAATAAGAAGGGAAGTCAATGAGTATGTATAGTAAATTAGTGTTTAAGGACTCTTAGGCCTAAAACATGTTCTTTAGGTCATATATGGACTTCTGTACAGCCAAAACATGTATAAAAAAATGTGGACCTTTTAACTACTAATTGGAATCAAAATGGAAGTTAATGAGTATGTATAGTGAATTAGTGTGTTTGGACTCTTAGTGCAAAAACATGTTCAGCAGGTCAAATATGGACTTATTGTACAGCCATAATAAATAAATAAAATAAAAAATAAAAAAAATTCCAAACTTTTTTAAACCTGTAAGCTACTTATTGGAATCAGAAAGTAAGTCAATGAGTGTCTTTTTGACCTTTGGGACAAAAATTTGTTCAGTAGGTCAAATATGGACTTTGTACAGCCATAATATGTAAAAAAAAAAAAAAAACAGAAGGAAAGTCAATGAGTGACTTTTTGACCTTTTGGAAAAAAATGTGTTCAGTAGGTCAAATATGGACTTCTGTAAGGCCATAATATGTAAAAAAATAAAAAATATAATAAAAAAAAATTGTTGACCTTTTGTAGACCTTTTAGCTACTATTTGGAACCAGAAGGAAAGTCAATGAGTGACTTTTTGACCTTTGGGAAAAAAATTTGTTCAGTAGGTCAAATATGGACTTCTGTACAGCCATTTCATGTAAAAAAAAAATTATAATGTAAAGAAATTAAAAAAAATTTTGTGGAACATTTGGCTAGCAATTGGATTCAGAAGGGAAGTCAAAGAGTGTGCATGTATAGTAAGTTAGTGTTCAAGGACTCTTGAACACTAAATATATAATAACATATATTTAAATATGTTAAATATGGACTTCTTGTACAGCCATAATATGTAAAAAAAAAAAAAAAAAAAAAAAAAAAATGTTAACCTTTTATAGACCTTTTAGCTACTTATTGGTACCAGAAGGAAAGTCAATGAGTGACTTTTTGACCTTTGGGACAAAAGTGTATTCGGTAGGTCAAATATTGACTTCTGTACAGCCATAATATGTAAAAAAAAAAAATTAATAATTAAACCTTTTGTAGACCTTTTAGCTACTAATTGGAACCAGAAGGAAAGTTAATGAGTGACTTTTTGACCTTTGGGACGAAAATGTATTCAGTAGGAAAAATATAAATATCTGTACAGCCATAACTTAAAATACATACAAAATGAAATAAAATAAAACCTTTAAAAACTTTTTGTGGAACTTTTTTTCTAGCAACCGGATTCTGAAGGGAAATCAACAAGTATATATAGTAAGTTAGTGTTTAAGGACTGTTGGTACAAAAATATGTTTAGTGGTTCAAATATGGACTTCTGTACAGCCAAAACATGTAAATAAAAAAATTAAAATTGTTGACCTTTTAGCTACTGATTGGAATTAGGAGTTATGGCTTCTCTATGGCTTAATGTAAAATACGGACTCAATGAGTATGTATAGCAACTTAATATTTAAGGACTCTTTGGTCAAAAATATGTTCAAAATAATTAAGTTGTGCATTACAGGATAACATATGTTTTGTTTCAGTGCGTTTCAATAAATTGTTTTATACAGGGATGACATATTTTGCACCATCTAACAATGCTTTGCGTATTAAGGAGATAACACCTCATGTTAACTTTTGCAGTACATACAAGAATAAGCTTGTTCTGTTTGTGTATTGAAAAGAGAACACACCAAACGTGTTGTTGCCGTGCATTGCATGCAATAACTAACTTATGTATTAAATAGATAAAAAACATATTTGCTTTTGCATTGCATTGCACGAACTAATGCTTCGAAGAGATTAGTGCTTTTGCATTTAAGAGAAAAGTGGTTTTGCATCGCAATGCAAACAAAACGCATTGTGCATTGAAGAGAGTAGTGCTTTTCCGTTGCACTGCATACAATAACTCGGTGTGCATTGAAGAGACAAATGATTTTGCATTGCAATGCACACAAAACACATTGTGCATTGAATAGATTAGTGCGTTTGCATTGCATAGCATTAAAAGAAACTTGTGAATTGACGAGAATAGTGCTTTTGCATTGCAATGCATACGAAACTCATTGTGCATTGAAGAGACAAGTGATTTTGTATTGCATTGCATTCAAACACTCGGTGTGCATTGAAGAGAATATTGGTTTTGCATTGCAATGCATACAAAACATATTGTGCATGGAAGAGACAAGTGATTTTGCATTGCAACGCATTAAAAAAAACTTGTGCATTGACCAGATTAGTGCTTTTGCATTTCAATGCATACAATACTTTTTTTGCATTGAAGAGACATGTGATTTTGCATTGCATCGCATTAAAAAAGACTTGTGCATTGACGAGATTAGTGCTTTTGCATTGCATTGCATATAAGAACTTTTTGTGCATTGAAGAGACCAGTGAATTTGCATTGCATTCAAGAACTCGGTGTGCATTTAAGAGAATAGTGCTTTAGCATTGCAATGCATACTAAACTCATTGTGCATTGAAGAGACAAGTGATTTTGCATTGCATCGCTTAAAAAAACAGTTGTCCATTGACGAGATTAGTAATTTTGCATTGCAATACATACAAGACTCGGTGTGCATTGAACAGATTAGTGCTTTTGCATTGCATTGCATTAAAAAAAACTTGTGCATTGACGAGATTAGTGCTTTTGCATTGCATATAAGAACTTTTTGTGCATTGAAGAGACAAGTGATTTTGCATTGCATCGCATTAAAAAAGACTTCTGCATTGAAGATGTTAGTGCTTTTGCATTGCATATAAGAACTTTTTGTGCATTGAAGAGACAAGTGATTTTGCATTGCATTCAAGAACTCGCTTTTGCATTGCAATGCATACTAAACTCATTGTGCATTGAAGAGACAAGATATTTTGCATTGCATCACATTAAAAAACACGTGCATTGACGAGATTAGTAATTTTGCATTGCAATACATACAAGACTCGGTGTGCATTGAACAGATTAGTGCTTTTGCATTGCATTGTATTAAAAAAAACTTGTGCATTGACGAGATTAGTGCTTACATTGCATATAAGAACTTTTTGTGCATTGAAGAGACAAGTGATTTTGCATTGCAATGCACACAAAACACATTGTGCATTGAATAGATTAGTGCTTTTGCATTGCATTGCATTAAAAAAAAACTTGTGCTTTGACGAGATTAGTGCTTTTGCATTGCATATAAGAACTTTGTGTGCATTGAAGAGACGAGTGATTTTGCATTGCATCGCATTAAAAAAGACTTGTGCATTGAAGATGTTAGTGATTTTGCATTGCATTGCATATAAGAACTTTTTGTGCATTGAAGAGACAAGTGATTTTGCATTGCATTCAAGAACTCGCTTTTGCCTTGCAATGCATACTAAACTCATTGTGCATTGAAGAGACAAGAGATTTTGCATTGCATCGCATTAAAAAACACTTGTGCATTGACGAGATTAGTAATTTTGCATTGCAATGCATACAATACTCGGTGTGCATTGAACAGATTAGTGCTTTTGCATTGCATTGCATTTAAAAAAACTTGTGCATTGACGAGATTAGTGCTTTTGCATTACATTGCATATAAGAACTTTTTGTGCATTGAAGAGACAAGTGATTTTGCATTGCAATGCACACAAAACACATTGTGCATTGAATAGATTAGTGCTTTTGCATTGCATATAAGAACTTTTTGTGCATTGAAGAGACAAGTGATTTTGCACTGCATCGCATTTAAAAAGACTTGTGCATTGAATATGTTAGTGCTTTTGCATTGCAATGCATACTATACTCATTTTGCATTGAAGAGACAAGTGATTTTGCATTGCATCGCTTAAAAAAACACTTGTGCATTGACGAGATTAGTAATTTTGCGTTGCAATGCATACAAGACTCGGTGTGCATTGACAAGATTAGTGCTTTTGCATTGCATTGCATATAAGAACTTTTGTGCATTGAAGAGACAAGTGATTTTGCATTGCATCGCATTAAAAAAGACTTGTGCATTGACGAGATTATTGCTTTTGCATTGCATTGCATATAAGAACTTTTTGTGCATTGAAGAGACAAGTGAATTTGCATTGCATTCAAGAACTCGGTGTGCATTTAAGAGAATAGTGCTTTTGCATTGCAATGCATACTAAACTCATTGTGCATTGAAGAGACAAGTGATTTTGCATTGCATCACTTAAAAAAACAGTTGTCCTTTGACGAGATTAGTAATTTTGCATTGCAATACATACAAGACTCGGTGTGCATTGAACAGATTAGTGCTTTTGCATTGCATTGTATTAAAAAAAACTTGTGCATTGACGAGATTAGTGCTTACATTGCATATAAGAACTTTTTGTGCATTGAAGAGACAAGTGATTTTGCATTGCATCGCATTAAAAAAGACTTGTGCATTGAAGATATTAGTGCTTTTGCATTGCATTGCATACTAAACTCATTGTGCATTGAATAGACAAGAGATTTTGCATTGCATCGCATTAAAAAACACTTGTGCATTGACGAGATTAGTACTTTTGCATTGCAATGCATTCAAGAACTCGGTGTGCATTTAAGAGAATAGTGCTTTTGCATTGCAATGCATACTAAACTCATTTTGCATTGAAGAGACAAGTGATTTTGCCTTTCTTTGCATTCAAGAACTCGGTGTGCATGGAAATGATTAGTGGTTTTGCGTTGCATTACATACAAGACTCGTTGTGCATTGCATAAGTGCTGTTGCATTGCATTAGATATAATAACTTTTTGTGCATTGAAGAGACAAGTGATTTTGCATTGCATCGCATTAAAAAAGACTTGTGCATTGAAGATATTAGTGCTTTTGCATTGCATTGCATATCAGAACTTTTTGTGCATTGAAGAGACAAGTGATTTGCATTGCATTCAAGAACTTGCTTTTGCATTGCAATGCATACTAAACTCATTGTGCATTAAAGAGACAAGAGATTTTGCATTGCATCGCATTAAAAAACACTTGTGCATTGACGAGATTAGTACTTTTGCATTGCAATGCATACAAGACTCGGTGTGCATTGAACAGATTAGTGCTTTTGCATTGCATTGCATTCAAGAACTCGGTGTGCATTTAAGAGAATAGTGCTTTTGCATTGCAATGCATACTAAACTCATTTTGCATTGAAGAGACAAGTGATTGTGCCTTTCTTTGCATTCAAGAACTCGGTGTGCATTGAAATGATTAGTGCTTTTGCGTTGCACTACATACAAGACTCGTTGTGCAGTGAAGAGATAAGTGCTGTTGCATTGCATTAGATATAAGAACTTTTTGTGCATTGAAGAGACAAGTGATTTTGCATTGCATTGCATTCAAGAAGTCGGGGTGCATTGAAGAGATTAGTGCTTTTGCATTGCACTGCATACAAGACTCGTGCATTGAAGAGACAAGTGCTGTCGCATTGCATTGGATACAAGAACTCGTTGTGCATTGAAGAGATTATTGCTTTTGCCATGCATAAAATAGCTGATAAGTGCTTTTGCATTAGCAAGTGCATGGCAACATCTGTCTATTCAAAAGGTCTATCTCCTCAATGCACCTCGGAACGAGTTGTCTTGCCAGGAAGCAGATAATTATGTCCTGTTGAACATCTTTCTCACCGACGAATCCTCAAACATAAAATGTCTTATAATTCCCTTTGACTCCTCATGTTAAATCAGCCGGAATGTAAAACATTATGACCTATTGAACATGTTTCTGGCCGATGAGTCCTCAAATATTAAATTACTATAAATACTCATTGACTCCATACATTAGGTACATATTAATTCTACTTACATGTTTAAAGTCTCCTTGAACATTGACTTACTATCCATACTTTTAGACTCTAAGCATTAAATTAGTCTATATTTGACCTACTGAACTTATTTCTGGCCGAAGGGTCCACAAAGGGTTATTTTCTATATATTCTCATAGACTCCTTTTGATGGTGAATCAGTAGTCCATATTTGCCCGCCGACCATATTTTTTTTCGTCCTTGAACATTGACTTACTATCCATACTCATTGACTCATTCTTATGTTACATCAGGTTCTAATGTACGGCTGTTGTAACATTGAAGTTAATGAGTAGTACAGTTTTCAAGGACACTTTGGTCAAAAAAAAATGGACTATGGCTGATTTATCATCATAAAGAGTCTATAATTGTGTATTGAAACTTAATTTAAATGTTATTGCTAAACAGAAGTCCATATTTGACCTACTGAACATGTTTCTGGCCAAGGTGTCTACAAAGGTTTTCAACTATATACTCTCAATGATTCCTTCTCATGTTAAATCAGACAATAGTCCACATTTGACCTACTGAACACATTTTTTGCCTCGATCATGAATTTACTATACATACTCATTGACTTCCCTTCTGATTTCCTTTTGTGGACAAAGGGTCAAAAATGGACATATGGACTACTTATGGACTGATGAATATTCAGACAGAAATATGTTCAGTAGGTCAGTAAGTGGACTACACAGTAAGTGGCTGATTTAACATAAGGAGTCTTTGAAAATATATAGTTGAAAATATTGTGTGGCTTTGGCCAAAAACATATTCAGAAGGTCAAATATGGACTTCTGTACAGCCATAACATGTTAAAATAAAAACAACACTTTAAAAACCCTTTTGTAGAACGTTAGGCTAGTAATTGGATTTAGAAGAGAATTGAATGAGTATTTAATTTAGTATTTATGGAATCTTGGCCCAAAAATTTGTTCAGTAGGTCCAATATGGACTTCTTGTCCAACACTAACATGTTAAAAAAATATATAAATAAAAACTTTAAAATATTTTTGTGGAGCTTTTGCCTACTAATGGGAATAGAAGGGAAGTCAATGAGTATATATATTAAGTTTGAGGTCTCTTGGGCCAAAAATATGTTCAGTAGGTCAAATACGAATTTCTGTACAGCCATAACATGAAAAAAAAAAAAATGAAATAAAACCTTTAAAAAAAAGGGGGGGGGGGGGGGACTTTTGGCTAGTCAATGAGTGTGTATAGTAAGTTAGTGTTTAAGGACTGTTGGGACGAAAATATGTTCAGTAGGTAAAATGTGGACTTCTGTACAGCCATAATATGTACAAAATAAAAAACCTTTTGTAGACCTGTAAGCTACTTTTTGGAATCAGAAGGGAAGACAATGAGTGACCTTTTTTACCTTTGGGCCAAAAATATGTACAGTAGGTCAAATATGTTCTGTACAGCCATAGTATGTAAACAAAAAAATTGAACCTTTTTTAGACCTTTTAGCTACAAATTGGAACAAGAAGAGAAGTCAATGAGTGACTTTTTGACCTTTGGGACAAAAATGTGTTTAGTAGGTAAAAAATGGACTTCTGTAAAACAATAATATGTATAAAAAAATAAATAAATAAAAAAAAAAAAAAAATTTTTAAACCTTTTGTAGACCATTTAGCTACTAATTGGAACCAGAAGGGAAGTCAATGAGTGACTTTTTTGACCCTTGGGCCAAGAATATGTTTAGAAGGCCAAATATGGACTTCTGTACAGCCATAATACATAAAAAAAACAAAAAAACAATTTAAACCTTTTGTAGACCTTTTAGCTACTAATTGGAACCAGAAGGAAAGTCAATGAGTGACTTTTTGACCTTTGGGACAAAAATTTGTTCAGTAGGTCAAATATGGACTTTGTAGAGCCATAATATGTATGTAAAAAAAAAAACAAACAAAAAAAAAAATCTTTTGTAGACCTTTTAGCAACTTCTTGGAACCAGAAGGAAAGTCAATGAGTGACTTTTTGACCTTTGGGAAAACAATTTGTTCAGTAAGTCAAATATGGATTTCTGTACAGCGATAACATGTAAAAAATAATAATAGTAAAAAAACAATAAAACCTTTTTGTGGAACTTTTGGCTAGCAATTGGATTCAGAAGGGAAGTCAAATAGTGTGTATGTATAGTAAGATAGTGTTCAAGGACTCTTGGGCAAAAATATGTTCAGTAAGTTAAATATGGACTTCTTGTACAGCCATAATATGTAAAAAAAATAAAAGAAAAATAAAACCTTTTAGCTACAAATTGGAATCAGAAGGGAAGTCAATGAGTGACTTTTTTGACCTTTTGGCCAAACGTATTTGTTCAGTAGGTCAAATATGGACTTTGTACAGCCATAATATGTAAAGAAAGAAGAAGAAAAAAAAAAAAAAAAACTTTTTTAGACCTGTAAGCTACTTATTGGAATCAAAAGGGAAGTCAATGAGTGACTTTTTGACCTTTGGGACAAAAATTTGCTCAGTAGGGCAAATATGGACTTTGTACAGCCAAAATAGGTTTAAAAAAAAAAAAAAAAATTAACCTTTGTAGACCCTTTAGCTACTTATTGGAACCAGAAGGAAAGTCAATGAGTGACTTTTTGACCTTTGGAAAAAAAATGTGTTAAGTAGGTCAAATATGGACTTTTTGTACAGCCATAATATGTAAAAAATAAAAAAAAAATAAAAAAAATCCAAACCTTTTTTAGACCTGTAAGCTATTTTTTGGATTCAGAAGGGAAGTCAATGAGTGACTTTTTGACCTTTGGGACAAAAATTTGTTCCCCAGGTCAAATATGGACTTTGTACAGCCATAATATGTAAAGAAAAAAAAAATTAAACCTTATGTAGACCTTTTAGCTAATTATTGGAACCAGATGGAAAGTCAATAAGTGATTTTTTGACCTTTGGGAAAAAAATTTGTTCAGTAGGTCAAATATGGACTTCTGTACAGCCATTACATGTAAAAAAAAATTATAATATAAAGAAATTAAAACCTTTTTGTGGAACTTTTGGCTAGCTATTGGATTCAAAAGGGAAGTCAAATAGTGTGTATGTATAGTAAGTTAGTGTTCAAGGACTCTTGGGCAAAAATATGTTAATTAAGTTAAATATGGACTTCTTGTACAGCCATAATATGTAAAAAATAAAAATAAATAAATAAATAAATAAAAAAAATATTAAACCTTTTTTAGACCTGTAAGCTACTTATTGGAACCAGAAGGAAAGTCAATGAGTGACTTTTTGACCTTTGGAAAAAAAATGTGTTCAGAAGGTCAAATATGGACTTCTGTACAGCCATAATATGTTAAAAAAAAAAAAAATTCAAACCTTTTGTAGACCTTTTAGCTACTTATTGGTACCAGAGGGAAAGTCAATTAGTGACTTTTTGACCTTTGGGAACAAAATGTGTTCAGTAGGTCAAATATGGACTTCTTGTACAGCCATAATATGTATAAAAAAGATAAATAAAAAATAACCTTTTGTAGACCTTTTAGCTACTTATTGGAACCAGAAGGAAAGTCAATGAGTGACTTTTTGACCTTTGGAAAAAAAATTTGTTCAGCAGGTCAAATATGGACTTCTTGTACAGCCATTATATGTATAAAAAAAATAAATAAAAAAAAAATCCAAACCTTTTGTAGACCTTTTAGCTACTTATTGGAACCAGAAGGAAAGTCAATGGTTGACTTTTTGACGTTTGGAAAAAAATATGTTCAGTAGGTCAAATATGGACTTCTTGTACAGCCATAATATGTCAAACATTTTTGTGGGAATTTAGGCTAGTAAAGGGAATAAGAAGGGAAGTCAATGAGTATGTATAGTAAATTAGTGTTTAAGGACTCTTAGGCCTAAAACATGTTCTTTATGTCAAATATGGACTTCTGTACAGCCAAAACATGTATTAAAAAAATGTGGACCTTTTAACTACTTATTGGAATCAGAATGGAAGTCAATGAGTATGTATAGTGAAAGAAATTAAAACCTTTTTGTGGAACTTTTGGCTAGCAATTGGATTCAGAAGGGAAGTCAAAGAGTGTGTATGTATAGTAAGTTAGTGTTCAAGGACTCTTGGGCAAAAATATGTTCAGTAAGTTAAATATGGACTTCTTGTACAGCCATAATATGTAAAAAAACAAAAACAAAAAGTAACCTTTTGTAGACCTTTTAGCTACTTATTGGAACCAGAAGGAAAGTCAATGAGTGACTTTTTGACCTTTGGAAAAAAAAATTGTTCAGTAGGTCAAATATGGACTTTGTACAGCCATAATGTGCAAAAAAATAAATAAAAAATAAAAAATAAATAAATAAATCCAAACCTATTTTAGATCTGTAAGCTACTTATTGGAATCAGAAGGGAAGTCAATGAGTGACTTTTTGACCTTTGGGACAAAAATTTGTTCAGTAGGTCAAATATGGACTTTGTACAGCCATAATATGTAAAAAAAAAAAAAAAAAAAAAAAATGTAACCCTTTGTAGACCTTTTAGCTACTTATTGGTACCAGAAGGAAAGTCAATGAGTGACTTTTTGACCTTTGGGAGAAAAATTTATTCAGTAGGTCAAATATGGACTTCTGTACAGCCATAATATGTAAAAAATAAAAAAATAAAATTAAAATCCAAACCTTTTTTAGACCTGTAAGCTACTTATTGGATTCAGAAGGGAAGTCAATGAGTGACTTTTTGACCTTTGGGACAAAAATTTGCTCAGTAGGTCAAATATGGACTTTGTACAGCCAAAATAGGTTAAAAAAAAAAAAAAAAAAAAAACCTTTGTAGACCCTTTAGCTACTTATTGGAACCAGAAGGAAAGTCAATGAGTGACTTTTTGACCTTTGGAAAAAAATGTGTTAAGTAGGTCAAATATGGACTTTTTGTACAGCCATAATATGTCAAACATTTTTGTGGGAATTTAGGCTAGTAAAGGGAATAAGAAGGGAAGTCAATGAGTATGTATAGTAAATTAGTGTTTAAGGACTCTTAGGCCTAAAACATGTTCTTTATGTCAAATATGGACTTCTGTACAGCCAAAACATGTATTAAAAAAATGTGGACCTTTTAACTACTTATTGGAATCAGAATGGAAGTCAATGAGTATGTATAGTGAAAGAAATTAAAACCTTTTTGTGGAACTTTTGGCTAGCAATTGGATTCAGAAGGGAAGTCAAAGAGTGTGTATGTATAGTAAGTTAGTGTTCAAGGACTCTTGGGCAAAAATATGTTCAGTAAGTTAAATATGGACTTCTTGTACAGCCATAATATGTAAAAAAACAAAAACAAAAAGTAACCTTTTGTAGACCTTTTAGCTACTTATTGGAACCAGAAGGAAAGTCAATGAGTGACTTTTTGACCTTTGGAAAAAAAAATTGTTCAGTAGGTCAAATATGGACTTTGTACAGCCATAATGTGCAAAAAAATAAATAAAAAATAAAAAATAAATAAATAAATCCAAACCTATTTTAGATCTGTAAGCTACTTATTGGAATCAGAAGGGAAGTCAATGAGTGACTTTTTGACCTTTGGGACAAAAATTTGTTCAGTAGGTCAAATATGGACTTTGTACAGCCATAATATGTAAAAAAAAAAATAAAAATAAAAAAAATGTAACCCTTTGTAGACCTTTTAGCTACTTATTGGTACCAGAAGGAAAGTCAATGAGTGACTTTTTGACCTTTGGGAGAAAAATTTATTCAGTAGGTCAAATATGGACTTCTGTACAGCCATAATATGTAAAAAATAAAAAAATAAAATTAAAATCCAAACCTTTTTTAGACCTGTAAGCTACTTATTGGATTCAGAAGGGAAGTCAATGAGTGACTTTTTGACCTTTGGGACAAAAATTTGCTCAGTAGGTCAAATATGGACTTTGTACAGCCAAAATAGGTTAAAAAAAAAAAAAAAAAAAAACCTTTGTAGACCCTTTAGCTACTTATTGGAACCAGAAGGAAAGTCAATGAGTGACTTTTTGACCTTTGGAAAAAAATGTGTTAAGTAGGTCAAATATGGACTTTTTGTACAGCCATAATATGTAAAAAAAAAACAAAAAAAATAAAAAAATTTAAACCTTTTGTAGACCTTTTAGCTACTTTTTTGGAACCAGAAGGAAAGTCAATAAGAGACTTTTTGACCTTTGGGAGAAAAATTTGTTCAGTAGGTCAAATATGGACTTCTTGTACAGCCATAATATGTAAAAAAAAAAAAAAATAAAATAAAAATCCAAACCTTATGTAGACCTTTTAGCTAATTATTGGAACCAGAAGGAAAGTCGATAAGTGACTTTTTGACTTTTGGGAAAAAAAATTGTTCAGTAGGTCAAATATGGACTTCTGTACAGCCATAACATGTAAAAAAAAATTATAATATAAAGAAATTAAAACCTTTTTGTGGAACTTTTGGCTAGCTATTGGATTCAAAAGGGAAGTCAAATAGTGTGTATGTATAGTAAGTTAGTGTTCAAGGACTCTTGGGCAAAAAAAATATGTTCAGTAAGTTAAATATGGACTTCTTGTACAGCCATAATATGTAAAAAAAAAAAAAAAAAAAATAAATAAAAAAAATATTAAACCTTTTTTAGACCTGTAAGCTACTTATTGGAACCAGAGGGAAAGTCAATTAGTGACTTTTTGACCTTTGGGAACAAAATGTGTTTTGTAGGTCAAACATGGACTTCTTGTACAGCCATAATATGTATAAAAAAGATAAATAAAAAATAACCTTTTGTAGACCTTTTAGCTACTTATTGGAACCAGAAGGAAAGTCAATGAGTGACTTTTTGACCTTTGGAAAAAAAATTTGTTCAGCAGGTCAAATATGGACTTCTTGTACAGCCATTATATGTAAAAAAAAAAAAAAAAAAAAAAATTCCAAACCTTTTGTAGACCTTTTAGCTACTTATTGGAACCAGAAGGAAAGTCAATGGTTGACTTTTTGACGTTTGGAAAAAAATATGTTCAGTAGGTCAAATATGGACTTCTTGTACAGCCATAATATGTCAAACATTTTTGTGGGAATTTAGGCTAGTAAAGGGAATAAGAAGGGAAGTCAATGAGTATGTATAGTAAATTAGTGTTTAAGGACTCTTAGGCCTAAAACATGTTCTTTATGTCAAATATGGACTTCTGTACAGCCAAAACATGTATTAAAAAAATGTGGACCTTTTAACTACTAATTGGAATCAGAATGGAAGTCAATGAGTATGTATAGTGAAAGAAATTAAAACCTTTTTGTGGAACTTTTGGCTAGCAATTGGATTCAGAAGGGAAGTCAAAGAGTGTGTATGTATAGTAAGTTAGTGTTCAAGGACTCTTGGGCAAAAATATGTTCAGTAAGTTAAATATGGACTTCTTGTACAGCCATAATATGTAAAAAAAAAAAAAAAAGTAACCTTTTGTAGACCTTTTAGCTACTTATTGGAACCAGAAGGAAAGTCAATGAGTGACTTTTTGACCTTTGGAAAAAAAAATTGTTCAGTAGGTCAAATATGGACTTTGTACAGCCATAATGTGAAAAAAAAAAAAAAATTAAAAAAAAATTAAAAAATAAATCCAAACCTATTTTAGATCTGTAAGCTACTTATTGGAATCAGAAGGGAAGTCAATGAGTGACTTTTTGACCTTTGGGACAAAAATTTGTTCAGTAGGTCAAATATGGACTTTGTACAGCCATAATATGTTAAAAAAAAAAAAAAAAAAAAAATGTAACCCTTTGTAGACCTTTTAGCTACTTATTGGTACCAGAAGGAAAGTCAATGAGTGACTTTTTGACCTTTGGGACAAAAATGTATTCAGTAGGTCAAATATGGACTTCTGTACAGCCATAATATGTAAAAAAAAAAAAAAAAAAAAAAATTTAAACCTTTTGTAGACCTTTTAGCTACTTTTTTGGAACCAGAAGGAAAGTCAAAAAGTGACTTTTTGACCTTTGGGAGAAAAATTTGTTCAGTAGGTCAAATATGGACTTCTTGTACAGCCATAATATGTAAAAAATAAAAAAATAAAATTAAAATCCAAACCTTTTTTAGACCTGTAAGCTACTTATTGGATTCAGAAGGGAAGTCAATGAGTGACTTTTTGACCTTTGGGACAAAAATTTGCTCAGTAGGTCAAATATGGACTTCGTACAGCCAAAATAGGTTAAAAAAAAAATTAACCTTTGTAGACCCTTTAGCTACTTATTGGAACCAGAAGGAAAGTCAATGAGTGACTTTTTGACCTTTGGGACAAAAATTTAATCAGTAGGTTTAAATATGGACTTCTGTACAGCCATAATATGTAAAAAAAAAAAAAAAAAAAAAAAAGTTACCTTTTGTAGACCTTTTAGCTACTTATTGGAACCAGAAGGAAAGTCAATAAGTGACTTTTTGACCTTTGGGACAAAAATTTGTTCAGTAGGTCACATATGGACTTTGTACAGCAATAATATGTAAAAAAACAAAAAAAAAAAAAAAAAAAAAAGGTAACCTTTTGTAGACCTTTTAGCTACTTATTGGAATCAGTAGGGAAGTCAATGAGTGACTTTTTGACCTTTGGAAAAAAAATTGTTCAGTAGGTCAAATATGGACTTCTTGTACAGCCATAATATGAAAAAAAAAAAAAAAAAAAAAAAAAATCCAAACCATTTTTAGACCTATAAGCTACATATTGGAATCAGAAGGGAAGTCAATGAGTGACTTTTTGACCTTTGGGACAAAAATTTGTTCAGTAGGTCAAATATGGACTTCTTGTACAGCCAAAAAATGTAAAATAAATTTTTTTTTTTAAACCTTTTGTAGACCTTTTAGCTACTTATTGGAACCAGAATGAAAGTCAATAAGTGACTTTTTGACCTTTGGGAGAAAAAATTGTTCAGTAGGTCAAATATGGACTTCTGTACATTCATAATATGTAAAAAAAATATATATAAAAATTTTTTTTAAACCTTCTGTAGACCTTTTAGCTACTAATTGGAACCAGAAGGAAAGTCATTGAGTGGCTTTTTGACCTTTGGGAAAAAAAATGGTTCAGTAGGTCAAATATGGACTTCTTGTACAGCCATAATATGTAAAAAAAAAAAAAAAAAAATTAAAATAATTATTATTATTTTTTTTAGACCTGTAAGCTACTTATTGGATTCAGAAGGGAAGTCAATGAGTGACTTTTTGACCTTTGGGACAAAAATTTGTTCCGTAGGTCAAATATGGACTTTGTACAGCCATAATATGTAAAGAAGAAAAAAAAGAAAAAAAAATGTAACCTTATGTAGACCTTTTAGCTACTTATTGGAACCAGAAGGAAAGTCAATAAGTGACTTTTTGACCTTTGGGAAAAAAATTTGTTCAGTAGGTCAAATATGGACTTCTTGTACAGCCATAATATGTCAAACATTTTTGTGGGAATTTTGGCTAGTAAAGGGAATAAGAAGGGAAGTCATTGAGTATATATAGTAAATCAGTGTTTAAGGACTCTTAGGACTCTTTTTTTGGAGAAAAAAAATTGTTCCGTAGGTCAAATATGGACTTTTTGTACAGCGATAATATGTAGAAAAAAGAAAAAAAGAAAAAAAAATCCAAACCTTTTTTAGACCCTTAAGCTACTTATTGGAATCAGAAGGGAAGTCAATGAGTGACTTTTTGACCTTTGGGACAAAAATTTGTTCAGTAGGTCAAATATGGACTTTGTAGAGCCATAATATGTAAAAAAAAAAAATATATATATAAAAAAGAAATATAACCCTTTGTAGACCTTTTAGCTACTTATTGGTACCAGAAGGAAAGTCAATGAGTGACTTTTTGACATTTGGGACAAAAATGTATTCAGTAGGTCAAATATGGACTTCTGTACAGCCATAATATGTATAAAAAAATAAAAATAAAAAAATAAAAATACAAACCTTTTGTAGACCTTTTAGCTACTTATTTGAACCAGAAGGAAAGTCAATGATTGACTTTTTGACGTTTGGAAAAAAATGTGTTCAGTAGGTCAAATATGGACTTCTTGTACAGCCATAATATGTAAAAAAAAAAAAAAAAGAAAAAAAAAATTCCAAACCCTTTTTAGACCTGTAAGCTACATATTGGAATCAGAAGGGAAGTAAATGAGTGACTTTTTGACCTTTGGGACAAAAATTTGTTCAGAAGGTCAAATATGGACTTCTGTACGGCCATAATATGTAAAAAAAATAAATAAATAATAATTTGCCTTTAGTAGACCTTTTAGCTACTTATTGGAACCAGAAGGAAAGTCAATAAGTGACTTTTTGACCTTTGGGACAAAAATTTATTCGGTGTATCAAATATGGACTTCTGTACAGCCATAATATGTAAAAAAAAAAGAAAAATCAAACCTTTTGTAGACCTTTTAGCTACTAATTGGTACCAGAAGGAAAATCAATGAGTGACTTTTTGACCTTTGGGACAAAAATGTGTTCAGTAGGTCAAATATGGACTTCTTGTACAGCCATAATATGTAAAAAATAATAATAGTAATAAAACATTAAAACCTTTTGTGGACCTTTTAGCTACAAATTGGAATCAGAAGGGAAGTCAATGAGTGACTTTATTGACCTTTGGCAAAAAAAATATTTTCAGTAGGTCAAATATGGACTTCTGTACAGCCATAATATGTAAAAAATAATAATAGTAAAAAAACATTAAAAACTTTTTGTGGAACTTGGCTAGCAATTGGATTCAGAAGGGAAGTCAACGAGTGTGTATGTATAGTAAGTTAGTGTTCAAGGACTCTTGGGCCAAAAATATGTTCAGTAAGTTAAAAGGACTTTGTACAGCCATAATATGTAAAAAAAAAAATTGGATTCAGATTGAATTTTTTTTTTTTTATTTAAACCTTTTGTAGACGTTTTAGCTACTAATTGGAACCAGAAGGGTTCCAATGAGTGACTTGTTGACCTTTGGGCCAAGAATACATTCAGAAGACCAAATATGGACTTCTGTACAGCCATAATATGTAAAAAAAATAATAATAATTAAACCTTTTGTAGACATTTAAGCTACTTATTGGATTCAGAAGGGAAGTAAATGAGTGAACTTTTTTCACCTTTGGGCCAAACATTTTTTAAGTAGGTCAAAAATAGACTTCTGTACAGCCATTAAATGTAAAAAATTAAAATTAAAAGTAAAACCTTTTGTAGACCTTTTAGCTACTATTTGGAACCAGAAGGGAAGTCAATGAGTGTGTATAGTAAGTTAGTGTTTAAGGACTGTTGGGACGAATATATGTTCAGTAGGTAAAATAAGGACTTCTGTACAGCCATAATACGTAAAAATATAATAATAATTAAAACCTTTTGTAGACCTTTTAGCTACTAATTGGAACCAGAAGGAAAGTCAATGAGTGACTTTTTTGACCTTTGGGCCAAAAATATTTTCAGTAGGTCAAATATGGACGGCTGTACAGCCATAATATGTAAAAAAAAAAAAATAAAAAAAAAAAAATAAATAAAAAAAATAAAACCTTTTTGTGGAACTTTTGGCTAGCAATTGGATTCAGAAGGGAAGTCAACGAGTGTGTGTGTATAGTAAGTTAGTGTTCAAGGACTCTTGGGCCAAAATTATGTGCAGTAAGTTAAATGGACTTTGTACAGCCATAATATGTAAAAAAAAAAATTGGATTCAGATTGAATTTTTTTTTTAAATTTAAACCTTTTGTAGACCTTTTAGCTACTAATTGGAACCAGAAGGAAAGTCAATGAGTGACTTTTTGACCTTTGGGAAAAAAATGTGTTCAGTAGGTCAAATGTGGACTTCTTGTAAATACATAATATGTAAAAAAAATAAAAAATAAAATAATAATAATAATCCAAACCTTTTTTAGACCTGTAAGCTACTTATTGGAACCAGAAGGAAAGTCAATGAGTGACTTTTTGACCTTTGGAAAAAAAAATTGTTCAGTAGGTCAAATAATGGACTTCTTGTACAGCCATAATATGTAAAAAAATAAATAAATAAAAGATAAAAAAAATAAAAAAAAATCCAAACCTTTTTTAGACCTGTAAGCCACTTATTGGAACCAGAAGGAAAGTCAATGAGTGACTTTTTGAGCTTTGGAAAAAAAAAATGTTCAGCAGGTCAAATATGGACTTCTTTTACAGCCATAATATGTAAAAAAAAAAAAAAAAAAAAAAAAAAAAAAATTCCAAACCTTTTTTAGACCTGTAAGCTACTTATTGGAATCAGAAGGGACATCAATGAGTGACTTTTTGACCTTTGGGACAAAAATTTGTTCAGTAGGTCAAATATGGACTTCTTGTACAGACATAATATGTAAAAAAAAAAAAAAAAAAAAATGTAACCCTTTGTAGACCTTTCAGCTACTAATTGGCACCAGAAGGAAAGTCAATGAGTGATTTTTTGACCTTTGGGACAAAAATGTATTCGGTAGGTCAAATATGAACTTCTGTACAGCCATAATATGTAAAAAAAAAAAAAAAAAAAAAAAAAAAAAATCAAACCTTTTGTAGATCGTTTAGCTACTAATTGGAACCAGAAAGAAAGTCAATGAGTGACTTTTTGACCTTTGGGACAAACATTTTTTCAGTAGGTCAAATATGGACTTCTTGTACAGCCATAATATGTAAAAAATAATAATAGAAATAAAACATTAAAACCTTTTGTGGACCTTTTAGCTACAAATTGGAATCAGAAGGGAAGTCAATGAGTGACTTTATTGACCTTTGGCCCAAAAATATTTTCAGTAGGTCAAATATGGACTTCTGTACAGCCATAATATGTAAAAAATAATAATAGTAAAAAAACATTAAAAACTTTTTGTGGAACTTGGCTAGCAATTGGATTCAGAAGGGAAGTCAACGAGTGTGTATGTATAGTAAGTTAGTGTTCAAGGACTCTTGGGCCAAAAATATGTTCAGTAAGTTAAAAGGACTTTGTACAGCCATAATATGTAAAAAAAAAAAATTGGATTCAGATTGATATATTTTTTTTTTATTTAAACCTTTTGTAGACGTTTTAGCTACTAATTGGAACCAGAAGGGACCAAGAATACGTTCTGAAGACCAAATATGGACTTCTGTACAGCCATAATATGTAAAATAAAAATAATAATTAAACCTTTTGTAGACATTTAAGCTACTTATTTATTTAAACCTTTTGTAGACGTTTTAGCTACTAATTGGAACCAGAAGGGACCAAGAATACGTTCTGAAGACCAAATATGGACTTCTGTACAGCCATAATATGTAAAATAAAAATAATAATTAAACCTTTTGTAGACATTTAAGCTACTTATTGGATTTAGAAGGGAAGTAAATGAGTGACCTTTTTTCACCTTTGGGCCAAACATTTTTTAAGTAGGTCAAAAATAGACTTCTGTACAGCCATTAAATGTAAAAAATTAAAATTAAAATTAAAACCTTTTGTAGACCTTTCAGCTACTATTTGGAACCAGAAGGGAAGTCAATGAGTGTGTATAGTAAGTTAGTGTTTAAGGACTGTTGGGACGAATATATGTTCAGTAGGTAAAATAAGGACTTCTGTACAGCCATATAATATAATAATAATTAAAACCTTTTGTAGACCTTTTAGCTACTAATTGGAACCAGAAGGAAAGTCAATGAGTGACTTTTTTGACCTTTGGGCCAAAAATATTTTCAGTAGGTCAAATATGGACGTCTGTACAGCCATAATATGTAAAAAAATAAAATAAAATAAAATAAAAAAATAAAAAAATAAAACCTTTTTGTGGAACTTTTGGCTAGCAATTGGATTCAGAAGGGAAGTCAACGAGTGTGTATGTATAGTAAGTTAGTGTTCAAGGACTCTTGGGCCAAAATTATGTGCACTAAGTTAAATGGACTTTGTACAGCCATAATATGTAAAAAAAAAATTGGATTTAGATTGAATTTTTTTTTTTTAATTTAAACCTTTTGTAGACCTTTTAGCTACTAATTGGAACCAGAAGGAAAGTCAATGAGTGACTCTTTGACCTTTGGGACAAAAATTTGTTCAGAAGGTCAAATATGGACTTCTTGTACAGACATAATATGTAAAAAAAAAAATAAAAAAAATAATAATAATAATCCTAACCTTTTTTAGACCTGTAAGCTACTTATTGGAATCAGAAGGGAAGTCAATGAGTGTGTATAGTAAGTTAGTGTTTAAGGACTGTTGGGACGAATATATGTTCAGTAGGTAAAATAAGGACTTCTGTACAGCCATAATACGTAAAAAAAAAAAAAAAATTAAAACCTTTTGTAGACCTTTCAGCTACTAATTGGCACCAGAAGGAAAGTCAATGAGTGACTTTTTTACCTTTGGGACAAAAATTTGTTCAGTAGGTCAAATATGGACTTCTTGTACAGCCATAATATGTAAAAAAAAAATTAATAAAAATAAAATAATAATCCAAACCTTTTTTAGACCTGTAAGCTACTTATTGGAATCAGAAGGGAAGTCAATGAGTGTGTATAGTAAGTTAGTGTTTAAGGACTGTTGGGACGAATATATGTTCAGTAGGTAAAATAAGGACTTCTGTACAGCCATAATACGTAAAAAAAAAAAAAAAAATTAAAACCTTTTGTAGACCTTTCAGCTACTAATTGGCACCATAAGGAAAGTCAATGAGTGACTTTTTGACCTTTGGGACAAAAATTTGTTCAGTAGGTCAAATATGGACTTCTTGTACAGCCATAATATACAAAAAAAAAAATAAATAAATAATAATAATAATCCAAACCTTTTTTAGACCTGTAAGCTACTTATTGGAATCAGAAGGGAAGTCAATGAGTGTGTATAGTAAGTTAGTGTTTAAGGACTGTTGGGACGAATATATGTTCAGTAGGTAAAATAAGGACTTCTGTAAAGCCATAATACGTAAAAAAAAAAAAAAAAATTTAAACCTTTTGTAGACCTTTCAGCTACTAATTGGCACCAGAAGGAAAGTCAATGAGTGACTTTTTGACCTTTGGGACAAAAATTTATTCGGTAGGTCAAATATGAACTTCTGTACAGCCATAATATGTAAAAACATTTTTTTTTAACCTTTTGTAGACCTTTTAGCTACTTATTGGAACCAGAAGGAAAGTCAATAAGTGAATTTTTGACCTTTGGGACAAATTTTTTTTCAGTAGGTCAAATATGGACTTCTGTACAGCCATAATATGTATAAAAAAATAAATTAAAAAAAAACATTTAAACCTTTTGTAGACGTTTTAGCTACTAATTGGAACCAGAAGGGACCAAGAATACGTTCTGAAGACCAAATATGGACTTCTGTACAGCCATAATATGTAAAATAAAAATAATAATTAAACCTTTTGTAGACATTTAAGCTACTTATTTATTTAAACCTTTTGTAGACGTTTTAGCTACTAATTGGAACCAGAAGGGACCAAGAATACGTTCTGAAGACCAAATATGGACTTCTGTACAGCCATAATATGTAAAATAAAAATAATAATTAAACCTTTTGTAGACATTTAAGCTACTTATTGGATTTAGAAGGGAAGTAAATGAGTGACCTTTTTTCACCTTTGGGCCAAACATTTTTTAAGTAGGTCAAAAATAGACTTCTGTACAGCCATTAAATGTAAAAAATTAAAATTAAAATTAAAACCTTTTGTAGACCTTTTAGCTACTATTTGGAACCAGAAGGGAAGTCAATGAGTGTGTATAGTAAGTTAGTGTTTAAGGACTGTTGGGACGAATATATGTTCAGTAGGTAAAATAAGGACTTCTGTACAGCCATAATACGTAAAAAAATAATAATAATTAAAACCTTTTGTAGACCTTTTAGCTACTAATTGGAACCAGAAGGAAAGTCAATGAGTGACTTTTTTGACCTTTGGGCCAAAAAAATATTTTCAGTAGGTCAAATATGGACGTCTGTACAGCCATAATATGTAAAAAAATAAAATAAAATAAAATAAAAAAATAAAAAAATAAAACCTTTTTGTGGAACTTTTGGCTAGCAATTGGATTCAGAAGGGAAGTCAACGAGTGTGTATGTATAGTAAGTTAGTGTTCAAGGACTCTTGGGCCAAAATTATGTGCACTAAGTTAAATGGACTTTGTACAGCCATAATATGTAAAAAAAAAATTGGATTTAGATTGAATTTTTTTTTTTTTATTTAAACCTTTTGTAGACCTTTTAGCTACTAATTGGAACCAGAAGGAAAGTCAATGAGTGACTCTTTGACCTTTGGGACAAAAATTTGTTCAGAAGGTCAAATATGGACTTCTTGTACAGACATAATATGTAAAAAAAATAAAATAAATAAAAAAAAATAATCCTAACCTTTTTTAGACCTGTAAGCTACTTATTGGAATCAGAAGGGAAGTCAATGAGTGTGTATAGTAAGTTAGTGTTTAAGGACTGTTGGGACGAATATATGTTCAGTAGGTAAAATAAGGACTTCTGTACAGCCATAATACGTAAAAAAAAAAAAAAAAATTAAAACCTTTTGTAGACCTTTCAGCTACTAATTGGCACCAGAAGGAAAGTCAATGAGTGACTTTTTTACCTTTGGGACAAAAATTTGTTCAGTAGGTCAAATATGGACTTCTTGTACAGCCATAATATGTAAAAAAAAAATAATAAAAATAAAATAATAATACAAACCTTTTTTAGACCTGTAAGCTACTTATTGGAATCAGAAGGGAAGTCAATGAGTGTGTATAGTAAGTTAGTGTTTAAGGACTGTTGGGACGAATATATGTTCAGTAGGTAAAATAAGGACTTCTGTAAAGCCATAATACGTAAAAAAAAAAAAAAAATTTTAAACCTTTTGTAGACCTTTCAGCTACTAATTGGCACCAGAAGGAAAGTCAATGAGTGACTTTTTGACCTTTGGGACAAAAATTTATTCGGTAGGTCAAATATGAACTTCTGTACAGCCATAATATGTAAAAACATTTTTTTTTAACCTTTTGTAGACCTTTTAGCTACTTATTGGAACCAGAAGGAAAGTCAATAAGTGAATTTTTGACCTTTGGGACAAATTTTTTTTCAGTAGGTCAAATATGGACTTCTGTACAGCCATAATATGTATAAAAAAATAAATAAAAAAAAATAAAAAAAAAACATTTAAACCTTTTGTAGACCTTTTAGCTACTAATTGGAACCAGAAGGAAAGTCAATGAGTGACTTTTTGACCTTTGGGAAAAAAATTTGTTCAGTAGGTCAAATATGGACTTCTTGTACAGCCATAATATGTATAAAAAAAATAAATTAAAAAAAAAAATAAAATGTAACCTTTTGTAGACCTTTTAGCTACTTATTGGAATCAGAAGGTACGTCAATGAGTGACTTTTTGACCTTTGGGTCAAAAATTTGTTCAGTAGGTCAAATATGGACTTTGTACAGCCATAATATGTAAAAAAAAAAAAAAAAAAAAAAAAAAAAAGTCAACCTTTTGTAGACCTTTTAGCTACTTATTGGAACCAGAAGGAGGTCAATAAGTGACTTTTTGACCTTTGGGACAAAAATTTGTTCAGTAGGTCAAATATGGACTTCTGTACAGCCATAAAATGTAAAAAAGAGTTTTTTTAACCTTTTGTAGACCTTTTAGCTACGTATTGGAACCAGAAGGAAAGTCAATAAGTGACTTTTTGACCTTTGGGACAAGAATTTGTTCAGTAGGCCAAATATGGACTTCTGTACAGCCATAAAATGTAAAAAAAAATAAAAAAAATTTTAAACCTTTTGTAGACCTTTTAGCTACAAATTGGATTCAGAAGGGAAGTCAACGAGTGTGTATGTATAGTAAGTTAGTGTTCAAGGACTCTTGGGCCAAAAATATGTTCAGTAAGTTAAATGGACTTTGAACAGCCATATGTAAAAAAAAATTGGATTCAGATTGATTTTTTTTATTTTTATTTAAACCTTTTGTAGACCTTTTAGCTACTAATTGGAACCAGAAGGAAAGTCAATGAGTGACTTTTTGACCTTTGGGGAAAAAAATTGTTCAGTAGGTCAAATATGGACTTCTTGTACAGACATAATATGTAAAAAATAATAAAAAAAAAAAATAATAATAATCCAAACCTATTTTAGACCTGTAAGCTACTTATTGGAACCAGAAGGAAAGTCAATGAGTGACTTTTTGATCTTTGGAAAAAAAAATTGTTCAGTAGGTCAAATAATGGACTTCTTGTACAACCATAATATGTAAAAAAATTAATAAATAAAAGATAAAAAATAAAAATAAAAATAAAAAATCCAAACCTTTTTTAGACCTGTAAGCCACTTATTGGAACCAGAAGGAAAGTCAATGAGTGACTTTTTGAGCTGTGGAAAAAAATTTGTTCAGGAGGTCAAATATGGACTTCTTGTACAGCCATAATATGTAAAAAAAAAAAAAAAAAAAAAAAAAAAATCCAAACCTTTTTTAGACCTGTAAGCTACTTATTGGAATCAGAAGGGACATCAATGAGTGACTTTTTGACCTTTGGGACAAACATTTGTTCAGTAGGTCAAATATGGACTTCTTGTACAGACATAATATGTAAAAAAAAAAAAAAAAATAATAATAATAATAATAATCCTAACCTTTTGTAGACCTTTTAGCTACTTATTGGAACCAGAAGGAAAGTCAATGAGTGACTTTTTGACCTTTGGAAAAAAAAATTGTTCAGTAGGTCAAATATGGACTTCTTGTACAGCCATAATATGTAAAAAAAAAATTAAAAAAAAAAAATAAAAATAAAAAATTCAAACCTTTTTTAGACCTGTAAGCTACTTATTGGAACCAGAAGGAAAGTCAATGAGTGACTTTTTGAGCTTTGGAAAAAAAAATTGTTCAGTAGGTCAAATATGGACTTCTTGTACAGCCATAATATGTCAAACATTTTTGTGGGAATGTTGGCTAGTAAAGAGAATAAGAAGGGAAGTCAATGAGTATGTATAGTAAATTAGTGTTTAAGGACTCTTAGGCCTAAAACATGTTCTTTAGGTCAAATATGGACTTCTGTACTGCCAAAACATGTATAAAAAATGTGGACCTTTTAACTACTAATTGGAATCAGAATGGAAGTTAATGAGTATGTATAGTGAATTAGTGTGTTTGGACTCTTAGTGCAAAAACATGTTCAGCAGGTCAAATATGGACTTCTTGTACAGCCATAATATGTAAAAAAAAAAAAAAAAAAAAAAAATTTAACCTTTTGTAGACCTTTTAGCTACTAATTGAAACTTGAAGGAAAGTGAATGAGTGACTTTTTGACCTTTGGGACAAAAAATTGTTCAGTAGGTCAAATATGGACTTCTTGGACAGCCATAATATGTCAAACATTTTTGTGGGAATGTTGGCTAGTAAAGAGAATAAGAAGGGAAGTCAATGAGTATGTATAGTAAATTAGTGTTTAAGGACTCTTAGGCCTAAAACATGTTCTTTAGGTCAAATATGGACTTCTGTACTGCCAAAACATGTATAAAAAATGTGGACCTTTTAACTACTAATTGGAATCAGAATGGAAGTTAATGAGTATGTATAGTGAATTAGTGTGTTTGGACTCTTAGTGCAAAAACATGTTCAGCAGGTCAAATATGGACTTCTTGTACAGCCATAATATGTAAAAAAAAAAAAAAAAAACATTTTTACCTTTTGTAGACCTTTTAGCTACTAATTGGAACCAGAAGGAAAGTCAATGAGTGACTTTTTGCCCTTTGGGAAAAAAACATGTTCAGTAGGTCAAATATGGACTACTTGTACAGCCATAATATGTAAAAAAAATTTAAAAAAAAATAATAATCCAAACCTTTTTTAGACCTGTATTCTACTTATTGGAATCAGAAGGGAAGTCAATGAGTGTCTTTTTGACCTTTGGGACAAAAATTTGTTCAGTAGGTCAAATATGGACTTTGTACAGCCATAATATGTAAAAAAAAAAAAAAAAAAACAGAAGGAAAGTCAATGAGTGACTTTTTTACCTTTGGGGAAAAAAAATGTTCAGTAGGTCAAATATGGACTTCTGTATAGCCATAATATGTAAAAAAATAAATAAAAAAAATTTAAATAAAATTGTTGACCTTTTGTAGACCTTTTAGCTACTATTTGGAACCAGAAGGAAAGTCAATGAGTGACTTTTTGACCTTTGGAAAAAAAATTTGTTCAGTAGGTCAAATATGGACTTCTTGTACAGCCATAATATGTAAAAAAAAAAAAAAAAAAAAAAAAATGTTTTACCTTTTGTAGACCTTTTAGCTACTTATTGGAACCAGAAGGAAAGTCAATGAGTGACTTTTTGACCTTTGGAAAAAAAATTTGTTCAGTAGGTCAAATATGGACTTCTTGTACAGCCATAATATGTAAAAAAAAAAAAAAAAAAAAAAAAAAAAAATCCAAACCTTTTTTAGACCTGTAAGCTACTTATTGGAACCAGAAGGAAAGTCAATGAGTGACTTTTTGACCTTTGGGACAAAAATTTGTTCAGTAGGTCAAATATGGACTTTGTACAGCCATAATCTGTAAAAAAAAAAAAAAAAAATGGAACCTTTTGTAGACCTTTTAGCTACTTATTGGTACCAGAAGGAAAGTCAATTGGTGACTTTTTGACCTTTGGGACAAAAATGTAATCAGTTGGTCAAATATGGACTTCTGTACAGCCCTAATATGTAAAAAAAAAAAAAAAAAAAAAATTCAAACCTTTTGTAGACCTTTTAGCTACTTATTGGTACCAGAAGGAAAGTCAATGAGTGACTTTTTGACCTTTGGAAAAAAAAATTGTTCAGTAGGTCAAAAATGGACTTCTTGTACAGCCATAATATGTAAAATAAAATAAAAAAATAAAAAAACAATCCAAACATTTTTTAGACCTGCAAGCTACTTATTGGAATCAGAAGGGAAGTCAATGAGTGAGTTTTTGACCTTTGGGACAAAAATTTGTTCAGTAGGTCAAATATGGACTTTGTACAGCCATAATATGTAAAAAAAAAAAAAAAAAAAAAAAAAATCCAAACCTTTTTTAGACCTGTAAGCTACTTATTGGAGTCAGAAAGTAAGTCAATGAGTGACTTTTTGACCTTAGGGACAAAAAATTGTTCAGTAGGTCAAATATGGACTTCTTGTACAGCCATAATATGTCAAACGTTTTTGTGGGAATGTTGGCTAGTAAAGAGAATAAGAAGGGAAGTCAATGAGTATGTATAGTAAATTAGTGTTTAAGGACTCTTAGGCCTAAAACATGTTCTTTAGGTCAAATATGGACTTCTGTACAGCCAAAACATGTATAAAAAATGTGGACCTTTTAACTACTAATTGGAATCAGAATGGAAGTTAATGAGTATGTATAGTGAATTAGTGTGTTTGGACTCTTAGTGCAAAAACATGTTCAGCAGGTCAAATATGGACTTCTTGTACAGCCATAATATGTAAAAAAAAAAAAAAAAAAAAAAATTCCAAACCTTTTTTAGACCTGTATTCTACTTATTGGAATCAGAAGGGAAGTCAATGAGTGTCTTTTTGACCTTTGGGACAAAAATGTGTTCAGTAGGTCAAATATGGACTTTGTACAGCTATAATATGTAAAAAAAAAAAAAAAAAAAAAAAGTAACCTTTTGTAGACCTTTTAGCTACTAATTGGAACCAGAAGGAAAGTCAATGAGTGACTTTTTGCCCTTTGGGAAAAAAACATGTTCAGTAGGTCAAATATGGACTTTGTACAGCTATAATATGTAAAAAAACAAAAAAAAAACAGAAGGAAAGTCAATGATTGACTTTTTGACCTTTGGGGGAAAAAAATGTTCAGTAGGTCAAATATGGACTTCTTGTACAGCCATAATATGTAAAAAAAATAAAAAATAAAAAAAAATGTTAACCTTTTGTAGACCTTTTAGCTACTATTTGGAACCAGAAGGAAAGTCAATGAGTTACTTTTTGACCTTTTGGAAAAAAATGTGTTCAGTAGGTCAAATATGGACTTCTGTATAGCCATAATATGTAAAAAAAAAAAAAAAAAAATTAAAATAAAATTGTTGACCTTTTGTAGACCTTTTAGCTACTATTTGGAACCAGAAGGAAAGTCAATGAGTGACTTTTTGACCTTTGGGAAAAAAATATGTTCAGTAGGTCAAATATGGACTTCTGTACAGCCATTTCATGTAAAAAAAAATTATAATGTAAAGAAATTAAAACCTTTTTGTGGAACATTTGGCTAGCAATTGGATTCAGAAGGGAAGTCAAAGAGTATGTATGTATAGTAAGTTAGTATTCAAGGACTCTTTCTTCAAAAATATGTTCAGTATGTTAAATATGGACTTCTTGTACAGCCATAATATGTAAAAACAAAAAAAACAAAAAAAACATTTAAACCTTTTGTAGACCTTTTAGCTACTTATTGGAACCAGAAGGAAAGTCAATGAGTGACTTTTTGACCTTTGGGACAAAAATTTGTTCAGTAGGTCAAATATGGACTTTGTACAGCCATAACCTGTAAAAAAAAAAAATGGAACCTTTTGTAGACCTTTTAGCTACTTATTGGTACCAGAAGGAAAGTCAATTAGTGACTTTTTGACCTTTGGGACAAAAATGTAATCAGTTGGTCAAATATGGACTTCTGTACAGCCCTAATATGTAAAAAAAAAAAAAAAATTCCAACCTTTTGTAGACCTTTTAGCTACTAATTGGAACCAGAAGGAAAGTCAATGAGTGACTTTTTGACCTTTGGGAAAAAAATGTGTTCAGTAGGTCAAATATGGACTTCTGTATAGCCATAATATGTAAAAAAAAAAAAAAAAAAAAAAAAAATACTTAAACCTTTTGTAGACCTTTTAGCTACTAATTGGAACCAGAAGGAAAGTCAATGAGTGACTTTTTGACCTTTGGAAAAAAATGTGTTCAGTAGGTCAAATATGGACTTCTTGTACAGCCATAATATGTAAAAAAAAAAAAAAAATCCAAACCTTTTTTAGACCTGTAAGCTACTTATTGGAACCAGAAGGAAAGTCAATGAGTGACTTTTTGACCTTTGGGACAAACATTTGTTCAGTAGGTCAAATATGGACTTCTTGTACAGCCATAATATGTAAAAAAAAAAAAAAAAAAATCCAAACCTTTTTTAGACCTGTAAGCTACTTATTGGAACCAGAAGGAAAGTCAATGAGTGACTTTTTGACCTTTGGGACAAAAATTTGTTCAGTAGGTCAAATATGGTCTTTGTACAGCCATAATCTGTAAAAAAAAAAAAAAAAAAAAAAATGGAACCTTTTGTAGACCTTTTAGCTACTTATTGGTACCAGAAGGAAAGTCAATTAGTGACTTTTTGACCTTTGGGACAAAAATGTAATCCGTTGGTCAAATATGGACTTCTGTACAGCCCTAATATGTAAAAAAAAAAAAAAAAATTCAAACCTTTTGTAGACCTTTTAGCTACTTATTGGTACCAGAAGGAAAGTCAATGAGTGACTTTTTGACCTTTGGGAAAAAAATGTGTTCAGTAGGTCAAATATGGACTTCTGTATAGCCATAATATGTAAAAAAACACACAAAAAAAAACTATTTAAACCTTTTGTAGACCTTTTAGCTACTAATTGGAACCAGAAGGAAAGTCAATGAGTGACTTTTTGACCTTTGGAAAAAAATGTTTTCAGTAGGTCAAATATGGACTTCTTGTACAGCCATAATATGTAAAAAAAAAAAAAAAAAAATCCAAACCTTTTTTAGACCTGTAAGCTACTTATTGGAACCAGAAGGAAAGTCAATGAGTGACTTTTTGACCTTTGGGACAAACATTTGTTCAGTAGGTCAAATATGGACTTCTTGTACAGCCATAATATGTAAAAAAAAAAAAAAAAAAATCCAAACCTTTTTTAGACCTGTAAGCTACTTATTGGAACCAGAAGGAAAGTCAATGTGTGACTTTTTGACCTTTGGGACAAAAATTTGTTCAGTAGGTCAAATATGGACTTTGTACAGCCATAATCTGTAAAAAAAAAAAAAAAAAAAAAAATTGGAACCTTTTGTAGACCTTTTAGCTACTTATTGGTACCAGAAGGAAAGTCAATGAGTGACTTTTTGACCTTTGGGAAAAAAATGTGTTCAGTAGGTCAAATATGGACAGAAGTCCATATTTGACCTACTGAACACATTTTTTTCCCAAAGGTCAAAAAGCCATAGGTCCCAAAGGTCAAAAAGCCTTCTGTATAGCCATAATATGTAAAAAAAAAACAATAAAAAAAAAAACAATTCAAACCTTTTGTAGACCTTTTAGCTACTAATTGGAACCAGAAGGAAAGTCAATGAGTGACTTTTTGACATTTGGGAAAAAAACATGTTTCGTAGGTCAAATATGGACTTCTTGTACAGCCATAATATGTCAAACATTTTTGTGGGAATGTTGGCTAGTAAAGAGAATAAGAAGGGAAGTCAATGAGTGACTTTTTGACCTTTGGAAAAAAAAATTGTTCAGTAGGTCAAAAATGGACTTCTTGTACAGCCATAATATGTAAAATAAAATAAAAAAATAAAAAAATAATCCAAACATTTTTTAGACCTGCAAGCTACTTATTGGAATCAGAAGGGAAGTCAATGAGTGAGTTTTTGACCTTTGGGACAAAAATTTGTTCAGTAGGTCAAATATGGACTTTGTACAGCCATAATATGTAAAAAAAAAAAAAAAAAAAATCCAAACCTTTTTTAGACCTGTAAGCTACTTATTGGAGTCAGAAAGTAAGTCAATGAGTGACTTTTTAACCTTAGGGACAACAAATTGTTCAGTAGGTCAAATATGGACTTCTTGTACAGCCATAATATGTCAAACGTTTTTGTGGGAATGTTGGCTAGTAAAGAGAATAAGAAGGGAAGTCAATGAGTATGTATAGTAAATTAGTGTTTAAGGACTCTTAGGCCTAAAACATGTTCTTTAGGTCAAATATGGACTTCTGTACAGCCAAAACATGTATAAAAAATGTGGACCTTTTAACTACTAATTGGAATCAGAATGGAAGTTAATGAGTATGTATAGTGAATTAGTGTGTTTGGACTCTTAGTGCAAAAACATGTTCAGCAGGTCAAATATGGACTTCTTGTACAGCCATAATATGTAAAAAAAAAAAAAAAAAAAAAAAAATTCCAAACCTTTTTTAGACCTGTATTCTACTTATTGGAATCAGAAGGGAAGTCAATGAGTGTCTTTTTGACCTTTGGGACAAAAATGTGTTCAGTAGGTCAAATATGGACTTTGTACAGCTATAATATGTAAAAAAAAAAAAAAAAAAAAATGTAACCTTTTGTAGACCTTTTAGCTACTAATTGGAACCAGAAGGAAAGTCAATGAGTGACTTTTTGCCCTTTGGGAAAAAAACATGTTCAGTAGGTCAAATATGGACTTCTTGTACAGCCATAATATGTAAAAAAAAAAAAAAAAAAAAAAAAAAAATTCCAAACCTTTTTTAGACCTGTATTCTACTTATTGGAATCAGAAGGGAAGTCAATGAGTGTCTTTTTGACCTTTGGGACAAAAATGTGTTCAGTAGGTCAAATATGGACTTTGTACAGCTATAATATGTAAAAAAAAAAAAAAAAAACAGAAGGAAAGTCAATGATTGACTTTTTGACCTTTGGGGGAAAAAAATGTTCAGTAGGTCAAATATGGACTTCTTGTACAGCCATAATATGTAAAAAAAAAAAAAAAAAAAAAAAAAAAAATGTTAACCTTTTGTAGACCTTTTAGCTACTATTTGGAACCAGAAGGAAAGTCAATGAGTTACTTTTTGACCTTTTGGAAAAAAAATGTGTTCAGTAGGTCAAATATGGACTTCTGTATAGCCATAATATGTAAAAAAAAAAAAAAAAAAAAATTAAAATAAAATTGTTGACCTTTTGTAGACCTTTTAGCTACTATTTGGAACCAGAAGGAAAGTCAATGAGTGACTTTTTGACCTTTGGGAAAAAAATATGTTCAGTAGGTCAAATATGGACTTCTGTACAGCCATTTCATGTAAAAAAAAATTATAATGTAAAGAAATTAAAACCTTTTTGTGGAACATTTGGCTAGCAATTGGATTCAGAAGGGAAGTCAAAGAGTATGTATGTATAGTAAGTTAGTATTCAAGGACTCTTTCTTCAAAAATATGTTCAGTATGTTAAATATGGACTTCTTGTACAGCCATAATATGTAAAAAAAAAAACAATAAAAAAAAACATTTAAACCTTTTTTAGACCTTTTAGCTACTTATTGGAACCAGAAGGAAAGTCAATGAGTGACTTTTTGACCTTAGGGACAAAAATTTGTTCAGTAGGTCAAATATGGACTTTGTACAGCCATAACCTGTAAAAAAAAAATGGAACCTTTTGTAGACCTTTTAGCTACTTATTGGTACCAGAAGGAAAGTCAATTAGTGACTTTTTGACCTTTGGGACAAAAATTTAATCAGTTGGTCAAATATGGACTTCTGTACAGCCCTAATATGTAAAAAAAAAAAAAAAATTCCAACCTTTTGTAGACCTTTTAGCTACTAATTGGAACCAGAAGGAAAGTCAATGAGTGACTTTTTGACCTTTGGGAAAAAAATGTGTTCAGTAGGTCAAATATGGACTTCTGTATAGCCATAATATGTAAAAAAACACAAAAAAAAAAAACTATTTAAACCTTTTGTAGACCTTTTAGCTACTAATTGGAACCAGAAGGAAAGTCAATGAGTGACTTTTTGACCTTTGGAAAAAAATGTGTTCAGTAGGTCAAATATGGACTTCTTGTACAGCCATAATATGTAAAAAAAAAAAAAAAAAAAATCCAAACCTTTTTTAGACCTGTAAGCTACTTATTGGAACCAGAAGGAAAGTCAATGAGTGACTTTTTGACCTTTGGGACAAACATTTGTTCAGTAGGTCAAATATGGACTTCTTGTACAGCCATAATATGTAAAAAAAAAAAAAAAAAATCCAAACCTTTTTTAGACCTGTAAGCTACTTATTGGAACCAGAAGGAAAGTCAATGTGTGACTTTTTGACCTTTGGGACAAAAATGTAATCCGTTGGTCAAATATGGACTTCTGTACAGCCCTAATATGTAAAAAAAAAAAAAAAATTCAAACCTTTTGTAGACCTTTTAGCTACTTATTGGTACCAGAAGGAAAGTCAATGAGTGACTTTTTGACCTTTGGGAAAAAAATGTGTTCAGTAGGTCAAATATGGACAGAAGTCCATATTTGACCTACTGAACACATTTTTTTCCCAAAGGTCAAAAAGCCATAGGTCCCAAAGGTCAAAAAGCCTTCTGTATAGCCATAATATGTAAAAAAAAAAACAATAAAAAAAAAAACAATTCAAACCTTTTGTAGACCTTTTAGCTACTAATTGGAACCAGAAGGAAAGTCAATGAGTGACTTTTTGACATTTGGGAAAAAAACATGTTTCGTAGGTCAAATATGGACTTCTTGTACAGCCATAATATGTCAAACATTTTTGTGGGAATGTTGGCTAGTAAAGAGAATAAGAAGGGAAGTCAATGAGTATGTATAGTAAATTAGTGTTTAAGGACTCTTAGGCCTAAAACATGTTCTTTAGGTCATATATGGACTTCTGTACAGCCAAAACATGTATAAAAAAATGTGGACCTTTTAACTACTAATTGGAATCAAAATGGAAGTTAATGAGTATGTATAGTGAATTAGTGTGTTTGGACTCTTAGTGCAAAAACATGTTCAGCAGGTCAAATATGGACTTATTGTACAGCCATAATAAATAAATAAAATAAAAAATAAAAAAAATTCCAAACTTTTTTAAACCTGTAAGCTACTTATTGGAATCAGAAAGTAAGTCAATGAGTGTCTTTTTGACCTTTGGGACAAAAATTTGTTCAGTAGGTCAAATATGGACTTTGTACAGCCATAATATGTAAAAAAAAAAAAAAAACAGAAGGAAAGTCAATGAGTGACTTTTTGACCTTTTGGAAAAAAATGTGTTCAGTTGGTCAAATATGGACTTCTGTATAGCCATAATATGTAAAAAAATAAAAAATATAATAAAAAAAAATTGTTGACCTTTTGTAGAACTTTTAGCTACTATTTGGAACCAGAAGGAAAGTCAATGAGTGACTTTTTGACCTTTGGAAAAAAATGTGTTCAGTAGGTCAAATATGGACTTCTTGTACAGCCATAATATGTAAAAAAAAAAAAAAAAAATCCAAACCTTTTTTAGACCTGTAAGCTACTTATTGGAACCAGAAGGAAAGTCAATGAGTGACTTTTTGACCTTTGGGACAAACATTTGTTCAGTAGGTCAAATATGGACTTCTTGTACAGCCATAATATGTAAAAAAAAAAAAAAAAAATCCAAACCTTTTTTAGACCTGTAAGCTACTTATTGGAACCAGAAGGAAAGTCAATGTGTGACTTTTTGACCTTTGGGACAAAAATTTGTTCAGTAGGTCAAATATGGACTTTGTACAGCCATAATCTGTAAAAAAAAAAAAAAAAAAAAAAATTGGAACCTTTTGTAGACCTTTTAGCTACTTATTGGTACCAGAAGGAAAGTCAATTAGTGACTTTTTGACCTTTGGGACAAAAATGTAATCCGTTGGTCAAATATGGACTTCTGTACAGCCCTAATATGTAAAAAAAAAAAAAAAATTCAAACCTTTTGTAGACCTTTTAGCTACTTATTGGTACCAGAAGGAAAGTCAATGAGTGACTTTTTGACCTTTGGGAAAAAAATGTGTTCAGTAGGTCAAATATGGACAGAAGTCCATATTTGACCTACTGAACACATTTTTTTCCCAAAGGTCAAAAAGCCATAGGTCCCAAAGGTCAAAAAGCCTTCTGTATAGCCATAATATGTAAAAAAAAACAATAAAAAAAAAAAAAATTCAAACCTTTTGTAGACCTTTTAGCTACTAATTGGAACCAGAAGGAAAGTCAATGAGTGACTTTTTGACATTTGGGAAAAAAACATGTTTCGTAGGTCAAATATGGACTTCTTGTACAGCCATAATATGTCAAACATTTTTGTGGGAATGTTGGCTAGTAAAGAGAATAAGAAGGGAAGTCAATGAGTATGTATAGTAAATTAGTGTTTAAGGACTCTTAGGCCTAAAACATGTTCTTTAGGTCATATATGGACTTCTGTACAGCCAAAACATGTATAAAAAAATGTGGACCTTTTAACTACTAATTGGAATCAAAATGGAAGTTAATGAGTATGTATAGTGAATTAGTGTGTTTGGACTCTTAGTGCAAAAACATGTTCAGCAGGTCAAATATGGACTTATTGTACAGCCATAATAAATAAATAAAATAAAAAATAAAAAAAATTCCAAACTTTTTTAAACCTGTAAGCTACTTATTGGAATCAGAAAGTAAGTCAATGAGTGTCTTTTTGACCTTTGGGACAAAAATTTGTTCAGTAGGTCAAATATGGACTTTGTACAGCCATAATATGTAAAAAAAAAAAAAAAAAACAGAAGGAAAGTCAATGAGTGACTTTTTGACCTTTTGGAAAAAAATGTGTTCAGTTGGTCAAATATGGACTTCTGTATAGCCATAATATGTAAAAAAATAAAAAATATAATAAAAAAAAATTGTTGACCTTTTGTAGACCTTTTAGCTACTATTTGGAACCAGAAGGAAAGTCAATGAGTGACTTTTTGACCTTTGGGAAAAAAATTTGTTCAGTAGGTCAAATATGGACTTCTGTACAGCCATTTCATGTAAAAAAAAAATTATAATGTAAAGAAATTAAAACCTTTTTGTGGAACATTTGGCTAGCAATTGGATTCAGAAGGGAAGTCAAAGAGTGTGCATGTATAGTAAGTTAGTGTTCAAGGACTCTTGAACACTAAATATATAATAACATATATTTAAATATGTTAAATATGGACTTCTTGTACAGCCATAATATGTAAAAAAAAAAAAAAAAAAAAAAAAAAGATGTTAACCTTTTATAGACCTTTTAGCTACTTATTGGTACCAGAAGGAAAGTCAATTAGTGACTTTTTGACCATTGGGACAAAAATGTAATCAGTTGGTCAAATATGGACTTCTGTACAGCCCTAATATGTAAAACAAAACAAAAAATTCAAACCTTTTGTAGACCTTTTAGCTACTTATTGGAACCAGAAGGAAAGTCAATGAGTGACTTTTTGACCTTTGGGAAAAAAATGTGTTCAGTAGGTCAAATATGGACTTCTGTATAGCCATAATATGTAAAAAAAAAAAAAACAATAAAAATAAAAAAACCATTTAAACCTTTTGTAGACCTTTTAGCTACTAATTGGAACCAGAAGGAAAGTCAATGAGTGACCTTTTAGCTACTTATTGGTACCAGAAGGAAAGTCAATGAGTGACTTTTTGACCTTAGGGACAACAAATTGTTCAGTAGGTCAAATATGGACTTCTTGTACAGCCATAATATGTCAAACGTTTTTGTGGGAATGTTGGCTAGTAAAGAGAATAAGAAGGGAAGTCAAGGAGTATGTATAGTAAATTAGTGTTTAAGGACTCTTAGGCCTAAAACATGTTCTTTAGGTCAAATATGGACTTCTGTACAGCCAAAACATGTATAAAAAATGTGGACATTTTAACTACTAATTGGAATCAGAATGGAAGTTAATGAGTATGTATAGTGAATTAGTGTGTTTGGACTCTTAGTGCAAAAACATGTTCAGCAGGTCAAATATGGACTTCTTGTACAGCCATAATATGTAAAAAAAAAAAAAAAAAAAAAAAATCCAAACCTTTTTTAGACCTGTATTCTACTTATTGGAATCAGAAGGGAAGTCAATGAGTGTCTTTTTGACCTTTGGGACAAAAATTTGTTCAGTAGGTCAAATATGGACTTTGTACAGCCATAATCTGTAAAAAAAAAAAAAAAAAAAAATGGAACCTTTTGTAGACCTTTTAGCTACTTATTGGTACCAGAAGGAAAGTCAATTAGTGACTTTTTGACCATTGGGACAAAAATGTAATCAGTTGGTCAAATATGGACTTCTGTAGAGCCCTAATATGTAAAACAAAAAAAAAATTCAAACCTTTTGTAGACCTTTTAGCTACTTATTGGAACCAGAAGGAAAGTCAATGAGTGACTTTTTGACCTTTGGGACAAACATTTGTTCAGTAGGTCAAATATGGACTTCTTGTACAGACATAATATGTAAAAAAAAAAAAAATAATAATAATAATAATAATAATCCTAACCTTTTGTAGACCTTTTAGCTACTTATTGGAACCAGAAGGAAAGTCAATGAGTGACTTTTTGACCTTTGGAAAAAAAAATTGTTCAGTAGGTCAAATATGGACTTCTTGTACAGCCATAATCTGTAAAAAAAAAAAAAAAAAAAAAATGGAACCTTTTGTAGACCTTTTAGCTACTTATTGGTACCAGAAGGAAAGTCAATTAGTGACTTTTTGACCTTTGGGACAAAAATGTAATCCGTTGGTCAAATATGGACTTCTGTACAGCCCTAATATGTAAAAAAAAAAAAAAAATTCAAACCTTTTGTAGACCTTTTAGCTACTTATTGGTACCAGAAGGAAAGTCAATGAGTGACTTTTTGACCTTTGGGAAAAAAATGTGTTCAGTAGGTCAAATATGGACAGAAGTCCATATTTGACCTACTGAACACATTTTTTTCCCAAAGGTCAAAAAGCCATAGGTCCCAAAGGTCAAAAAGCCTTCTGTATAGCCATAATATGTAAAAAAAAAAACAATAAAAAAAAAAACAATTCAAACCTTTTGTAGACCTTTTAGCTACTAATTGGAACCAGAAGGAAAGTCAATGAGTGACTTTTTGACATTTGGGAAAAAAACATGTTTCGTAGGTCAAATATGGACTTCTTGTACAGCCATAATATGTCAAACATTTTTGTGGGAATGTTGGCTAGTAAAGAGAATAAGAAGGGAAGTCAATGAGTATGTATAGTAAATTAGTGTTTAAGGACTCTTAGGCCTAAAACATGTTCTTTAGGTCATATATGGACTTCTGTACAGCCAAAACATGTATAAAAAAATGTGGACCTTTTAACTACTAATTGGAATCAAAATGGAAGTTAATGAGTATGTATAGTGAATTAGTGTGTTTGGACTCTTAGTGCAAAAACATGTTCAGCAGGTCAAATATGGACTTATTGTACAGCCATAATAAATAAATAAAATAAAAAATAAAAAAAATTCCAAACTTTTTTAAACCTGTAAGCTACTTATTGGAATCAGAAAGTAAGTCAATGAGTGTCTTTTTGACCTTTGGGACAAAAATTTGTTCAGTAGGTCAAATATGGACTTTGTACAGCCATAATATGTAAAAAAAAAAAAAAAACAGAAGGAAAGTCAATGAGTGACTTTTTGACCTTTTGGAAAAAAATGTGTTCAGTTGGTCAAATATGGACTTCTGTATAGCCATAATATGTAAAAAAATAAAAAATATAATAAAAAAAAATTGTTGACCTTTTGTAGAACTTTTAGCTACTATTTGGAACCAGAAGGAAAGTCAATGAGTGACTTTTTGACCTTTGGAAAAAAATGTGTTCAGTAGGTCAAATATGGACTTCTTGTACAGCCATAATATGTAAAAAAAAAAAAAAAAAATCCAAACCTTTTTTAGACCTGTAAGCTACTTATTGGAACCAGAAGGAAAGTCAATGAGTGACTTTTTGACCTTTGGGACAAACATTTGTTCAGTAGGTCAAATATGGACTTCTTGTACAGCCATAATATGTAAAAAAAAAAAAAAAAAATCCAAACCTTTTTTAGACCTGTAAGCTACTTATTGGAACCAGAAGGAAAGTCAATGTGTGACTTTTTGACCTTTGGGACAAAAATTTGTTCAGTAGGTCAAATATGGACTTTGTACAGCCATAATCTGTAAAAAAAAAAAAAAAAAAAAAAATTGGAACCTTTTGTAGACCTTTTAGCTACTTATTGGTACCAGAAGGAAAGTCAATTAGTGACTTTTTGACCTTTGGGACAAAAATGTAATCCGTTGGTCAAATATGGACTTCTGTACAGCCCTAATATGTAAAAAAAAAAAAAAAATTCAAACCTTTTGTAGACCTTTTAGCTACTTATTGGTACCAGAAGGAAAGTCAATGAGTGACTTTTTGACCTTTGGGAAAAAAATGTGTTCAGTAGGTCAAATATGGACAGAAGTCCATATTTGACCTACTGAACACATTTTTTTCCCAAAGGTCAAAAAGCCATAGGTCCCAAAGGTCAAAAAGCCTTCTGTATAGCCATAATATGTAAAAAAAAACAATAAAAAAAAAAACAATTCAAACCTTTTGTAGACCTTTTAGCTACTAATTGGAACCAGAAGGAAAGTCAATGAGTGACTTTTTGACATTTGGGAAAAAAACATGTTTCGTAGGTCAAATATGGACTTCTTGTACAGCCATAATATGTCAAACATTTTTGTGGGAATGTTGGCTAGTAAAGAGAATAAGAAGGGAAGTCAATGAGTATGTATAGTAAATTAGTGTTTAAGGACTCTTAGGCCTAAAACATGTTCTTTAGGTCATATATGGACTTCTGTACAGCCAAAACATGTATAAAAAAATGTGGACCTTTTAACTACTAATTGGAATCAAAATGGAAGTTAATGAGTATGTATAGTGAATTAGTGTGTTTGGACTCTTAGTGCAAAAACATGTTCAGCAGGTCAAATATGGACTTATTGTACAGCCATAATAAATAAATAAAATAAAAAATAAAAAAAATTCCAAACTTTTTTAAACCTGTAAGCTACTTATTGGAATCAGAAAGTAAGTCAATGAGTGTCTTTTTGACCTTTGGGACAAAAATTTGTTCAGTAGGTCAAATATGGACTTTGTACAGCCATAATATGTAAAAAAAAAAAAAAAAAACAGAAGGAAAGTCAATGAGTGACTTTTTGACCTTTTGGAAAAAAATGTGTTCAGTTGGTCAAATATGGACTTCTGTATAGCCATAATATGTAAAAAAATAAAAAATATAATAAAAAAAAATTGTTGACCTTTTGTAGACCTTTTAGCTACTATTTGGAACCAGAAGGAAAGTCAATGAGTGACTTTTTGACCTTTGGGAAAAAAATTTGTTCAGTAGGTCAAATATGGACTTCTGTACAGCCATTTCATGTAAAAAAAAAATTATAATGTAAAGAAATTAAAACCTTTTTGTGGAACATTTGGCTAGCAATTGGATTCAGAAGGGAAGTCAAAGAGTGTGCATGTATAGTAAGTTAGTGTTCAAGGACTCTTGAACACTAAATATATAATAACATATATTTAAATATGTTAAATATGGACTTCTTGTACAGCCATAATATGTAAAAAAAAAAAAAAAAAAAAAAAAAAGATGTTAACCTTTTATAGACCTTTTAGCTACTTATTGGTACCAGAAGGAAAGTCAATTAGTGACTTTTTGACCATTGGGACAAAAATGTAATCAGTTGGTCAAATATGGACTTCTGTACAGCCCTAATATGTAAAACAAAACAAAAAATTCAAACCTTTTGTAGACCTTTTAGCTACTTATTGGAACCAGAAGGAAAGTCAATGAGTGACTTTTTGACCTTTGGGAAAAAAATGTGTTCAGTAGGTCAAATATGGACTTCTGTATAGCCATAATATGTAAAAAAAAAAAAAACAATAAAAATAAAAAAACCATTTAAACCTTTTGTAGACCTTTTAGCTACTAATTGGAACCAGAAGGAAAGTCAATGAGTGACCTTTTAGCTACTTATTGGTACCAGAAGGAAAGTCAATGAGTGACTTTTTGACCTTAGGGACAACAAATTGTTCAGTAGGTCAAATATGGACTTCTTGTACAGCCATAATATGTCAAACGTTTTTGTGGGAATGTTGGCTAGTAAAGAGAATAAGAAGGGAAGTCAAGGAGTATGTATAGTAAATTAGTGTTTAAGGACTCTTAGGCCTAAAACATGTTCTTTAGGTCAAATATGGACTTCTGTACAGCCAAAACATGTATAAAAAATGTGGACATTTTAACTACTAATTGGAATCAGAATGGAAGTTAATGAGTATGTATAGTGAATTAGTGTGTTTGGACTCTTAGTGCAAAAACATGTTCAGCAGGTCAAATATGGACTTCTTGTACAGCCATAATATGTAAAAAAAAAAAAAAAAAAAAAAAATCCAAACCTTTTTTAGACCTGTATTCTACTTATTGGAATCAGAAGGGAAGTCAATGAGTGTCTTTTTGACCTTTGGGACAAAAATTTGTTCAGTAGGTCAAATATGGACTTTGTACAGCCATAATCTGTAAAAAAAAAAAAAAAAAAAAATGGAACCTTTTGTAGACCTTTTAGCTACTTATTGGTACCAGAAGGAAAGTCAATTAGTGACTTTTTGACCATTGGGACAAAAATGTAATCAGTTGGTCAAATATGGACTTCTGTAGAGCCCTAATATGTAAAACAAAAAAAAAATTCAAACCTTTTGTAGACCTTTTAGCTACTTATTGGAACCAGAAGGAAAGTCAATGAGTGACTTTTTGACCTTTGGGACAAACATTTGTTCAGTAGGTCAAATATGGACTTCTTGTACAGACATAATATGTAAAAAAAAAAAAAATAATAATAATAATAATAATAATCCTAACCTTTTGTAGACCTTTTAGCTACTTATTGGAACCAGAAGGAAAGTCAATGAGTGACTTTTTGACCTTTGGAAAAAAAAATTGTTCAGTAGGTCAAATATGGACTTCTTGTACAGCCATAATCTGTAAAAAAAAAAAAAAAAAAAAAAATGGAACCTTTTGTAGACCTTTTAGCTACTTATTGGTACCAGAAGGAAAGTCAATTAGTGACTTTTTGACCTTTGGGACAAAAATGTAATCCGTTGGTCAAATATGGACTTCTGTACAGCCCTAATATGTAAAAAAAAAAAAAAAATTCAAACCTTTTGTAGACCTTTTAGCTACTTATTGGTACCAGAAGGAAAGTCAATGAGTGACTTTTTGACCTTTGGGAAAAAAATGTGTTCAGTAGGTCAAATATGGACAGAAGTCCATATTTGACCTACTGAACACATTTTTTTCCCAAAGGTCAAAAAGCCATAGGTCCCAAAGGTCAAAAAGCCTTCTGTATAGCCATAATATGTAAAAAAAAAAACAATAAAAAAAAAAACAATTCAAACCTTTTGTAGACCTTTTAGCTACTAATTGGAACCAGAAGGAAAGTCAATGAGTGACTTTTTGACATTTGGGAAAAAAACATGTTTCGTAGGTCAAATATGGACTTCTTGTACAGCCATAATATGTCAAACATTTTTGTGGGAATGTTGGCTAGTAAAGAGAATAAGAAGGGAAGTCAATGAGTATGTATAGTAAATTAGTGTTTAAGGACTCTTAGGCCTAAAACATGTTCTTTAGGTCATATATGGACTTCTGTACAGCCAAAACATGTATAAAAAAATGTGGACCTTTTAACTACTAATTGGAATCAAAATGGAAGTTAATGAGTATGTATAGTGAATTAGTGTGTTTGGACTCTTAGTGCAAAAACATGTTCAGCAGGTCAAATATGGACTTATTGTACAGCCATAATAAATAAATAAAATAAAAAATAAAAAAAATTCCAAACTTTTTTAAACCTGTAAGCTACTTATTGGAATCAGAAAGTAAGTCAATGAGTGTCTTTTTGACCTTTGGGACAAAAATTTGTTCAGTAGGTCAAATATGGACTTTGTACAGCCATAATATGTAAAAAAAAAAAAAAAACAGAAGGAAAGTCAATGAGTGACTTTTTGACCTTTTGGAAAAAAATGTGTTCAGTTGGTCAAATATGGACTTCTGTATAGCCATAATATGTAAAAAAATAAAAAATATAATAAAAAAAAATTGTTGACCTTTTGTAGAACTTTTAGCTACTATTTGGAACCAGAAGGAAAGTCAATGAGTGACTTTTTGACCTTTGGAAAAAAATGTGTTCAGTAGGTCAAATATGGACTTCTTGTACAGCCATAATATGTAAAAAAAAAAAAAAAAAATCCAAACCTTTTTTAGACCTGTAAGCTACTTATTGGAACCAGAAGGAAAGTCAATGAGTGACTTTTTGACCTTTGGGACAAACATTTGTTCAGTAGGTCAAATATGGACTTCTTGTACAGCCATAATATGTAAAAAAAAAAAAAAAAAATCCAAACCTTTTTTAGACCTGTAAGCTACTTATTGGAACCAGAAGGAAAGTCAATGTGTGACTTTTTGACCTTTGGGACAAAAATTTGTTCAGTAGGTCAAATATGGACTTTGTACAGCCATAATCTGTAAAAAAAAAAAAAAAAAAAAAAATTGGAACCTTTTGTAGACCTTTTAGCTACTTATTGGTACCAGAAGGAAAGTCAATTAGTGACTTTTTGACCTTTGGGACAAAAATGTAATCCGTTGGTCAAATATGGACTTCTGTACAGCCCTAATATGTAAAAAAAAAAAAAAAATTCAAACCTTTTGTAGACCTTTTAGCTACTTATTGGTACCAGAAGGAAAGTCAATGAGTGACTTTTTGACCTTTGGGAAAAAAATGTGTTCAGTAGGTCAAATATGGACAGAAGTCCATATTTGACCTACTGAACACATTTTTTTCCCAAAGGTCAAAAAGCCATAGGTCCCAAAGGTCAAAAAGCCTTCTGTATAGCCATAATATGTAAAAAAAAACAATAAAAAAAAAAACAATTCAAACCTTTTGTAGACCTTTTAGCTACTAATTGGAACCAGAAGGAAAGTCAATGAGTGACTTTTTGACATTTGGGAAAAAAACATGTTTCGTAGGTCAAATATGGACTTCTTGTACAGCCATAATATGTCAAACATTTTTGTGGGAATGTTGGCTAGTAAAGAGAATAAGAAGGGAAGTCAATGAGTATGTATAGTAAATTAGTGTTTAAGGACTCTTAGGCCTAAAACATGTTCTTTAGGTCATATATGGACTTCTGTACAGCCAAAACATGTATAAAAAAATGTGGACCTTTTAACTACTAATTGGAATCAAAATGGAAGTTAATGAGTATGTATAGTGAATTAGTGTGTTTGGACTCTTAGTGCAAAAACATGTTCAGCAGGTCAAATATGGACTTATTGTACAGCCATAATAAATAAATAAAATAAAAAATAAAAAAAATTCCAAACTTTTTTAAACCTGTAAGCTACTTATTGGAATCAGAAAGTAAGTCAATGAGTGTCTTTTTGACCTTTGGGACAAAAATTTGTTCAGTAGGTCAAATATGGACTTTGTACAGCCATAATATGTAAAAAAAAAAAAAAAAAACAGAAGGAAAGTCAATGAGTGACTTTTTGACCTTTTGGAAAAAAATGTGTTCAGTTGGTCAAATATGGACTTCTGTATAGCCATAATATGTAAAAAAATAAAAAATATAATAAAAAAAAATTGTTGACCTTTTGTAGACCTTTTAGCTACTATTTGGAACCAGAAGGAAAGTCAATGAGTGACTTTTTGACCTTTGGGAAAAAAATTTGTTCAGTAGGTCAAATATGGACTTCTGTACAGCCATTTCATGTAAAAAAAAAATTATAATGTAAAGAAATTAAAACCTTTTTGTGGAACATTTGGCTAGCAATTGGATTCAGAAGGGAAGTCAAAGAGTGTGCATGTATAGTAAGTTAGTGTTCAAGGACTCTTGAACACTAAATATATAATAACATATATTTAAATATGTTAAATATGGACTTCTTGTACAGCCATAATATGTAAAAAAAAAAAAAAAAAAAAAAAAAAGATGTTAACCTTTTATAGACCTTTTAGCTACTTATTGGTACCAGAAGGAAAGTCAATTAGTGACTTTTTGACCATTGGGACAAAAATGTAATCAGTTGGTCAAATATGGACTTCTGTACAGCCCTAATATGTAAAACAAAACAAAAAATTCAAACCTTTTGTAGACCTTTTAGCTACTTATTGGAACCAGAAGGAAAGTCAATGAGTGACTTTTTGACCTTTGGGAAAAAAATGTGTTCAGTAGGTCAAATATGGACTTCTGTATAGCCATAATATGTAAAAAAAAAAAAAACAATAAAAATAAAAAAACCATTTAAACCTTTTGTAGACCTTTTAGCTACTAATTGGAACCAGAAGGAAAGTCAATGAGTGACCTTTTAGCTACTTATTGGTACCAGAAGGAAAGTCAATGAGTGACTTTTTGACCTTAGGGACAACAAATTGTTCAGTAGGTCAAATATGGACTTCTTGTACAGCCATAATATGTCAAACGTTTTTGTGGGAATGTTGGCTAGTAAAGAGAATAAGAAGGGAAGTCAAGGAGTATGTATAGTAAATTAGTGTTTAAGGACTCTTAGGCCTAAAACATGTTCTTTAGGTCAAATATGGACTTCTGTACAGCCAAAACATGTATAAAAAATGTGGACATTTTAACTACTAATTGGAATCAGAATGGAAGTTAATGAGTATGTATAGTGAATTAGTGTGTTTGGACTCTTAGTGCAAAAACATGTTCAGCAGGTCAAATATGGACTTCTTGTACAGCCATAATATGTAAAAAAAAAAAAAAAAAAAAAAAATCCAAACCTTTTTTAGACCTGTATTCTACTTATTGGAATCAGAAGGGAAGTCAATGAGTGTCTTTTTGACCTTTGGGACAAAAATTTGTTCAGTAGGTCAAATATGGACTTTGTACAGCCATAATCTGTAAAAAAAAAAAAAAAAAAAAATGGAACCTTTTGTAGACCTTTTAGCTACTTATTGGTACCAGAAGGAAAGTCAATTAGTGACTTTTTGACCATTGGGACAAAAATGTAATCAGTTGGTCAAATATGGACTTCTGTAGAGCCCTAATATGTAAAACAAAAAAAAAATTCAAACCTTTTGTAGACCTTTTAGCTACTTATTGGAACCAGAAGGAAAGTCAATGAGTGACTTTTTGACCTTTGGGACAAACATTTGTTCAGTAGGTCAAATATGGACTTCTTGTACAGACATAATATGTAAAAAAAAAAATAATAATAATAATAATAATAATAATCCTAACCTTTTGTAGACCTTTTAGCTACTTATTGGAACCAGAAGGAAAGTCAATGAGTGACTTTTTGACCTTTGGAAAAAAAAATTGTTCAGTAGGTCAAATATGGACTTCTTGTACAGCCATAATATGTAAAAAAAAATTTAAAAAATAAAAATAAAAATAAAAAATTCAAACCTTTTTTAGACCTGTAAGCTACTTATTGGAACCAGAAGGAAAGTCAATGAGTGACTTTTTGAGCTTTGGAAAAAAAAATTGTTCAGTAGGTCAAATATGGACTTCTTGTACGGCCATAATATGTCAAACATTTTTGTGGGAATGTTGGCTAGTAAAGAGAATAAGAAGGGAAGTCAATGAGTATGTATAGTAAATTAGTGTTTAAGGACTCTTAGGCCTAAAACATGTTCTTTAGGTCAAATATGGACTTCTGTACTGCCAAAACATGTATAAAAAATGTGGACCTTTTAACTACTAATTGGAATCAGAATGGAAGTTAATGAGTATGTATAGTGAATTAGTGTGTTTGGACTCTTAGTGCAAAAACATGTTCAGCAGGTCAAATATGGACTTCTTGTACAGCCATAATATGTATTAAAAAAAATAAATAAAAAAAAATTTAACCTTTTGTAGACCTTTTAGCTACTAATTGAAACTTGAAGGAAAGTGAATGAGTGACTTTTTGACCTTTGGGACAAAAAATTGTTCAGTAGGTCAAATATGGACTTCTTGGACAGCCATAATATGTCAAACATTTTTGTGGGAATGTTGGCTAGTAAAGAGAATAAGAAGGGAAGTCAATGAGTATGTATAGTAAATTAGTGTTTAAGGACTCTTAGGCCTAAAACATGTTCTTTAGGTCAAATATGGACTTCTGTACTGCCAAAACATGTATAAAAAATTTGGACCTTTTAACTACTAATTGGAATCAGAATGGAAGTTAATGAGTATGTATAGTGAATTAGTGTGTTTGGACTCTTAGTGCAAAAACATGTTCAGCAGGTCAAATATGGACTTCTTGTACAGCCATAATATGTAAAAAAAAAAAAAAAAACATTTTTTACCTTTTGTAGACCTTTTAGCTACTAATTGGAACCAGAAGGAAAGTCAATGAGTGACTTTTTGCCCTTTGGGAAAAAAACATGTTCAGTAGGTCAAATATGGACTACTTGTACAGCCATAATATGTAAAAAAATTTAAAAAAATAATAATAATCCAAACCTTTTTTAGACATGTATTCTACTTATTGGAATCAGAAGGGAAGTCAATGAGTGTCTTTTTGACCTTTGGGATAAAAATGTGTTCAGTAGGTCAAATATGGACCTTGTACAGCCATAATATGTAAAAAAAAAAAAAAAAAAACAGAAGGAAAGTCAATGAGTGACTTTTTTACCTTTGGGGAAAAAAAATGTTCAGTAGGTCAAATATGGACTTCTGTATAGCCATAATATGTAAAAAAAAATAAAAAAAATAAAAAAAATTTAAATAAAATTGTTGACCTTTTGTAGACCTTTTAGCTACTATTTGGAACCAGAAGGAAAGTCAATGAGTGACTTTTTGACCTTTGGAAAAAAAATTTGTTCAGTAGGTCAAATATGGACTTCTTGTACAGCCATAATATGTAAAAAAAAAAAAAAAAAAAAAAAATGTTTTACCTTTTGTAGACCTTTTAGCTACTTATTGGAACCAGAAGGAAAGTCAATGAGTGACTTTTTGACCTTTGGAAAAAAAATTTGTTCAGTAGGTCAAATATGGACTTCTTGTACAGCCATAATATGTAAAAAAAAAAAAAAAAAAAAAAAAAAAAAAATCCAAACCTTTTTTAGACCTGTAAGCTACTTATTGGAACCAGAAGGAAAGTCAATGAGTGACTTTTTGACCTTTGGGACAAAAATTTGTTCAGTAGGTCAAATATGGACTTTGTACAGCCATAATCTGTAAAAAAAAAAAAAAAAAAATGGAACCTTTTTTAGACCTTTTAGCTACTTATTGGTACCAGAAGGAAAGTCAATTGGTGACTTTTTGACCTTTGGGACAAAAATGTAATCAGTTGGTCAAATATGGACTTCTGTACAGCCCTAATATGTAAAAAAAATAAATAAAATTCAAACCTTTTGTAGACCTTTTAGCTACTTATTGGTACCAGAAGGAAAGTCAATGAGTGACTTTTTGACCTTTGGAAAAAAAAATTGTTCAGTAGGTCAAAAATGGACTTCTTGTACAGCCATAATATGTAAAATAAAATAAAAAAATAAAAAAACAATCCAAACATTTTTTAGACCTGCAAGCTACTTATTGGAATCAGAAGGGAAGTCAATGAGTGAGTTTTTGACCTTTGGGACAAAAATTTGTTCAGTAGGTCAAATATGGACTTTGTACAGCCATAATATGTAAAAAAAAAAAAAAAAAAAAAAAATCCAAACCTTTTTTAGACCTGTAAGCTACTTATTGGAGTCAGAAAGTAAGTCAATGAGTGACTTTTTGACCTTAGGGACAAAAAATTGTTCAGTAGGTCAAATATGGACTTCTTGTACAGCCAAAACATGTATAAAAAATGTGGACCTTTTAACTACTAATTGGAATCAGAATGGAAGTTAATGAGTATGTATAGTGAATTAGTGTGTTTGGACTCTTAGTGCAAAAACATGTTCAGCAGGTCAAATATGGACTTCTTGTACAGCCATAATATGTAAAAAAAAAAAAAAAAAAAAAAAATTCCAAACCTTTTTTAGACCTGTATTCTACTTATTGGAATCAGAAGGGAAGTCAATGAGTGTCTTTTTGACCTTTGGGACAAAAATGTGTTCAGTAGGTCAAATATGGACTTTGTACAGCTATAATATGTAAAAAAAAAAAAAAAAAAAAATGTAACCTTTTGTAGACCTTTTAGCTACTAATTGGAACCAGAAGGAAAGTCAATGAGTGACTTTTTGCCCTTTGGGAAAAAAACATGTTCAGTAGGTCAAATATGGACTTTGTACAGCTATAATATGTAAAAAAAAAAAAAAAAAAAAAAAAATGTTAACCTTTTGTAGACCTTTTAGCTACTATTTGGAACCAGAAGGAAAGTCAATGAGTTACTTTTTGACCTTTTGGAAAAAAATGTGTTCAGTAGGTCAAATATGGACTTCTGTATAGCCATAATATGTAAAAAAAAAACAAAAAATTAAAATAAAATTGTTGACCTTTTGTAGACCTTTTAGCTACTATTTGGAACCAGAAGGAAAGTCAATGAGTGACTTTTTGACCTTTGGGAAAAAAATATGTTCAGTAGGTCAAATATGGACTTCTGTACAGCCATTTCATGTAAAAAAAAATTATAATGTAAAGAAATTAAAACCTTTTTGTGGAACATTTGGCTAGCAATTGGATTCAGAAGGGAAGTCAAAGAGTATGTATGTATAGTAAGTTAGTATTCAAGGACTCTTTCTTCAAAAATATGTTCAGTATGTTAAATATGGACTTCTTGTACAGCCATAATATGTAAAAACAAAAAAAACAAAAAAAACATTTAAACCTTTTGTAGACCTTTTAGCTACTTATTGGAACCAGAAGGAAAGTCAATGAGTGACTTTTTGACCTTTGGGACAAAAATTTGTTCAGTAGGTCAAATATGGACTTTGTACAGCCATAACCTGTAAAAAAAAAAAATGGAACCTTTTGTAGACCTTTTAGCTACTTATTGGTACCAGAAGGAAAGTCAATTAGTGACTTTTTGACCTTTGGGACAAAAATGTAATCAGTTGGTCAAATATGGACTTCTGTACAGCCCTAATATGTAAAAAAAAAAAAAAAAATCCAACCTTTTGTAGACCTTTTAGCTACTAATTGGAACCAGAAGGAAAGTCAATGAGTGACTTTTTGACCTTTGGGAAAAAAATGTGTTCAGTAGGTCAAATATGGACTTCTGTATAGCCATAATATGTAAAAAAAAAAAAAAAAAAAAAAAAACTACTTAAACCTTTTGTAGACCTTTTAGCTACTAATTGGAACCAGAAGGAAAGTCAATGAGTGACTTTTTGACCTTTGGAAAAAAATGTGTTCAGTAGGTCAAATATGGACTTCTTGTACAGCCATAATATGTAAAAAAAAAAAAAAATCCAAACCTTTTTTAGACCTGTAAGCTACTTATTGGAACCAGAAGGAAAGTCAATGAGTGACTTTTTGACCTTTGGGACAAACATTTGTTCAGTAGGTCAATTATGGACTTCTTGTACAGCCATAATATGTAAAAAAAAATAAAAAAAATCCAAACCTTTTTTAGACCTGTACGCTACTTATTGGAACCAGAAGGAAAGTCAATGAGTGACTTTTTGACCTTTGGGACAAAAATTTGTTCAGTAGGTCAAATATGGTCTTTGTACAGCCATAACCTGTAAAAAAAAAAAAAAAAAAAAAATGGAACCTTTTGTAGACCTTTTAGCTACTTATTGGTACCAGAAGGAAAGTCAATGAGTGACTTTTTGACCTTTGGGAAAAAAATGTGTTCAGTAGGTCAAATATGGACAGAAGTCCATATTTGACCTACGGAACACATTTTTTTCCCAAAGGTCAAAAAGCCATAGGTCCCAAAGGTCAAAAAGCCTTCTGTATAGCCATAATATGTAAAAAAAAAAAAAAAAAAAAAAAACAATTCAAACCTTTTGTAGACCTTTTAGCTACTAATTGGAACCAGAAGGAAAGTCAATGAGTGACTTTTTGACATTTGGGAAAAAAACATGTTTCGTAGGTCAAATATGGACTTCTTGTACAGCCATAATATGTCAAACATTTTTGTGGGAATGTTGGCTAGTAAAGAGAATAAGAAGGGAAGTCAATGAGTATGTATAGTAAATTAGTGTTTAAGGACTCTTAGGCCTAAAACATGTTCTTTAGGTCAAATATGGACTTCTGTACTGCCAAAACATGTATAAAAAATGTGGACCTTTTAACTACTAATTGGAATCAGAATGGAAGTTAATGAGTATGTATAGTGAATTAGTGTGTTTGGACTCTTAGTGCAAAAACATGTTCAGCAGGTCAAATATGGACTTCTTGTACAGCCATAATATGTAAAAAAAAAAAAAAAAAACATTTTTTACCTTTTGTAGACCTTTTAGCTACTAATTGGAACCAGAAGGAAAGTCAATGAGTGACTTTTTGCCCTTTGGGAAAAAAACATGTTCAGTAGGTCAAATATGGACTACTTGTACAGCCATAATATGTAAAAAAATTTTAAAAAAATAATAATAATCCAAACCTTTTTTAGACCTGTATTCTACTTATTGGAATCAGAAGGGAAGTCAATGAGTGTCTTTTTGACCTTTGGGACAAAATTTTGTTCAGTAGGTCAAATATGGACTTTGTACAGCCATAATATGTAAAAAAAAAAAAAAAAAAAACAGAAGGAAAGTCAATGAGTGACTTTTTTACCTTTGGGGAAAAAAAATGTTCAGTAGGTCAAATATGGACTTCTGTATAGCCATAATATGTAAAAAAAAAAAAAAAAAAAAAAAATTTAAAATACAATTGTTGACCTTTTGTAGACCTTTTAGCTACTATTTGGAACCAGAAGGAAAGTCAATGAGTGACTTTTTGACCTTTGGAAAAAAAAATTGTTCAGTAGGTCAAATATGGACTTCTTGTACAGCCATAATATGTAAAAAAAAAAAAAAAAAAAAAAAAAAATGTTTTACCTTTTGTAGACCTTTTAGCTACTTATTGGAACCAGAAGGAAAGTCAATGAGTGACTTTTTGACCTTTGGAAAAAAAAATTGTTCAGTAGGTCAAATATGGACTTCTTGTACAGCCATTTTATGTAAAAAAAAAAAAAAAAAAAACAAAAAAAAAAAATCCAAACCTTTTTTAGACCTGTAAGCTACTTATTGGAACCAGAAGGAAAGTCAATGAGTGACTTTTTGACCTTTGGAACAAAAATTTGTTCAGTAGGTCAAATCTGGACTTTGTACAGCCATAATCTGTAAAAAAAAAAAAAAAAAAAAATGGAACCTTTTGTAGACCTTTTAGCTACTTATTGGTACCAGAAGGAAAGTCAATTGGTGACTTTTTGACCTTTGGGACAAAAATGTAATCAGTTGGTCAAATATGGACTTCTGTACAGCCCTAATATGTAAAAAAAAAAAAAAAATTCAAACCTATTGTAGACCTTTTAGCTACTTATTGGTACCAGAAGGAAAGTCAATGAGTGACTTTTTGACCTTTGGAAAAAAAAATAGTTCAGTAGGTCAAAAATGGACTTCTTGTACAGCCATAATATGTAAAATAAAATAAAAAAATAAAAAAATAATCCAAACATTTTTTAGACCTGCAAGCTACTTATTGGAATCAGAAGGGAAGTCAATGAGTGAATTTTTGACCTTTGGGACAAAAATTTGTTCAGTAGGTCAAATATGGACTTTGTACAGCCATAATATGTAAAAAAAAAAAAAAAAAAAAAAAATCCAAACCTTTTTTAGACCTGTAAGCTACTTATTGGAGTCAGAAAGTAAGTCAATGAGTGACTTTTTGACCTTAGGGACAACAAATTGTTCAGTAGGTCAAATATGGACTTCTTGTACAGCCATAATATGTCAAACGTTTTTGTGGGAATGTTGGCTAGTAAAGAGAATAAGAAGGGAAGTTAATGAGTATGTATAGTAAATTAGTGTTTAAGGACTCTTAGGCCTAAAACATGTTCTTTAGGTCAAATATGGACTTCTGTACAGCCAAAACATGTATAAAAAATGTGGACATTTTAACTACTAATTGGAATCAGAATGGAAGTTAATGAGTATGTATAGTGAATTAGTGTGTTTGGACTCTTAGTGCAAAAACATGTTCAGCAGGTCAAATATGGACTTCTTGTACAGCCATAATATGTAAAAAAAAAAAAAAAAAAAAAAATTCCAAACCTTTTTTAGACCTGTATTCTACTTATTGGAATCAGAAGGGAAGTCAATGAGTGTCTTTTTGACCTTTGGGACAAAAATTTGTTCAGTAGGTCAAATATGGACTTTGTACAGCCATAATCGGTAAAAAAAACAAAACAAAAATTCAAACCTTTTGTAGACCTTTTAGCTACTTATTGGAACCAGAAGGAAAGTCAATGAGTGACTTTTTGACCTTTGGGAAAAAAATGTGTTCAGTAGGTCAAATATGGACTTCTGTATAGCCATAATATGTAAAAAAAAAAAAAAAAAAAAAAAAAAAAACATTTAAACCTTTTGTAGACCTTTTAGCTACTAATTGGAACCAGAAGGAAAGTCAATGAGTGACCTTTTAGCTACTTATTGGTACCAGAAGGAAAGTCAATTAGTGACTTTTTGACCTTTGGGACAAAAATTTGTTCAGTAGGTCAAATATGGACTTTGTACAGCTATAATATGTAAAAAAAAAAAAAAAAAAAAAAAATTTTTTTTAACCTTTTGTAGACCTTTTAGCTACTATTTGGAACCAGAAGGAAAGTCAATGGGTGACTTTTTGATCTTTTGGAAAAAAATGTGTTCAGTAGGTCAAATATGGACTTCTGTATAGCCATAATATGTAAAAAAAGAAAAAAAAAAGAAAAATGTTTTACCTTTTGTAGACCTTTTAGCTACTTATTGGAACCAGAGGGAAAGTCAATGAGTGACTTTTTGACCTTTGGAAAAAAAAATTGTTCAGTAGGTCAAATATGGACTTCTTTTACAGCCATAATATGTAAAAAAAAAAAAAAAAAAAAAAAAAAAATCCAAACCTTTTTTAGACCTGTAAGCTACTTATTGGAACCAGAAGGAAAGTCAATGAGTGACTTTTTGACCTTTGGGACAAAAATTTGTTCAGTAGGTCAAATATGGACTTTGTACAGCCATAATCTGTAAAAAAAAAAAAAAAAAAAATGGAACCTTTTGTAGACCTTTTAGCTACTTATTGGTACCAGAAGGAAAGTCAATTGGTGACTTTTTGACCTTTGGGACAAAAATGTAATCAGTTGGTCAAATATGGACTTCTGTACAGCCCTAATATGTAAAAAAAAAAAAAAAAATTCAAACCTTTTGTAGACCTTTTAGCTACTTATTGGTACCAGAAGGAAAGTCAATGAGTGACTTTTTGACCTTTGGAAAAAAAAATTGTTCAGTAGGTCAAAAATGGACTTCTTGTACAGCCATAATATGTAAAATAAAATAAAAAAATAAAAAAATAATCCAAACATTTTTTAGACCTGCAAGCTACTTATTGGAATCAGAAGGGAAGTCAATGAGTGAGTTTTTGACCTTTGGGACAAAAATTTGTTCAGTAGGTCAAATATGGACTTTGTACAGCCATAATATGTAAAAAAAAAAAAAAAAAAAATCCAAACCTTTTTTAGACCTGTAAGCTACTTATTGGAGTCAGAAAGTAAGTCAATGAGTGACTTTTTGACCTTAGGGACAACAAATTGTTCAGTAGGTCAAATATGGACTTCTTGTACAGCCATAATATGTCAAACGTTTTTGTGGGAATGTTGGCTAGTAAAGAGAATAAGAAGGGAAGTCAATGAGTATGTATAGTAAATTAGTGTTTAAGGACTCTTAGGCCTAAAACATGTTCTTTAGGTCAAATATGGACTTCTGTACAGCCAAAACATGTATAAAAAATGTGGACCTTTTAACTACTAATTGGAATCAGAATGGAAGTTAATGAGTATGTATAGTGAATTAGTGTGTTTGGACTCTTAGTGCAAAAACATGTTCAGCAGGTCAAATATGGACTTCTTGTACAGCCATAATATGTAAAAAAAAAAAAAAAAAAAAAAAATTCCAAACCTTTTTTAGACCTGTATTCTACTTATTGGAATCAGAAGGGAAGTCAATGAGTGTCTTTTTGACCTTTGGGACAAAAATGTGTTCAGTAGGTCAAATATGGACTTTGTACAGCTATAATATGTAAAAAAAAAAAAAAAAAAAAATGTAACCTTTTGTAGACCTTTTAGCTACTAATTGGAACCAGAAGGAAAGTCAATGAGTGACTTTTTGCCCTTTGGGAAAAAAACATGTTCAGTAGGTCAAATATGGACTTTGTACAGCTATAATATGTAAAAAAAAAAAAAAAAAAAACAGAAGGAAAGTCAATGATTGACTTTTTGACCTTTGGGGGAAAAAAATGTTCAGTAGGTCAAATATGGACTTCTTGTACAGCCATAATATGTAAAAAAAAAAAAAAAAAATTAAAATAAAATTGTTGACCTTTTGTAGACCTTTTAGCTACTATTTGGAACCAGAAGGAAAGTCAATGAGTGACTTTTTGACCTTTGGGAAAAAAATATGTTCAGTAGGTCAAATATGGACTTCTGTACAGCCATTTCATGTAAAAAAAAATTATAATGTAAAGAAATTAAAACCTTTTTGTGGAACATTTGGCTAGCAATTGGATTCAGAAGGGAAGTCAAAGAGTATGTATGTATAGTAAGTTAGTATTCAAGGACTCTTTCTTCAAAAATATGTTCAGTATGTTAAATATGGACTTCTTGTACAGCCATAATATGTAAAAAAAAAAACAAAAAAAAAAACATTTAAACCTTTTGTAGACCTTTTAGCTACTTATTGGAACCAGAAGGAAAGTCAATGAGTGACTTTTTGACCTTAGGGACAAAAATTTGTTCAGTAGGTCAAATATGGACTTTGTACAGCCATAACCTGTAAAAAAAAAAATGGAACCTTTTGTAGACCTTTTAGCTACTTATTGGTACCAGAAGGAAAGTCAATTAGTGACTTTTTGACCTTTGGGACAAAAATGTAATCAGTTGGTCAAATATGGACTTCTGTACAGCCCTAATATGTAAAAAAAAAAAAAAAAAATTCCAACCTTTTGTAGACCTTTTAGCTACTAATTGGAACCAGAAGGAAAGTCAATGAGTGAATTTTTGACCTTTGGGAAAAAAATGTGTTCAGTAGGTCAAATATGGACTTCTGTATAGCCATAATATGTAAAAAAAAACAAACAAAAAAAACTATTTAAACCTTTTGTAGACCTTTTAGCTACTAATTGGAACCAGAAGGAAAGTCAATGAGTGACTTTTTGACCTTTGGAAAAAAATGTGTTCAGTAGGTCAAATATGGACTTCTTGTACAGCCATAATATGTAAAAAAAAAAAAAAAAAAAAATCCAAACCTTTTTTAGACCTGTAAGCTACTTATTGGAACCAGAAGGAAAGTCAATGAGTGACTTTTTGACCTTTGGGACAAACATTTGTTCAGTAGGTCAAATATGGACTTCTTGTACAGCCATAATATGTAAAAAAAAAAAAAAAAAATCCAAACCTTTTTTAGACCTGTAAGCTACTTATTGGAACCAGAAGGAAAGTCAATGTGTGACTTTTTGACCTTTGGGACAAAAATTTGTTCAGTAGGTCAAATATGGACTTTGTACAGCCATAATCTGTAAAAAAAAAAAAAAAAAAAAAAAAATGGAACCTTTTGTAGACCTTTTAGCTACTTATTGGTACCAGAAGGAAAGTCAATTAGTGACTTTTTGACCTTTGGGACAAAAATGTAATCCGTTGGTCAAATATGGACTTCTGTACAGCCCTAATATGTAAAAAAAAAAAAAAAAATTCAAACCTTTTGTAGACCTTTTAGCTACTTATTGGTACCAGAAGGAAAGTCAATGAGTGACTTTTTGACCTTTGGGAAAAAAATGTGTTCAGTAGGTCAAATATGGACAGAAGTCCATATTTGACCTACTGAACACATTTTTTTCCCAAAGGTCAAAAAGCCATAGGTCCCAAAGGTCAAAAAGCCTTCTGTATAGCCATAATATGTAAAAAAAAAACAATAAAAAAAAAAAACAATTCAAACCTTTTGTAGACCTTTTAGCTACTAATTGGAACCAGAAGGAAAGTCAATGAGTGACTTTTTGACATTTGGGAAAAAAACATGTTTCGTAGGTCAAATATGGACTTCTTGTACAGCCATAATATGTCAAACATTTTTGTGGGAATGTTGGCTAGTAAAGAGAATAAGAAGGGAAGTCAATGAGTATGTATAGTAAATTAGTGTTTAAGGACTCTTAGGCCTAAAACATGTTCTTTAGGTCATATATGGACTTCTGTACAGCCAAAACATGTATAAAAAAATGTGGACCTTTTAACTACTAATTGGAATCAAAATGGAAGTTAATGAGTATGTATAGTGAATTAGTGTGTTTGGACTCTTAGTGCAAAAACATGTTCAGCAGGTCAAATATGGACTTATTGTACAGCCATAATAAAAAAATAAAATAAAAAATAAAAAAAATTCCAAACTTTTTTAAACCTGTAAGCTACTTATTGGAATCAGAAAGTAAGTCAATGAGTGTCTTTTTGACCTTTGGGACAAAAATTTGTTCAGTAGGTCAAATATGTACTTTGTACAGCCATAATATGTAAAAAAAAAAAAAAAACAGAAGGAAAGTCAATGAGTGACTTTTTGACCTTTTGGAAAAAAATGTGTTCAGTAGGTCAAATATGGACTTCTGTATAGCCATAATATGTAAAAAAATAAAAAATATAATAAAAAAAAATTGTTGACCTTTTGTAGACCTTTTAGCTACTATTTGGAACCAGAAGGAAAGTCAATGAGTGACTTTTTGACCTTTGGGAAAAAAATTTGTTCAGTAGGTCAAATATGGACATCTGTACAGCCATTTCATGTAAAAAAAAAATTATAATGTAAAGAAATTAAAACCTTTTTGTGGAACATTTGGCTAGCAATTGGATTCAGAAGGGAAGTCAAAGAGTGTGCATGTATAGTAAGTTAGTGTTCAAGGACTCTTGAACACTAAATATATAATAACATATATTTAAATATGTTAAATATGGACTTCTTGTACAGCCATAATATGTAAAAAAAAAAAAAAAAAAAAAAAAAAATGTTAACCTTTTATAGACCTTTTAGCTACTTATTGGTACCAGAAGGAAAGTCAATTAGTGACTTTTTGACCATTGGGACAAAAATGTAATCAGTTGGTCAAATATGGACTTCTGTACAGCCCTAATATGTAAAACAAAAAAAAAATTCAAACCTTTTGTAGACCTTTTAGCTACTTATTGGAACCAGAAGGAAAGTCAATGAGTGACTTTTTGACCTTTGGGAAAAAAATGTGTTCAGTAGGTCAAATATGGACTTCTGTATAGCCATAATATGTAAAAAAAAATAAAAAAAAATAAATAAAAAAACCATTTAAACCTTTTGTAGACCTTTTAGCTACTAATTGGAACCAGAAGGAAAGTCAATGAGTGACCTTTTAGCTACTTATTGGTACCAGAAGGAAAGTCAATGAGTGACTTTTTGACCTTAGGGACAACAAATTGTTCAGTAGGTCAAATATGGACTTCTTTTACAGCCATAATATGTCAAACGTTTTTGTGGGAATGTTGGCTAGTAAAGAGAATAAGAAGGGAAGTCAAGGAGTATGTATAGTAAATTAGTGTTTAAGGACTCTTAGGCCTAAAACATTTTCTTTAGGTCAAATATGGACTTCTGTACAGCCAAAACATGTATAAAAAATGTGGACATTTTAACTACTAATTGGAATCAGAATGGAAGTTAATGAGTATGTATAGTGAATTAGTGTGTTTGGACTCTTAGTGCAAAAACATGTTCAGCAGGTCAAATATGGACTTCTTGTACAGCCATAATATGTAAAAAAAAAAAAAAAAAAAAAAAAATCCAAACCTTTTTTAGACCTGTATTCTACTTATTGGAATCAGAAGGGAAGTCAATGAGTGTCTTTTTGACCTTTGGGACAAAAATTTGTTCAGTAGGTCAAATATGGACTTTGTACAGCCATAATCTGTAAAAAAAAAAAAAAAAAAAAATGGAACCTTTTGTAGACCTTTTAGCTACTTATTGGTACCAGAAGGAAAGTCAATTAGTGACTTTTTGACCATTGGGACAAAAATGTAATCAGTTGGTCAAATATGGACTTCTGTACAGCCCTAATATGTAAAACAAAAACAAAAATTCAAACCTTTTGTAGACCTTTTAGCTACTTATTGGAACCAGAAGGAAAGTCAATGAGTGACTTTTTGACCTTTGGGAAAAAAATGTGTTCAGTAGGTCAAATATGGACTTCTGTATAGCCATAATATGTAAAAAAAAAAAAAAAAAAAAAAAAAAAAAAACCATTTAAACCTTTTGTAGACCTTTTAGCTACTAATTGGAACCAGAAGGAAAGTCCATGAGTGACCTTTTAGCTACTTATTGGTACCAGAAGGAAAGTCAATTAGTGACTTTTTGACCTTTGGGACAAAAATTTGTTCAGTAGGTCAAATATGGACTTTGTACAGCTATAATATGTAAAAAAAAAAAAAAAAAAAAAAAAAAAATGTTAACCTTTTGTAGACCTTTTAGCTACTATTTGGAACCAGAAGGAAAGTCAATGAGTGACTTTTTGACCTTTTGGAAAAAAATGTGTTCAGTAGGTCAAATATGGACTTCTGTATAGCCATAATATGTAAAAAAAGAAAAAAAAAAAGAAAAATGTTTTACCTTTTGTAGACCTTTTAGCTACTTATTGGAACCAGAGGGAAAGTCAATGAGTGACTTTTTGACCTTTGGAAAAAAAATTTGTTCAGTAGGTCAAATATGGACTTCTTTTACAGCCATAATATTTAAAAAAAAAAAAAAAAAAAAAAAATCCAAACCTTTTTTAGACCTGTAAGCTACTTATTGGAACCAGAAGGAAAGTCAATGAGTGACTTTTTGACCTTTGGGACAAAAATTTGTTCAGTAGGTCAAATATGGACTTTGTACAGCCATAATCTGTAAAAAAAAAAAAAAAAATGGAACCTTTTGTAGACCTTTTAGCTACTTATTGGTACCAGAAGGAAAGTCAATTGGTGACTTTTTGACCTTTGGGACAAAAATGTAATCATTTGGTCAAATATGGACTTCTGTACAGCCCTAATATGTAAGAAAAAAAAAAATTCAAACCTTTTGTAGACCTTTTAGCTACTTATTGGTACCAGAAGGAAAGTCAATGAGTGACTTTTTGACCTTTGGAAAAAAAAATTGTTCAGTAGGTCAAAAATGGACTTCTTGTACAGCCATAATATGTAAAATAAAATAAAAAAATAATCCAAACATTTTTTAGACCTGCAAGCTACTTATTGGAATCAGAAGGGAAGTCAATGAGTGAGTTTTTGACCTTTGGGACAAAAATTTGTTCAGTAGGTCAAATATGGACTTTGTACAGCCATAATATGTAAAAAAAAAAAAAAAAAAAAATCCAAACCTTTTTTAGACCTGTAAGCTACTTCTTGGAGTCAGAAAGTAAGTCAATGAGTGACTTTTTGACCTTAGGGACAAAATTTTTTTCAGTAGGTCAAATATGGACTTCTTGTACAGCCATAATATGTCAAACGTTTTTGTGGGAATGTTGGCTAGTAAAGAGAATAAGAAGGGAAGTCAATGAGTATGTATAGTAAATTAGTGTTTAAGGACTCTTAGGCCTAAAACATGTTCTTTAGGTCAAATATGGACTTCTGTACAGCCAAAACATGTATAAAAAATGTGGACCTTTTAACTACTAATTGGAATCAGAATGGAAGTTAATGAGTATGTATAGTGAATTAGTGTGTTTGGACTCTTAGTGCAAAAACATGTTCAGCAGGTCAAATATGGACTTCTTGTACAGCCATAATATGTAAAAAAAAAAAAAAAAAAAAAATATTCCAAACCTTTTTTAGACCTGTATTCTACTTATTGGAATCAGAAGGGAAGTCAATGAGTGTCTTTTTGACCTTTGGGACAAAAATGTGTTCAGTAGGTCAAATATGGACTTTGTACAGCTATAATATGTAAAAAAAAAAAAAAAAAAAAATGTAACCTTTTGTAGACCTTTTAGCTACTAATTGGAACCAGAAGGAAAGTCAATGAGTGACTTTTTGCCCTTTGGGAAAAAAACATGTTCAGTAGGTCAAATATGGACTTTGTACAGCTATAATATGTAAAAAAAAAAAAAAAAAAAAACAGAAGGAAAGTCAATGATTGACTTTTTGACCTTTGGGGGAAAAAAATGTTCAGTAGGTCAAATATGGACTTCTTGTACAGCCATAATATGTAAAAAAAAAAAAAAAAAAAAAAAAAAAAAAAAAAGTTAACCTTTTGTAGACCTTTTAGCTACTATTTGGAACCAGAAGGAAAGTCAATGAGTTACTTTTTGACCTTTTGGAAAAAAATGTGTTCAGTAGGTCAAATATGGACTTCTGTATAGCCATAATATGTAAAAAAAAAAAAAAAAAATTAAAATAAAATTGTTGACCTTTTGTAGACCTTTTAGCTACTATTTGGAACCAGAAGGAAAGTCAATGAGTGACTTTTTGACCTTTGGGAAAAAAATATGTTCAGTAGGTCAAATATGGACTTCTGTACAGCCATTTCATGTAAAAAAAAAATTATAATGTAAAGAAATTAAAACCTTTTTGTGGAACATTTGGCTAGCAATTGGATTCAGAAGGGAAGTCAAAGAGTATGTATGTATAGTAAGTTAGTATTCAAGGACTCTTTCTTCAAAAATATGTTCAGTATGTTAAATATGGACTTCTTGTACAGCCATAATATGTAAAAAAAAAAAAAAAAAAAAAAACATTTAAACCTTTTGTAGACCTTTTAGCTACTTATTGGAACCAGAAGGAAAGTCAATGAGTGACTTTTTGACCTTAGGGACAAAAATTTGTTCAGTAGGTCAAATATGGACTTTGTACAGCCATAACCTGTAAAAAAAAAAATGGAACCTTTTGTAGACCTTTTAGCTACTTATTGGTACCAGAAGGAAAGTCAATTAGTGACTTTTTGACCTTTGGGACAAAAATGTAATCAGTTGGTCAAATATGGACTTCTGTACAGCCCTAATATGTAAAAAAAAAAAAAAAATTCCAACCTTTTGTAGACCTTTTAGCTACTAATTGGAACCAGAAGGAAAGTCAATGAGTGACTTTTTGACCTTTGGGAAAAAAATGTGTTCAGTAGGTCAAATATGGACTTCTGTATAGCCATAATATGTAAAAAAAAAAACAAACAAAAAAACTATTTAAACCTTTTGTAGACCTTTTAGCTACTAATTGGAACCAGAAGGAAAGTCAATGAGTGACTTTTTGACCTTTGGAAAAAAATGTGTTCAGTAGGTCAAATATGGACTTCTTGTACAGCCATAATATGTAAAAAAAAAAAAAAAAATCCAAACCTTTTTTAGACCTGTAAGCTACTTATTGGAACCAGAAGGAAAGTCAATGAGTGACTTTTTGACCTTTGGGACAAACATTTGTTCAGTAGGTCAAATATGGACTTCTTGTACAGCCATAATATGTAAAAAAAAAAAAAAAAATCCAAACCTTTTTTAGACCTGTAAGCTACTTATTGGAACCAGAAGGAAAGTCAATGTGTGACTTTTTGACCTTTGGGACAAAAATTTGTTCAGTAGGTCAAATATGGACTTTGTACAGCCATAATCTGTAAAAAAAAAAAAAAAAAAAAAAAAATGGAACCTTTTGTAGACCTTTTAGCTACTTATTGGTACCAGAAGGAAAGTCAATTAGTGACTTTTTGACCTTTGGGACAAAAATGTAATCCGTTGGTCAAATATGGACTTCTGTACAGCCCTAATATGTAAAAAAAAAAAAAAAAATTCAAACCTTTTGTAGACCTTTTAGCTACTTATTGGTACCAGAAGGAAAGTCAATGAGTGACTTTTTGACCTTTGGGAAAAAAATGTGTTCAGTAGGTCAAATATGGACAGAAGTCCATATTTGACCTACTGAACACATTTTTTTCCCAAAGGTCAAAAAGCCATAGGTCCCAAAGGTCAAAAAGCCTTCTGTATAGCCATAATATGTAAAAAAAAAAAACAATAAAAAAAACAACAATTCAAACCTTTTGTAGACCTTTTAGCTACTAATTGGAACCAGAAGGAAAGTCAATGAGTGACTTTTTGACATTTGGGAAAAAAACATGTTCAGCAGGTCAAATATGGACTTATTGTACAGCCATAATAAATAAATAAAATAAAAAATAAAAAAAATTCCAAACTTTTTTAAACCTGTAAGCTACTTATTGGAATCAGAAAGTAAGTCAATGAGTGTCTTTTTGACCTTTGGGACAAAAATTTGTTCAGTAGGTCAAATATGGACTTTGTACAGCCATAATATGTAAAAAAAAAAAAAAAACCAGAAGGAAAGTCAATGAGTGACTTTTTGACCTTTGGGAAAAAAAATTGTTCAGTAGGTCAAATATGGACTTCTGTACAGCCATTTCATGTAAAAAAAAAAAATTATAATGTAAAGAAATTAAAACCTTTTTGTGGAACATTTGGCTAGCAATTGGATTCAGAAGGGAAGTCAAAGAGTGTGCATGTATAGTAAGTTAGTGTTCAAGGACTCTTGAACACTAAATATATAATAACATATATTTAAATATGTTAAATATGGACTTCTTGTACAGCCATAATATGTAGTAAAAAAAAAAAAAAAAAAAAAAAAAAATGTTAACCTTTTATAGACCTTTTAGCTACTTATTGGTACCAGAAGGAAAGTCAATGAGTGACTTTTTGACCTTTGGGACAAAAGTGTACTCGGTAGGTCAAATATTGACTTCTGTACAGCCATAATATGTAAAAAAAAAAAAATTTATAATTAAACCTTTAGTAGACCTTTTAGCTACTAATTGGAACCAGAAGGAAAGTTAATGAGTGACTTTTTGACCTTTGGGACGAAAATGTATTCAGTAGGAAAAATATAAATATCTGTACAGCCATAACTTAAAATACATACAAAATGAAATAAAATAAAACCTTTAAAAACTTTTTGTGGAACTTTTTTTCTAGCAACCGGATTCTGAAGGGAAATCAACAAGTATATATAGTAAGTTAGTGTTTAAGGACTGTTGGTACAAAAATATGTTTAGTGGTTCAAATATGGACTTCTGTACAGCCAAAACATGTAAATAAAAAAATAAAAATTGTTGACCTTTTAGCTACTGATTGGAATTAGGAGTTATGGCTTCTCTATGGCTTAATGTAAAATACGGACTCAATGAGTATGTATAGCAACTTAATATTTAAGGACTCTTTGGTCAAAAATATGTTCAAAATAATTAAGTTGTGCATTACAGGATAACATATGTTTTGTTTCAGTGCGTTTCAATAAATTGTTTTATACAGGGATGACATATTTTGCACCATCTAACAATGCTTTGCGTATTAAGGAGATAACACCTCATGTTAACTTTTGCAGTACATACAAGAATAAGCTTGTTCTGTTTGTGTATTGAAAAGAGAACACACCAAACGTGTTGTTGCCGTGCATTGCATGCAATAACTAACTTATGTATTAAATAGATAAAAAACATATTTGCTTTTGCATTGCATTGCACGAACTAATGCTTCGAAGAGATTAGTGCTTTTGCATTTAAGAGAAAAGTGGTTTTGCATCGCAATGCAAACAAAACGCATTGTGCATTGAAGAGAGTAGTGCTTTTCCGTTGCACTGCATACAATAACTCGGTGTGCATTGAAGAGACAAATGATTTTGCATTGCAATGCACACAAAACACATTGTGCATTGAATAGATTAGTGCGTTTGCATTGCATAGCATTAAAAGAAACTTGTGAATTGACGAGAATAGTGCTTTTGCATTGCAATGCATACGAAACTCATTGTGCATTGAAGAGACAAGTGATTTTGTATTGCATTGCATTCAAACACTCGGTGTGCATTGAAGAGAATATTGGTTTTGCATTGCAATGCATACAAAACATATTGTGCATGGAAGAGACAAGTGATTTTGCATTGCAACGCATTAAAAAAAAACTTGTGCATTGACCAGATTAGTGCTTTTGCATTTCAATGCATACAATACTTTTTTTGCATTGAAGAGACGTGATTTTGCATTGCATCGCATTAAAAAAGACTTGTGCATTGACGAGATTAGTGCTTTTGCATTGCATTGCATATAAGAACTTTTTGTGCATTGAAGAGACCAGTGAATTTGCATTGCATTCAAGAACTCGGTGTGCATTTAAGAGAATAGTGCTTTAGCATTGCAATGCATACTAAACTCATTGTGCATTGAAGAGACAAGTGATTTTGCATTGCATCGCTTAAAAAAACAGTTGTCCATTGACGAGATTAGTAATTTTGCATTGCAATACATACAAGACTCGGTGTGCATTGAACAGATTAGTGCTTTTGCACTTTTGCATTGCATTAAAAAAAACTTGTGCATTGACGAGATTAGTGCTTTTGCATTGCATATAAGAACTTTTTGTGCATTGAAGAGACAAGTGATTTTGCATTGCATCGCATTAAAAAAGACTTCTGCATTGAAGATGTTAGTGCTTTTGCATTGCATATAAGAACTTTTTGTGCATTGAAGAGACAAGTGATTTTGCATTGCATTCAAGAACTCGCTTTTGCATTGCAATGCATACTAAACTCATTGTGCATTGAAGAGACAAGATATTTTGCATTGCATCACATTAAAAAACACGTGCATTGACGAGATTAGTAATTTTGCATTGCAATACATACAAGACTCGGTGTGCATTGAACAGATTAGTGCTTTTGCATTGCATTGTATTAAAAAAAACTTGTGCATTGACGAGATTAGTGCTTACATTGCATATAAGAACTTTTTGTGCATTGAAGAGACAAGTGATTTTGCATTGCAATGCACACAAAACACATTGTGCATTGAATAGATTAGTGCTTTTGCATTGCATTGCATTAAAAAAAAACTTGTGCTTTGACGAGATTAGTGCTTTTGCATTGCATATAAGAACTTTGTGTGCATTGAAGAGACGAGTGATTTTGCATTGCATCGCATTAAAAAAGACTTGTGCATTGAAGATGTTAGTGCTTTTGCATTGCATTGCATATAAGAACTTTTTGTGCATTGAAGAGACAAGTGATTTTGCAATGCATTCAAGAACTCGTTTTTGCCTTGCAATGCATACTAAACTCATTGTGCATTGAAGAGACAAGAGATTTTGCATTGCATCGCATTAAAAAACACTTGTGCATTGAACAGATTAGTGCTTTTGCATTGCATTGCATTTAAAAAAAACTTGTGCATTGACGAGATTAGTGCTTTTGCATTACATTGCATATAAGAACTTTTTGTGCATTGAAGAGACAAGTGATTTTGCATTGCAATGCACACAAAACACATTGTGCATTGAATAGATTAGTGCTTTTGCATTGCATATAAGAACTTTTTGTGCATTGAAGAGACAAGTGATTTTGCACTGCATCGCATTAAAAAAGACTTGTGCATTGAATATGTTAGTGCTTTTGCATTGCAATGCATACTATACTCATTTTGCATTGAAGAGACAAGTGATTTTGCACTGCATCGCATTAAAAAAGACTTGTGCATTGAATATGTTAGTGCTTTTGCATTGCAATGCATACTATACTCATTTTGCATTGAAGAGACAAGTGATTTTGCATTGCATCGCTTAAAAAAACACTTGTGCATTGACGAGATTAGTAATTTTGCGTTGCAATGCATACAAGACTCGGTGTGCATTGACAAGATTAGTGCTTTTGCATTGCATTGCATATAAGAACTTTTTGTGCATTGAAGAGACAAGTGATTTTGCATTGCATCGCATTAAAAAAGACTTGTGCATTGACGAGATTATTGCTTTTGCATTGCATTGCATATAAGAACTTTTTGTGCATTGAAGAGAAAAGTGAATTTGCATTGCATTCAAGAACTCGGTGTGCATTTAAGAGAATAGTGCTTTTGCATTGCAATGCATACTAAACTCATTGTGCATTGAAGAGACAAGTGATTTTGCATTGCATCGCTTAAAAAAACAGTTGTCCATTGACGAGATTAGTAATTTTGCATTGCAATACATACAAGACTCGGTGTGCATTGAACAGATTAGTGCTTTTGCATTGCATTGCATTAAAAAAAACTTGTGCATTGACGAGATTAGTGCTTACATTGCATATAAGAACTTTTTGTGCATTGAAGAGACAAGTGATTTTGCATTGCAATGCACACAAAACACATTGTGCAGTGAATAGATTAGTGCTTTTGCATTGCATTGCATTAAAAAAAACTTGTGCATTGACGAGATTAGTGCTTTTGCATTGCATATAAGAACTTTTTGTGCATTGAAGAGACAAGTGATTTTGCACTGCATCGCATTAAAAAAGACTTGTGCATTGAAGATGTTAGTGCTTTTGCATTGCATTGCATATAAGAACTTTTTGTGCATTGAAGAGACAAGTGATTTTGCATTGCATTCAAGAACTCGCTTTTGCATTGCAATGCATACTAAACTCATTGTGCATTGAAGAGACAAGTGATTTTGCATTGCATCGCTTAAAAAAACAGTTGTCCATTGACGAGATTAGTAATTTTGCATTGCAATACATACAAGACTCGGTGTGCATTGAACAGATTAGTGCTTTTGCATTGCATTGCATTAAAAAAAACTTGTGCATTGACGAGATTAGTGCTTACATTGCATATAAGAACTTTTTGTGCATTGAAGAGACAAGTGATTTTGCATTGCAATGCACACAAAACACATTGTGCATTGAATAGATTAGTGCTTTTGCATTGCATTGCATTAAAAAAAACTTGTGCATTGACGAGATTAGTGCTTTTGCATTGCATATAAGAACTTTTTGTGCATTGAAGAGACAAGTGATTTTGCACTGCATCGCATTAAAAAAGACTTGTGCATTGAAGATGTTAGTGCTTTTGCATTGCATTGCATATAAGAACTTTTTGTGCATTGAAGAGACAAGTGATTTTGCATTGCATTCAAGAACTCGCTTTTGCATTGCAATGCATACTAAACTCATTGTGCATTGAAGAGACAAGTGATTTTGCATTGCATCACATTAAAAAACACTTGTGCATTGACGAGATTAGTAATTTTGCATTGCAATACATACAAGACTCGGTGTGCATTGAACAGATTAGTGCTTTTGCATTGCATTGTATTAAAAAAAACTTGTGCATTGACGAGATTAGTGCTTACATTGCATATAAGAACTTTTTGTGCATTGAAGAGACAAGTGATTTTGCATTGCATCGCATTAAAAAAGACTTGTGCATTGAAGATATTAGTGCTTTTGCATTGCATTGCATACTAAACTCATTGTGCATTGAATAGACAAGAGATTTTGCATTGCATCGCATTAAAAAACACTTGTGCATTGACGAGATTAGTACTTTTGCATTGCAATGCATTCAAGAACTCGGTGTGCATTTAAGAGAATAGTGCTTTTGCATTGCAATGCATACTAAACTCATTTTGCATTGAAGAGACAAGTGATTTTGCCTTTCTTTGCATTCAAGAACTCGGTGTGCATGGAAATGATTAGTGGTTTTGCGTTGCATTACATACAAGACTCGTTGTGCATTGCATAAGTGCTGTTGCATTGCATTAGATATAATAACTTTTTGTGCATTGAAGAGACAAGTGATTTGCATTGCATTCAAGAACTTGCTTTTGCATTGCAATGCATACTAAACTCATTGTGCATTAAAGAGACAAGAGATTTTGCATTGCATCGCATTAAAAAACACTTGTGCATTGACAAGATTAGTACTTTTGCATTGCAATGCATACAAGACTCGGTGTGCATTGAACAGATTAGTGCTTTTGCATTGCATTGCATTCAAGAACTCGGTGTGCATTTAAGAGAATAGTGCTTTTGCATTGCAATGCATACTAAACTCATTTTGCATTGAAGAGACAAGTGATTGTGCCTTTCTTTGCATTCAAGAACTCGGTGTGCATTGAAATGATTAGTGCTTTTGCGTTGCACTACATACAAGACTCGTTGTGCAGTGAAGAGATAAGTGCTGTTGCATTGCATTAGATATAAGAACTTTTTGTGCATTGAAGAGACAAGTGATTTTGCATTGCATTGCATTCAAGAAGTCGGGGTGCATTGAAGAGATTAGTGCTTTTGCATTGCACTGCATACAAGACTCGTGCATTGAAGAGACAAGTGCTGTCGCATTGCATTGGATACAAGAACTCGTTGTGCATTGAAGAGATTAGTGCTTTTGCCATGCATAAAATAGCTGATAAGTGCTTTTGCATTAGCAAGTGCATGGCAACATCTGTCTATTCAAAAGGTCTATCTCCTCAATGCACCTCGGAACGAGTTGTCTTGCCAGGAAGCAGATAATTATGTCCTGTTGAACATCTTTCTCACCGACGAATCCTCAAACATAAAATGTCTTATAATTCCCTTTGACTCCTCATGTTAAATCAGCCGGAATGTAAAACATTATGACCTATTGAACATGTTTCTGGCCGATGAGTCCTCAAATATTAAATTACTATGAATACTCATTGACTCCATACATTAGGTATATATTAATTCTACTTACATGTTTAAAGTCTCCTTGAACATTGACTTACTATCCATACTTTTAGACTCTAAGCATTAAATTAGTCTATATTTGACCTACTGAACTTATTTCTGGCCGAAGGGTCCACAAAGGGTTATTTTCTATATATTCTCATAGACTCCTTTTGATGGTGAATCAGTAGTCCATATTTGCCCGCCGACCATATTTTTTTTCGTCCTTGAACATTGACTTACTATCCATACTCATTGACTCATTCTTATGTTACATCAGGTTCTAATGTACGGCTGTTGTAACATTGAAGTTAATGAGTAGTACAGTTTTCAAGGACACTTTGGTCAAAAAAAAATGGACTATGGCTGATTTATCATCATAAAGAGTCTATAATTGTGTATTGAAACTTAATTTACATGTTATTGCTAAACAGAAGTCCATATTTGACCTACTGAACATGTTTCTGGCCAAGGTGTCTACAAAGGTTTTCAACTATATACTCTCAATGATTCCTTCTCATGTTAAATCAGACAATAGTCCACATTTGACCTACTGAACACATTTTTTGCCTCGATCATGAATTTACTATACATACTCATTGACTTCCCTTCTGATTTCCTTTTGTGGACAAAGGGTCAAAAATGGACATATGGACTATGGACTACTTATGGACTGATGAATATTCAGACAGAAATATGTTCAGTAGGTCAGTAAGTGGACTACACAGTAAGTGGCTGATTTAACATAAGGAGTCTTTGAAAATATATAGTTGAAAATATTGTGTGGCTTTGGCCAAAAACATATTCAGAAGGTCAAATATGGACTTCTGTACAGCCATAACATGTTAAAATAAAAACAACACTTTAAAAACCCTTTTGTAGAACTTTAGGCTAGTAATTGGATTTAGAAGAGAATTGAATGAGTATTTAATTTAGTATTTATGGAATCTTGGCCCAAAAATTTGTTCAGTAGGTCCAATATGGACTTCTTGTCCAACACTAACATGTTAAAAAAAAATATAAATAAAACTTTAAAATATTTTTGTGGAGCTTTTGCCTACTAATGGGAATAGAAGGGAAGTCAATGAGTATATATATTAAGTTTGAGGTCTCTTGGGCCAAAAATATGTTCAGTAGGTCAAATACGAATTTCTGTACAGCCATAACATGAAAAAAAAAAATGAAATAAAACCTTTAAAAAAGGGGGGGGGGGGACTTTTGGCTTGCAATTGGAATCAGAAGGAAAGTCAATGAGTGTGTATAGTAAGTTAGTGTTTAAGGACTGTTGGGACGAAAATATGTTCAGTAGGTAAAATGTGGACTTCTGTACAGCCATAATATGTACAAAATAAAAAACCTTTTGTAGACCTGTAAGCTACTTTTTGGAATCAGAAGGGAAGACAATGAGTGACCTTTTTTACCTTTGGGCCAAAAATATGTACAGTAGGTCAAATATGTTCTGTACAGCCATAGTATGTAAACAAAAAAATTGAACCTTTTTTAGACCTTTTAGCTACAAATTGGAACAAGAAGAGAAGTCAATGAGTGACTTTTTGACCTTTGGGACAAAAATGTGTTTAGTAGGTAAAAAATGGACTTCTGTAAAACAATAATATGTATAAAAAAAAAATAAAAATAAAAAAATAAATAAATAAATTTTTTAAACCTTTTGTAGACCATTTAGCTACTAATTGGAACCAGAAGGGAAGTCAATGAGTGACTTTTTTGACCCTTGGGCCAAGAATATGTTTAGAAGGCCAAATATGGACTTCTGTACAGCCATAATACATAAAAAAAAACAAAAAAACAATTTAAACCTTTTGTAGACCATTTAGCTACTAATTGGAACCAGAAGGAAAGTCAATGAGTGACTTTTTGACCTTTGGGACAAAAATTTGTTCAGTAGGTCAAATATGGACTTTGTAGAGCCATAATATGTATGTAAAAAAAAACAAAAAAAAAAAAACAAATCTTTTGTAGACCTTTTAGCAACTTCTTGGAACCAGAAGGAAAGTCAATGAGTGACTTTTTGACCTTTGGGAAAACAATTTGTTCAGTAAGTCAAATATGGATTTCTGTACAGCGATAACATGTAAAAAAATAATAATAGTAAAAAAACAATAAAACCTTTTTGTGGAACTTTTGGCTAGCAATTGGATTCAGAAGGGAAGTCAAATAGTGTGTATGTATAGTAAGTTAGTGTTCAAGGACTCTTGGGCAAAAATATGTTCAGTAAGTTAAATATGGACTTCTTGTACAGCCATAATATGTAAAAAAAATAAAAGAAAAATAAAACCTTTTGTGGACCTTTTAGCTACAAATTGGAATCAGAAGGGAAGTCAATGAGTGACTTTTTTGACCTTTTGGCCAAACGTATTTGTTCAGTAGGTCAAATATGGACTTTGTACAGCCATAATATGTGAAGAAAAAAAAAAAAAAAAAAAAAAAACTTTTTTAGACCTGTAAGCTACTTATTGGAATCAAAAGGGAAGTCAATGAGTGACTTTTTGACCTTTGGGACAAAAATTTGCTCAGTAGGGCAAATATGGACTTTGTACAGCCAAAATAGGTTTAAAAAAAAAATAAAAAAAAATTAACCTTTGTAGACCCTTTAGCTACTTATTGGAACCAGAAGGAAAGTCAATGAGTGACTTTTTGACCTTTGGAAAAAAAATGTGTTAAGTAGGTCAAATATGGACTTTTTGTACAGCCATAATATGTAAAAAAAATTAAAAAAAAAAATTAAACCTTTTGTAGACCTTTTAGCTACTTTTTTGGAACCAGAAGGAAAGTCAATAAGTGACTTTTTGACCTTTGGGAGAAAAATTTGTTCAGTAGGTCAAATATGGACTTCTTGAACAGCCATAATATGTAAAAAAAAATAAAAATAAAATAAAAATCCAAACCTTTTTAGACCTGTAAGCTATTTTTTGGATTCAGAAGGGAAGTCAATGAGTGACTTTTTGACCTTTGGGACAAAAATTTGTTCCGTAGGTCAAATATGGACTTTGTACAGCCATAATATGTAAAGAAAAAAAAAAAAATTTAAACCTTATGTAGACCTTTTAGCTAATTATTGGAACCAGATGGAAAGTCAATAAGTGATTTTTTGACCTTTGGGAAAAAAATTTGTTCAGTAGGTCAAATATGGACTTCTGTACAGCCATAACATGTAAAAAAAATTATAATATAAAGAAATTAAAACCTTTTTGTGGAACTTTTGGCTAGCTATTGGATTCAAAAGGGAAGTCAAATAGTGTGTATGTATAGTAAGTTAGTGTTCAAGGACTCTTGGGCAAAAATATGTTCATTAAGTTAAATATGGACTTCTTGTACAGCCATAATATGTAAAAAATAAAAATAAATAAATAAATAAATAAAAAAAATATTAAACCTTTTTTAGACCTGTAAGCTACTTATTGGAACCAGAAGGAAAGTCAATGAGTGACTTTTTGACCTTTGGAAAAAAAATGTGTTCAGAAGGTCAAATATGGACTTCTGTACAGCCATAATATGTTAAAAAAAAAAAACATTCAAACCTTTTGTAGACCTTTTAGCTACTTATTGGTACCAGAGGGAAAGTCAATTAGTGACTTTTTGACCTTTGGGAACAAAATGTGTTCAGTAGGTCAAATATGGACTTCTTGTACAGCCATAATATGTATAAAAAAGATAAATAAAAAATAACCTTTTGTAGACCTTTTAGCTACTTATTGGAACCAGAAGGAAAGTCAATGAGTGACTTTTTGACCTTTGGAAAAAAAAATTGTTCAGCAGGTCAAATATGGACTTCTTGTACAGCCATTATATGTATAAAAAAAAAAAAAAAAAAAAAAAAAAATTCCAAACCTTTTGTAGACCTTTTAGCTACTTATTGGAACCAGAAGGAAAGTCAATGGTTGACTTTTTGACGTTTGGAAAAAAATATGTTCAGTAGGTCAAATATGGACTTCTTGTACAGCCATAATATGTCAAACATTTTTGTGGGAATTTAGGCTAGTAAAGGGAATAAGAAGGGAAGTCAATGAGTATGTATAGTAAATTAGTGTTTAAGGACTCTTAGGCCTAAAACATGTTCTTTATGTCAAATATGGACTTCTGTACAGCCAAAACATGTATTAAAAAAATGTGGACCTTTTAACTACTAATTGGAATCAGAATGGAAGTCAATGAGTATGTATAGTGAAAGAAATTAAAACCTTTTTGTGGAACTTTTGGCTAGCAATTGGATTCAGAAGGGAAGTCAAAGAGTGTGTATGTATAGTAAGTTAGTGTTCAAGGACTCTTGGGCAAAAATATGTTCAGTAAGTTAAATATGGACTTCTTGTACAGCCATAATATGTAAAAAAAAAAAAAAAAAAAAAAGTAACCTTTTGTAGACCTTTTAGCTACTTATTGGAACCAGAAGGAAAGTCAATGAGTGACTTTTTGACCTTTGGAAAAAAAAAAGGTTCAGTAGGTCAAATATGGACTTTGTACAGCCATAATGTGCAAAAAAATAAATAAAAAATAAAAAATAAATAAATAAATCCAAACCTATTTTAGATATGTAAGCTACTTATTGGAATCAGAAGGGAAGTCAATGAGTGACTTTTTGACCTTTGGGACAAAAATTTGTTCAGTAGGTCAAATATGGACTTTGTACAGCCATAATATGTAAAAAAAAAAAAAAAAAAAAAAAAATGTAACCCTTTGTAGACCTTTTAGCTACTTATTGGAACCAGAAGGAAAGTCAATAAGTGACTTTTTGACCTTTGGGAGAAAAATTTGTTCAGTAGGTCAAATATGGACTTCTTGTACAGCCATAATATGTAAAAAATAAAAAAATAAAATTAAAATCCAAACCTTTTTTAGACCTGTAAGCTACTTATTGGATTCAGAAGGGAAGTCAATGAGTGACTTTTTGACCTTTGGGACAAAAATTTGCTCAGTAGGTCAAATATGGACTTTGTACAGCCAAAATAGGTTAAAAAAAAAAAAATACCTTTGTAGACCCTTTAGCTACTTATTGGAACCAGAAGGAAAGTCAATGAGTGACTTTTTGACCTTTGGAAAAAAATGTGTTAAGTAGGTCAAATATTGTCTTTTTGTACAGCCATAATATGTAAAAAAAAAACAAAAAAAATAAAAAAAATTAAACCTTTTGTAGACCTTTTAGCTACTTTTTTGGAACCAGAAGGAAAGTCAATAAGAGACTTTTTGACCTTTGGGAGAAAAATTTGTTCAGTAGGTCAAATATGGACTTCTTGTACAGCCATAATATGTAAAAAAATAAAAAATAAAAAATAAAAATCCAAACCTTATGTAGACCTTTTAGCTAATTATTGGAACCAGAAGGAAAGTCGATAAGTGACTTTTTGACTTTTGGGAAAAAAAATTGTTCAGTAGGTCAAATATGGACTTCTGTACAGCCATAACATGTAAAAAAAATTATAATATAAAGAAATTAAAACCTTTTTGTGGAACTTTTGGCTAGCTATTGGATTCAAAAGGGAAGTCAAATAGTGTGTATGTATAGTAAGTTAGTGTTCAAGGACTCTTGGGCAAAAAAAATATGTTCAGTAAGTTAAATATGGACTTCTTGTACAGCCATAATATGTAAAAAAAAAAAATTAAATAAATAAATAAAAAAAATATTAAACCTTTTTTAGACCTGTAAGCTACTTATTGGAACCAGAAGGAAAGTCAATGAGTGACTTTTTGACCTTTGGAAAAAAAATGTGTTCAGAAGGTCAAATATGGACTTCTGTACAGCCATAATATGTTAAAAAAAAAAAAATTCAAACCTTTTGTAGACCTTTTAGCTACTTATTGGTACCAGAGGGAAAGTCAATTAGTGACTTTTTGACCTTTGGGAACAAAATGTGTTTTGTAGGTCAAATATGGACTTCTTGTACAGCCATAATATGTATAAAAAAGATAAATAAAAAATAACCTTTTGTAGACCTTTTAGCTACTTATTGGAACCAGAAGGAAAGTCAATGAGTGACTTTTTGACCTTTGGAAAAAAAATTTGTTCAGCAGGTCAAATATGGACTTCTTGTACAGCCATTATATGTAAAAAAAAAAAAAAAATTCCAAACCTTTTGTAGACCTTTTAGCTACTTATTGGAACCAGAAGGAAAGTCAATGGTTGACTTTTTGACGTTTGGAAAAAAATATGTTCAGTAGGTCAAATATGGACTTCTTGTACAGCCATAATATGTCAAACATTTTTGTGGGAATTTAGGCTAGTAAAGGGAATAAGAAGGGAAGTCAATGAGTATGTATAGTAAATTAGTGTTTAAGGACTCTTAGGCCTAAAACATGTTCTTTATGTCAAATATGGACTTCTGTACAGCCAAAACATGTATTAAAAAAATGTGGACCTTTTAACTACTAATTGGAATCAGAATGGAAGTCAAAGAGTGTGTATGTATAGTAAGTTAGTGTTCAAGGACTCTTGGGCAAAAATATGTTCAGTAGGTCAAATATGGACTTTGTACAGCCATAATGTGCAAAAAAAATAAAAAAAATAAAAAATAAAAAAATAAATCCAAACCTATCTTAGATCTGTAAGCTACTTATTGGAATCAGAAGGGAAGTCAATGAGTGACTTTTTGACCTTTGGGACAAAAATTTGTTCAGTAGGTCAAATATGGACTTTGTACAGCCATAATATGTAAAAAAAAAAAAAATAAAAAAAAAATGTAACCCTTTGTAGACCTTTTAGCTACTTATTGGTACCAGAAGGAAAGTCAATGAGTGACTTTTTGACCTTTGGGACAAAAATGTATTCAGTAGGTCAAATATGGACTTCTGTACAGCCATAATATGTAAAAAAAAAAAAAAAAAAAAAATTTAAACCTTTTGTAGACCTTTTAGCTACTTTTTTGGAACCAGAAGGAAAGTCAATAAGTGACTTTTTGACCTTTGGGAGAAAAATTTGTTCAGTAGGTCAAATATGGACTTCTTGTACAGCCATAATATGTAAAAAATAAAAAAATAAAATTAAAATCCAAACCTTTTTTAGACCTGTAAGCTACTTTTTGGATTCAGAAGGGAAGTCAATGAGTGACTTTTTGACCTTTGGGACAAAAATTTGCTCAGTAGGTCAAATATGGACTTTGTACAGCCAAAATAGGTTAAAAAAAAAAAAAATACCTTTGTAGACCCTTTAGCTACTTATTGGAACCAGAAGGAAAGTCAATGAGTGACTTTTTGACCTTTGGAAAAAAATGTGTTAAGTAGGTCAAATATGGACTTTTTGTACAGCCATAATATGTAAAAAAAAAAAAAAAAAAAAAAAAAAAAAAAATTTAAACCTTTTGTAGACCTTTTAGCTACTTTTTTGGAACCAGAAGGAAAGTCAATGAGTGACTTTATTGACCTTTGGCCCAAAAATATTTTCAGTAGGTCAAATATGGACTTCTGTACAGCCATAATATGTAAAAAATAATAATAGTAAAAAAACATTAAAAACTTTTTGTGGAACTTGGCTAGCAATTGGATTCAGAAGGGAAGTCAACGAGTGTGTATGTATAGTAAGTTAGTGTTCAAGGACTCTTGGGCCAAAAATATGTTCAGTAAGTTAAAAGGACTTTGTACAGCCATAATATGTAAAAAAAAAAATTGGATTCAGATTGATATATTTTTTTTTTATTTAAACCTTTTGTAGACGTTTTAGCTACTAATTGGAACCAGAAGGGACCAAGAATACGTTCTGAAGACCAAATATGGACTTCTGTACAGCCATAATATGTAAAATAAAAATAATAATTAAACCTTTTGTAGACATTTAAGCTACTTATTTATTTAAACCTTTTGTAGACGTTTTAGCTACTAATTGGAACCAGAAGGGACCAAGAATACGTTCTGAAGACCAAATATGGACTTCTGTACAGCCATAATATGTAAAATAAAAATAATAATTAAACCTTTTGTAGACATTTAAGCTACTTATTGGATTCAGAAGGGAAGTAAATGAGTGACCTTTTTTCACCTTTGGGCCAAACATTTTTTAAGTAGGTCAAAAATAGACTTCTGTACAGCCATTAAATGTAAAAAATTAAAATTAAAACCTTTTGTAGACCTTTTAGCTACTATTTGGAACCAGAAGGGAAGTCAATGAGTGTGTATAGTAAGTTAGTGTTTAAGGACTGTTGGGACGAATATATGTTCAGTAGGTAAAATAAGGACTTCTGTACAGACATAATACGTAAAAAAATAATAATAATTAAAACCTTTTGTAGACCTTTTAGCTACTAATTGGAACCAGAAGGAAAGTCAATGAGTGACTTTTTTGACCTTTGGGCCAAAAAAATATTTTCAGTAGGTCAAATATGGACGTCTGTACAGCCATAATATGTAAAAAAATAAAATAAAATAAAATAAAAAAATAAAAAAATAAAACCTTTTTGTGGAACTTTTGGCTAGCAATTGGATTCAGAAGGGAAGTCAACGAGTGTGTATGTATAGTAAGTTAGTGTTCAAGGACTCTTGGGCCAAAATGATGTGCACTAAGTTAAATGGACTTTGTACAGCCATAATATGTAAAAAAAAAAATTGGATTTAGATTGAATTTTTTTTTTTTAATTTAAACCTTTTGTAGACCTTTTAGCTACTAATTGGAACCAGAAGGAAAGTCAATAAGTGACTTTTTGACCTTTGGGAAAAAAATGTGTTCAGTAGGTCAAATATGGACTTCTTGTACAGACATAATATGTAAAAAAAAAAAAATAATAATAATAATCCAAACCTTTTTTAGACCTGTAAGCTACTTATTGGAACCAGAAGGAAAGTAAATGAGTGACTTTTTGACCTTTGGAAAAAAAAATTGTTCAGTAGGTCAAATAATGGACTTCTTGTACAGCCATAATATGTAAAAAAAATAAATAAATAAAAGATAAAAAATAAAAATAAAAAATCCAAACCTTTTTTAGACCTGTAAGCCACTTATTGGAACCAGAAGGAAAGTCAATGAGTGACTTTTTGAGCTTTGGAAAAAAAAATTGTTCAGCAGGTCAAATATGGACTTCTTGTACAGCCATAATATGTAAAAAAAAAAAAAAAAAAAAAAAAAAAAAAAAATCCAAACCTTTTTTAGACCTGTAAGCTACTTATTGGAATCAGAAGGGACATCAATGAGTGACTCTTTGACCTTTGGGACAAAAATTTGTTCAGAAGGTCAAATATGGACTTCTTGTACAGACATAATATGTAAAAAATAAAATAAAATAAAAAATAATAATCCTAACCTTTTTTAGACCTGTAAGCTACTTATTGGAATCAGAAGGGAAGTCAATGAGTGTGTATAGTAAGTTAGTGTTTAAGGACTGTTGGGACGAATATATGTTCAGTAGGTAAAATAAGGACTTCTGTACAGCCATAATACGTAAAAAAAAAAAAAAATTAAAACCTTTTGTAGACCTTTCAGCTACTAATTGGCACCAGAAGGAAAGTCAAAGAGTGACTTTTTTACCTTTGGGACAAAAATTTGTTCAGTAGGTCAAATATGGACTTCTTGTACAGCCATAATATGTAAAAAAAAAAAAAAAAAAAAAAATTAAAATAATAATCCAAACCTTTTTTAGACCTGTAAGCTACTTATTGGAATCAGAAGGGAAGTCAATGAGTGTGTATAGTAAGTTAGTGTTTAAGGACTGTTGGGACGAATATATGTTCAGTAGGTAAAATAAGGACTTCTGTAAAGCCATAATACGTAAAAAAAAAAAAAAAATGTAAACCTTTTGTAGACCTTTCAGCTACTAATTGGCACCAGAAGGAAAGTCAATGAGTGACTTTTTGACCTTTGGGACAAAAATTTATTCGGTAGGTCAAATATGAACTTCTGTACAGCCATAATATGTAAAAACATTTTTTTTTAACCTTTTGTAGACCTTTTAGCTACTTATTGGAACCAGAAGGAAAGTCAATAAGTGAATTTTTGACCTTTGGGACAAAATTTTTTTCAGTAGGTCAAATATGGACTTCTGTACAGCCATAATATGTATAAAAAAAAAATTAAAAAAAAAATTAAAAAAAACATTTAAACCTTTTTTAGACCTTTTAGCTACTAATTGGAACCAGAAGGAAAGTCAATGAGTGACTTTTTGACCTTTGGGAAAAAAAATTGTTCAGTAGGTCAAATATGGACTTCTGTACATTCATAATATGTAAAAAAAAAAAAAGAAAAAAGAAAAAAAAAAGTAACCTTTTGTAGACCTTTTAGCTACTAATTAGAACCAGAAGGAAAATCAATGAGTGACTTTTTGACCTTTGGGAAAAAAATTTGTTCAGTAGGTCAAATATGGACTTCTTGTACAGCCATAATATGTATAAAAAAAATAAATTAAAAAATAAATAAAATGTAACCTTTTGTAGACCTTTTAGCTACTTATTGGAATCAGAAGGTACGTCAATGAGTGACTTTTTGACCTTTGGGTCAAAAATTTGTTCAGTAGGTCAAATATGGACTTTGTACAGCCATAATATGTAAAAAAAAAAAAAAAAAAAAAAAAAAAAGTCAACCTTTTGTAGACCTTTTAGCTACTTATTGGAACCAGAAGGAGGTCAATAAGTGACTTTTTGACCTTTGGGACAAAAATTTGTTCACTAGGTCAAATTTGGACTTCTGTACAGCCATAAAATGTAAAAAAGAATTTTTTTAACCTTTTGTAGACCTTTTAGCTACGTATTGGAACCAGAAGGAAAGTCAATAAGTGACTTTTTGACCTTTGGGACAAGAATTTGTTCAGTAGGCCAAATATGGACTTCTGTACAGCCATAAAATGTAAAAAAAAAAAAAAAAATTTTTTAAACCTTTTGTAGACCTTTTAGCTACAAATTGGATTCAGAAGGGAAGTCAACGAGTGTGTATGTATAGTAAGTTAGTGTTCAAGGACTCTTGGGCCAAAAATATGTTCAGTAAGTTAAATGGACTTTGAACAGCCATATGTAAAAAAAAATTGGATTCAGATTGATTTTTTTTATTTTTATTTAAACCTTTTGTAGACCTTTTAGCTACTAATTGGAACCAGAAGGAAAGTCAATGAGTGACTTTTTGACCTTTGGGGAAAAAAATTGTTCAGTAGGTCAAATATGGACTTCTTGTACAGACATAATATGTAAAAAATAATAAAAAATAATAATAATAATCCAAACCTTTTTTAGACCTGTAAGCCACTTATTGGAACCAGAAGGAAAGTCAAATGAGTGACTTTTTGAGCTGTGGAAAAAAATTTGTTCAGGAGGTCAAATATGGACTTCTTGTACAGCCATAATATGTAAAAAAAAAAAAAAAAAAAAAAAAAAATCCAAACCTTTTTTAGACCTGTAAGCTACTTATTGGAATCAGAAGGGACATCAATGAGTGACTTTTTGACCTTTGGGACAAAAATTTGTTCAGTAGGTCAAATATGGACTTCTTGTACAGACATAATATGTAAAAAAAATAATAATAATAATAATAATAATAATCCTAACCTTTTGTAGACCTTTTAGCTACTTGTTGGGACCAGAAGGAAAGTCAATGAGTGACTTTTTGACCTTTGGAAAAAAAAATTGTTCAGTAGGTCAAATATGGACTTCTTGTACAGCCATAATATGTAAAAAAAAATTAAAAAAATAAAAATAAAAATAAAAAATTCAAACCTTTTTTAGACCTGTAAGCTACTTATTGGAACCAGAAGGAAAGTCAATGAGTGACTTTTTGAGCTTTGGAAAAAAAATTTGTTCAGTAGGTCAATTATGGACTTCTTGTACAGCCATAATATGTAAAAAAAAAAAAAAAAAAAAAATTTAACCTTTTGTAGACCTTTTAGCTACTAATTGAAACTTGAAGGAAAGTGAATGAGTGACTTTTTGACCTTTGGGACAAAAAATTGTTCAGTAGGTCAAATATGGACTTCTTGGACAGCCATAATATGTCAAACATTTTTGTGGGAATGTTGGCTAGTAAAGAGAATAAGAAGGGAAGTCAATGAGTATGTATAGTAAATTAGTGTTTAAGGACTCTTAGGCCTAATACATGTTCTTTAGGTCAAATATGGACTTCTGTACTGCCAAAACATGTATAAAAAATGTGGACCTTTTAACTACTAATTGGAATCAGAATGGAAGTTAATGAGTATGTATAGTGAATTAGTGTGTTTGGACTCTTAGTGCAAAAACATGTTCAGCAGGTCAAATATGGACTTCTTGTACAGCCATAATATGTAAAAAAAAAAAAAAAAAAAAAAAAAAAAAATTCCAAACCTTTTTTAGACCTGTAAGCTACTTATTGGAATCAGAAAGTAAGTCAATGAGTGTCTTTTTGACCTTTGGGACAAAAATGTGTTCAGTAGGTCAAATATGGACTTCTTTGTACAGCCATAATATGTAAAAAAAAAAAAAAAAAAAACATTTTTTACCTTTTGTAGACCTTTTAGCTACTAATTGGAACCAGAAGGAAAGTCAATGAGTGACTTTTTGCCCTTTGGGAAAAAAACATGTTCAGTAGGTCAAATATGGACTACTTGTACAGCCATAATATGTAAAAAAAATTAAAAAAAATAATAATAATCCAAACCTTTTTTAGACCTGTATTCTACTTATTGGAATCAGAAGGGAAGTCAATGAGTGTCTTTTTGACCTTTGGGACAAAAATTTGTTCAGTAGGTCAAATATGGACTTTGTACAGCCATAATATGTAAAAAAATAAATAAATAAAAGATAAAAAATAAAAATAAAAAATCCAAACCTTTTTTAGACCTGTAAGCCACTTATTGGAACCAGAAGGAAAGTCAATGAGTGACTTTTTGAGCTTTGGAAAAAAAAATTGTTCAGCAGGTCAAATATGGACTTCTTGTACAGCCATAATATGTATAAAAAAAAAAAAATAAAAAAAAAATCCAAACCTTTTTTAGACCTGTAAGCTACTTATTGGAATCAGAAGGGACATCAATGAGTGACTCTTTGACCTTTGGGACAAAAATTTGTTCAGAAGGTCAAATATGGACTTCTTGTACAGACATAATATGTAAAAAATAAAATAAAAAAAATAATACTAATCCTAACCTTTTTTAGACCTGTAAGCTACTTATTGGAATCAGAAGGGAAGTCAATGAGTGTGTATAGTAAGTTAGTGTTTAAGGACTGTTGGGACGAATATATGTTCAGTAGGTAAAATAAGGACTTCTGTACAGCCATAATACGTAAAAAAAAAAAAAAATTAAAACCTTTTGTAGACCTTTCAGCTACTAATTGGCACCAGAAGGAAAGTCAAAGAGTGACTTTTTTACCTTTGGGACAAAAATTTGTTCAGTAGGTCAAATATGGACTTCTTGTACAGCCATAATATGTAAAAAAAAAAAAAAAAAAATTAAAATAATAATCCAAACCTTTTTTAGACCTGTAAGCTACTTATTGGAATCAGAAGGGAAGTCAATGAGTGTGTATAGTAAGTTAGTGTTTAAGGACTGTTGGGACGAATATATGTTCAGTAGGTAAAATAAGGACTTCTGTACAGCCATAATACGTAAAAAAAAAAAAAAAAAATTAAAACCTTTTGTAGACCTTTCAGCTACTAATTGGCACCATAAGGAAAGTCAATGAGTGACTTTTTGACCTTTGGGACAAAAATTTGTTCAGTAGGTCAAATATGGACTTCTTGTACAGCCATAATATACAAAAAAAAAAAAAAAATAATAATAATAATCCAAACCTTTTTTAGACCTGTAAGCTACTTATTGGAATCAGAAGGGAAGTCAATGAGTGTGTATAGTAAGTTAGTGTTTAAGGACTGTTGGGACGAATATATGTTCAGTAGGTAAAATAAGGACTTCTGTAAAGCCATAATACGTAAAAAAAAAAAAAAAAATTTAAACCTTTTGTAGACCTTTCAGCTACTAATTGGCACCAGAAGGAAAGTCAATGAGTGACTTTTTGACCTTTGGGACAAAAATTTATTCGGTAGGTCAAATATGAACTTCTGTACAGCCATAATATGTAAAAACATTTTTTTTTAACCTTTTGTAGACCTTTTAGCTACTTATTGGAACCAGAAGGAAAGTCAATAAGTGAATTTTTGACCTTTGGGACAAATTTTTTTTCAGTAGGTCAAATATGGACTTCTGTACAGCCATAATATGTATAAAAAAAAAAATTAAAAAAAAAATTAAAAAAAACATTTAAACCTTTTGTAGACCTTTTAGCTACTAATTGGAACCAGAAGGAAAGTCAATGAGTGACTTTTTGACCTTTGGGAAAAAAAATTGTTCAGTAGGTCAAATATGGACTTCTGTACATTCATAATATGTAAAAAAAAAAAAAGAAAAAAGAAAAAAAAAAGTAACCTTTTGTAGACCTTTTAGCTACTAATTAGAACCAGAAGGAAAATCAATGAGTGACTTTTTGACCTTTGGGAAAAAAATTTGTTCAGTAGGTCAAATATGGACTTCTTGTACAGCCATAATATGTATAAAAAAAATAAATTAAAAAATAAATAAAATGTAACCTTTTGTAGACCTTTTAGCTACTTATTGGAATCAGAAGGTACGTCAATGAGTGACTTTTTGACCTTTGGGTCAAAAATTTGTTCAGTAGGTCAAATATGGACTTTGTACAGCCATAATATGTAAAAAAAAAAAAAAAAAAAAAAAAAAAAAGTCAACCTTTTGTAGACCTTTTAGCTACTTATTGGAACCAGAAGGAGGTCAATAAGTGACTTTTTGACCTTTGGGACAAAAATTTGTTCAGTAGGTCAAATATGGACTTCTGTACAGCCATAAAATGTAAAAAAGAATTTTTTTAACCTTTTGTAGACCTTTTAGCTACGTATTGGAACCAGAAGGAAAGTCAATAAGTGACTTTTTGACCTTTGGGACAAGAATTTGTTCAGTAGGCCAAATATGGACTTCTGTACAGCCATAAAATGTAAAAAAAAAAAAAAAAAAATTTTTAAACCTTTTGTAGACCTTTTAGCTACAAATTGGATTCAGAAGGGAAGTCAACGAGTGTGTATGTATAGTAAGTTAGTGTTCAAGGACTCTTGGGCCAAAAATATGTTCAGTAAGTTAAATGGACTTTGAACAGCCATATGTAAAAAAAAATTGGATTCAGATTGATTTTTTTTATTTTTATTTAAACCTTTTGTAGACCTTTTAGCTACTAATTGGAACCAGAAGGAAAGTCAATGAGTGACTTTTTGACCTTTGGGGAAAAAAATTGTTCAGTAGGTCAAATATGGACTTCTTGTACAGACATAATATGTAAAAAATAATAATAAAAAATAATAATAATAATCCAAACCTTTTTTAGACCTGTAAGCTACTTATTGGAACCAGAAGGAAAGTCAATGAGTGACTTTTTGATCTTTGGAAAAAAAAATTGTTCAGTAGGTCAAATAATGGACTTCTTGTACAACCATAATATGTAAAAAAATTAATAAATAAAAGATAAAAAATAAAAATAAAAAATCCAAACCTTTTTTAGACCTGTAAGCCACTTATTGGAACCAGAAGGAAAGTCAATGAGTGACTTTTTGAGCTGTGGAAAAAAATTTGTTCAGGAGGTCAAATATGGACTTCTTGTACAGCCATAATATGTAAAAAAAAAAAAAAAAAAAAAGATAAAAAAAAAAAAAAAAAAATCCAAACCTTTTTTAGACCTGTAAGCCACTTATTGGAACCAGAAGGAAAGTCAATGAGTGACTTTTTGAGCTTTGGAAAAAAAAATTGTTCAGCAGGTCAAATATGGACTTCTTGTACAGCCATAATATGTATAAAAAAAAATAAAATAAAAAAAATAAAAAAAATCCAAACCTTTTTTAGACCTGTAAGCTACTTATTGGAATCAGAAGGGACATCAATGAGTGACTCTTTGACCTTTGGGACAAAAATTTGTTCAGAAGGTCAAATATGGACTTCTTGTACAGACATAATATGTAAAAAATTAAATAAAAAAAATAATACTAATCCTAACCTTTTTTAGACCTGTAAGCTACTTATTGGAATCAGAAGGGAAGTCAATGAGTGTGTATAGTAAGTTAGTGTTTAAGGACTGTTGGGACGAATATATGTTCAGTAGGTAAAATAAGGACTTCTGTACAGCCATAATACGTAAAAAAAAAAAAAAATTAAAACCTTTTGTAGACCTTTCAGCTACTAATTGGCACCAGAAGGAAAGTCAAAGAGTGACTTTTTTACCTTTGGGACAAAAATTTGTTCAGTAGGTCAAATATGGACTTCTTGTACAGCCATAATATGTAAAAAAAAAAAAAAAAAATTAAAATAATAATCCAAACCTTTTTTAGACCTGTAAGCTACTTATTGGAATCAGAAGGGAAGTCAATGAGTGTGTATAGTAAGTTAGTGTTTAAGGACTGTTGGGACGAATATATGTTCAGTAGGTAAAATAAGGACTTCTGTACAGCCATAACACGTAAAAAAAAAAAAAAAAATTAAAACCTTTTGTAGACCTTTCAGCTACTAATTGGAACCAGAAGGAAAGTCAATAAGTGAATTTTTGACCTTTGGGACAAAATTTTTTTCAGTAGGTCAAATATGGACTTCTGTACAGCCATAATATGTATATAAAAAATTTTTTTTTTAAAAAATTAAAAAAAACATTTAAACCTTTTGTAGACCTTTTAGCTACTAATTGGAACCAGAAGGAAAGTCAATGAGTGACTTTTTGACCTTTGGGAAAAAAAATTGTTCAGTAGATCAAATATGGACTTCTGTACATTCATAATATGTAAAAAAAAAAAAAGAAAAAAGAAAAAAAAAAAGTAACCTTTTGTAGACCTTTTAGCTACTAATTAGAACCAGAAGGAAAATCAATGAGTGACTTTTTGACCTTTGGGAAAAAAATTTGTTCAGTAGGTCAAATATGGACTTCTTGTACAGCCATAATATGTATAAAAAAAATAAATTAAAAAATAAATAAAATGTAACCTTTTGTAGACCTTTTAGCTACTTATTGGAATCAGAAGGTACGTCAATGAGTGACTTTTTGACCTTTGGGTCAAAAATTTGTTCAGTAGGTCAAATATGGACTTTGTACAGCCATAATATGTAAAAAAAAAAAAAAAAAAAAAAAAAAAAGTCAACCTTTTGTAGACCTTTTAGCTACTTATTGGAACCAGAAGGAGGTCAATAAGTGACTTTTTGACCTTTGGGACAAAAATTTGTTCAGTAGGTCAAATATGGACTTCTGTACAGCCATAAAATGTAAAAAAGAATTTTTTTAACCTTTTGTAGACCTTTTAGCTACGTATTGGAACCAGAAGGAAAGTCAATAAGTGACTTTTTGACCTTTGGGGAAAAAAATTGTTCAGTAGGTCAAATATGGACTTCTTGTACAGACATAATATGTAAAAAATAATAATAAAAAATAATAATAATAATCCAAACCTTTTTTAGACCTGTAAGCTACTTATTGGAACCAGAAGGAAAGTCAATGAGTGACTTTTTGATCTTTGGAAAAAAAAATTGTTCAGTAGGTCAAATAATGGACTTCTTGTACAACCATAATATGTAAAAAAATTAATAAATAAAAGATAAAAAATAAAAATAAAAAATCCAAACCTTTTTTAGACCTGTAAGCCACTTATTGGAACCAGAAGGAAAGTCAATGAGTGACTTTTTGAGCTGTGGAAAAAAATTTGTTCAGGAGGTCAAATATGGACTTCTTGTACAGCCATAATATGTAAAAAAAAAAAAAAAAAAAAAAAAATCCAAACCTTTTTTAGACCTGTAAGCTACTTATTGGAATCAGAAGGGACATCAATGAGTGACTTTTTGACCTTTGGGACAAAAATTTGTTCAGTAGGTCAAATATGGACTTCTTGTACAGACATAATATGTAAAAAATAATAATAATAATAATAATAATAATCCTAACCTTTTGTAGACCTTTTAGCTACTTATTGGGACCAGAAGGAAAGTCAATGAGTGACTTTTTGACCTTTGGAAAAAAAAATTGTTCAGTAGGTCAAATATGGACTTCTTGTACAGCCATAATATGTAAAAAAAAATTAAAAAAATAAAAATAAAAATAAAAAATTCAAACCTTTTTTAGACCTGTAAGCTACTTATTGGAACCAGAAGGAAAGTCAATGAGTGACTTTTTGAGCTTTGGAAAAAAAAATTATTCAGTAGGTCAAATATGGACTTCTTGTACAGCCATAATATGTAAAAAAAAAAAAAAAAAAAATTTTTTAACCTTTTGTAGACCTTTTAGCTACTAATTGAAACTTGAAGGAAAGTGAATGAGTGACTTTTTGACCTTTGGGACAAAAAATTGTTCAGTAGGTCAAATATGGACTTCTTGGACAGCCATAATATGTCAAACATTTTTGTGGGAATGTTGGCTAGTAAAGAGAATAAGAAGGGAAGTCAATGAGTATGTATAGTAAATTAGTGTTTAAGGACTCTTAGGCCTAAAACATGTTCTTTAGGTCAAATATGGACTTCTGTACTGCCAAAACATGTATAAAAAATGTGGACCTTTTAACTACTAATTGGAATCAGAATGGAAGTTAATGAGTATGTATAGTGAATTAGTGTGTTTGGACTCTTAGTGCAAAAACATGTTCAGCAGGTCAAATATGGACTTCTTGTACAGCCATAATATGTAAAAAAAAAAAAAAAAAAAAAAAAAAAAAAAAAATTCCAAACCTTTTTTAGACCTGTAAGCTACTTATTGGAATCAGAAAGTAAGTCAATGAGTGTCTTTTTGACCTTTGGGACAAAAATGTGTTCAGTAGGTCAAATATGGACTTCTTTGTACAGCCATAATATGTAAAAAAAAAAAAAAAAAAAAAAACATTTTTTACCTTTTGTAGACCTTTTAGCTACTAATTGGAACCAGAAGGAAAGTCAATGAGTGACTTTTTGCCCTTTGGGAAAAAAACATGTTCAGTAGGTCAAATATGGACTACTTGTACAGCCATAATATGTAAAAAAAATTAAAAAAAATAATAATAATCCAAACCTTTTTTAGACCTGTATTCTACTTATTGGAATCAGAAGGGAAGTCAATGAGTGTCTTTTTGACCTTTGGGACAAAAATGTGTTCAGTAGGTCAAATATGGACTTTGTACAGCCATAATATGTAAAAAAAAAAAAAAAAAACAGAAGGAAAGTCAATGAGTGACTTTTTTACCTTTGGGGAAAAAAGATGTTCAGTAGGTCAAATATGGACTTCTGTATAGCCATAATATGTAAAAAAATAAAAAATAAAAAAAATAATTTAAAATAAAATTGTTGACCTTTTGTAGACCTTTTAGCTACTATTTGGAACCAGAAGGAAAGTCAATGAATGACTTTTTGACCTTTGGAAAAAAAATTTGTTCAGTAGGTCAAATATGGACTTCTTGTACAGCCATAATATGTAAAAAAAAAAAAAAAGAAAAGAAAAATGTTTTACCTTTTGTAGACCTTTTAGCTACTTATTGGAACCAGAAGGAAAGTCAATGAGTGACTTTTTGACCTTTGGAAAAAAAAATTGTTCAGTAGGTCAAATATGGACTTCTTGTACAGCCATAATATGTAAAAAAAAAAAAAAAAAAAAAAAAAAAAAAAAAATCCAAACCTTTTTTAGACCTGTAAGCTACTTATTGGAACCAGAAGGAAAGTCAATGAGTGACTTTTTGACCTTTGGGACAAAAATTTGTTCAGTAGGTCAAATATGGACTTTGTACAGCCATAATCTGTAAAAAAAAAAAAAAAAAAAAATGGAACCTTTTGTAGACCTTTTAGCTACTTATTGGTACCAGAAGGAAAGTCAATTGGTGACTTTTTGACCTTTGGGACAAAAATGTAATCAGTTGGTCAAATATGGACTTCTGTACAGCCCTAATATGTAAAAAAAAAAAAAATTCAAACCTTTTGTAGACCTTTTAGCTACTTATTGGTACCAGAAGGAAAGTCAATGAGTGACTTTTTGACCTTTGGAAAAAAAAATAGTTCAGTAGGTCAAAAATGGACTTCTTGTACAGCCATAATATGTAAAATAAAATAAAAAAATAAAAAAATAATCCAAACATTTTTTAGACCTGCAAGCTACTTATTGGAATCAGAAGGGAAGTCAATGAGTGAGTTTTTGACCTTTGGGACAAAAATTTGTTCAGTAGGTCAAATATGGACTTTTTACAGCCATAATATGTAAAAAAAAAAAAAAAAAAAAAATCCAAACCTTTTTTAGACCTGTAAGCTACTAATTGGATTCAGAAAGTAAGTCAATGAGTGACTTTTTGACCTTAGGGACAACAAATTGTTCAGTAGGTCAAATATGGACTTCTTGTACAGCCATAATATGTCAAACGTTTTTGTGGGAATGTTGGCTAGTAAAGAGAATAAGAAGGGAAGTCAATGAGTATGTATAGTAAATTAGTGTTTAAGGACTCTTAGGCCTAAAACATGTTCTTTAGGTCAAATATGGACTTCTGTACAGCCAAAACATGTATAAAAAATGTGGACATTTTAACTACTAATTGGAATCAGAATGGAAGTTAATGAGTATGTATAGTGAATTAGTGTGTTTGGACTCTTAGTGCAAAAACATGTTCAGCAGGTCAAATATGGACTTCTTGTACAGCCATAATATGTAAAAAAAAAAAAAAAAAAATTCCAAACCTTTTTTAGACCTGTATTCTACTTATTGGAATCAGAAGGGAAGTCAATGAGTGTCTTTTTGACCTTTGGGACAAAAATTTGTTCAGTAGGTCAAATATGGACTTTGTAAAGCCATAATCTGTAAAAAAAAAAAAAAAAAAAAAAATTCAAACCTTTTGTAGACCTTTTAGCTACTTATTGGAACCAGAAGGAAAGTCAATGAGTGACCTTTTAGCTACTTATTGGTACCAGAAGGAAAGTCAATTAGTGACTTTTTGACCTTTGGGACAAAAATTTGTTCAGTAGGTCAAATATGGACTTTGTACAGCTATAATATGTAAAAAAAAAAAAAAAAAAAAAAAAAAAAAAAATGTTAACCTTTTGTAGACCTTTTAGCTACTATTTGGAACCAGAAGGAAAGTCAATGAGTGACTTTTTGACCTTTTGGAAAAAAATGTGTTCAGTAAGTCAAATATGGACTTCTGTACAGCCAAAACATGTATAAAAAATGTGGACCTTTTAACTACTAATTGGAATCAGAATGGAAGTTAATGAGTATGTATAGTGAATTAGTGTGTTTGGACTCTTAGTGCAAAAACATGTTCAGCAGGTCAAATATGGACTTCTTGTACAGCCATAATATGTAAAAAAAAAAATAAAAATAAAAATTCCAAACCTTTTTTAGACCTGTATTCTACTTATTGGAATCAGAAGGGAAGTCAATGAGTGTCTTTTTGACCTTTGGGACAAAAATGTGTTCAGTAGGTCAAATATGGACTTTGTACAGCTATAATATGTAAAAAAAAAAAAAAAAAAAAATGTAACTTTTTGTAGACCTTTTAGCTACTAATTGGAACCAGAAGGAAAGTCATTGAGTGACTTTTTGCCCTTTGGGAAAAAAACATGTTCAGTAGGTCAAATATGGACTTCTTGTACAGCCATAATATGTAAAAAAAAAAAAAAAAAAAAAAAAATTCCAAACCTTTTTTAGACCTGTATTCTACTTATTGGAATCAGAAGGGAAGTCAATGAGTGTCTTTTTGACCTTTGGGACAAAAATGTGTTCAATAGGTCAAATATGGACTTTGTACAGCTATAATATGTAAAAAAAAAATAAAAAAAAAAATGTAACCTTTTGTAGACCTTTTAGCTACTAATTGGAACCAGAAGGAAAATCAATGAGTGACTTTTTGCCCTTTGGGAAAAAAACATGTTCAGTAGGTCAAATATGGACTTTGTACAGCTATAATATGTAAAAAAAAAAAAAAAAAAAAAAAGAAAGTCAATGATTGACTTTTTGACCTTTGGGGGAAAAAAATGTTCAGTAGGTCAAATATGGACTTCTTGTACAGCCATAATATGTAAAAAAAAAAAAAAAAAATGTTAACCTTTTGTAGACCTTTTAGCTACTATTTGGAACCAGAAGGAAAGTCAATGAGTTACTTTTTGACCTTTTGGAAAAAAATGTGTTCAGTAGGTCAAATATGGACTTCTGTATAGCCATAATATGTAAAACAAAAACAAAAAATTAAAATAAAATTGTTGACCTTTTGTAGACCTTTTAGCTACTATTTGGAACCAGAAGGAAAGTCAATGAGTGACTTTTTGACCTTTGGGAAAAAAATATGTTCAGTAGGTCAAATATGGACTTCTGTACAGCCATTTCATGTAAAAAAAAATTATAATGTAAAGAAATTAAAACCTTTTTGTGGAACATTTGGCTAGCAATTGGATTCAGAAGGGAAGTCAAAGAGTATGTATGTATAGTAAGTTAGTATTCAAGGACTCTTTCTTCAAAAATATGTTCAGTATGTTAAATATGGACTTCTTGTACAGCCATAATATGTAAAAAAAACACACACAAAAAAACACATTTAAACCTTTTGTAGACCTTTTAGCTACTTATTGGAACCAGAAGGAAAGTCAATGAGTGACTTTTTGACCTTAGGGACAAAAATTTGTTCAGTAGGTCAAATATGGACTTTGTACAGCCATAACCTGTAAAAAAAAAATGGAACCTTTTGTAGACCTTTTAGCTACTTATTGGTACCAGAAGGAAAGTCAATTAGTGACTTTTTGACCTTTGGGACAAAAATGTAATCAGTTGGTCAAATATGGACTTCTTGTACAGCCATAATATGTCAAACGTTTTTGTGGGAATGTTGGCTAGTAAAGAGAATAAGAAGGGAAGTCAATGAGTATGTATAGTAAATTAGTGTTTAAGGACTCTTAGGCCTAAAACATGTTCTTTAGGTCAAATATGGACTTCTGTACAGCCAAAACATGTATAAAAAATGTGGACATTTTAACTACTAATTGGAATCAGAATGGAAGTTAATGAGTATGTATAGTGAATTAGTGTGTTTGGACTCTTAGTGCAAAAACATGTTCAGCAGGTCAAATATGGACTTCTTGTACAGCCATAATATGTAAAAAAAAAAAAAAAAAAAAAAATTCCAAACCTTTTTTAGACCTGTATTCTACTTATTGGAATCAGAAGGGAAGTCAATGAGTGTCTTTTTGACCTCTGGGACAAAAATTTGTTCAGTAGGTCAAATTTGGACTTTGTACAGCCATAATCTGTAAAAAAAAAAAAAAAAAAAATGGAACCTTTTGTAGACCTTTTAGCTACTTATTGGTACCAGAAGGAAAGTCAATTAGTGACTTTTTGACCATTGGGACAAAAATGTAATCAGTTGGTCAAATATGGACTTCTGTACAGCCCTAATATGTAAAAAAAAAAAAAAAATTCAAACCTTTTGTAGACCTTTTAGCTACTTATTGGTACCAGAAGGAAAGTCAATGAGTGACTTTTTGACCTTTGGAAAAAAAAATAGTTCAGTAGGTCAAAAATGGACTTCTTGTACAGCCATAATATGTAAAATAAAATAAAAAAATAAAAAAATAATCCAAACATTTTTTAGACCTGCAAGCTACTTATTGGAATCAGAAGGGAAGTCAATGAGTGAGTTTTTGACCTTTGGGACAAAAATTTGTTCAGTAGGTCAAATATGGACTTTTTACAGCCATAATATGTAAAAAAAAAAAAAAAAAAAAAAAAAAATCCAAACCTTTTTTAGACCTGTAAGCTACTTATTGGAGTCAGAAAGTAAGTCAATGAGTGACTTTTTGACCTTAGGGACAACAAATTGTTCAGTAGGTCAAATATGGACTTCTTGTACAGCCATAATATGTCAAACGTTTTTGTGGGAATGTTGGCTAGTAAAGAGAATAAGAAGGGAAGTCAATGAGTATGTATAGTAAATTAGTGTTTAAGGACTCTTAGGCCTAAAACATGTTCTTTAGGTCAAATATGGACTTCTGTACAGCCAAAACATGTATAAAAAATGTGGACATTTTAACTACTAATTGGAATCAGAATGGAAGTTAATGAGTATGTATAGTGAATTAGTGTGTTTGGACTCTTAGTGCAAAAACATGTTCAGCAGGTCAAATATGGACTTCTTGTACAGCCATAATATGTAAAAAAAAAAAAAAAAAAAATTCCAAACCTTTTTTAGACCTGTATTCTACTTATTGGAATCAGAAGGGAAGTCAATGAGTGTCTTTTTGACCTTTGGGACAAAAATTTGTTCAGTAGGTCAAATATGGACTTTGTAAAGCCATAATCTGTAAAAAAAAAAAAAAAAAAAAAATTCAAACCTTTTGTAGACCTTTTAGCTACTTATTGGAACCAGAAGGAAAGTCAATGAGTGACTTTTTGACCTTTGGGAAAAAATGTGTTCAGTAGGTCAAATATGGACTTCTGTATAGCCATAATATGTAAAAAAAAAAAAAAAAAAAAAAAAAAAAAACCATTTAAACCTTTTGTAGACCTTTTAGCTACTAATTGGAACCAGAAGGAAAGTCAATGAGTGACCTTTTAGCTACTTATTGGTACCAGAAGGAAAGTCAATTAGTGACTTTTTGACCTTTGGGACAAAAATTTGTTCAGTAGGTCAAATATGGACTTTGTACAGCTATAATATGTAAAAAAAAAAAAAAAAAAAAAAAAAAAAATGTTAACCTTTTGTAGACCTTTTAGCTACTATTTGGAACCAGAAGGAAAGTCAATGAGTGACTTTTTGACCTTTTGGAAAAAAATGTGTTCAGTAAGTCAAATATGGACTTCTGTACAGCCAAAACATGTATAAAAAATGTGGACCTTTTAACTACTAATTGGAATCAGAATGGAAGTTAATGAGTATGTATAGTGAATTAGTGTGTTTGGACTCTTAGTGCAAAAACATGTTCAGCAGGTCAAATATGGACTTCTTGTACAGCCATAATATGTAAAAAAAAAAATAAAATAAAAAATTCCAAACCTTTTTTAGACCTGTATTCTACTTATTGGAATCAGAAGGGAAGTCAATGAGTGTCTTTTTGACCTTTGGGACAAAAATGTGTTCAGTAGGTCAAATATGGACTTTGTACAGCTATAATATGTAAAAAAAAAAAAAAAAAAAAAAATGTAACCTTTTGTAGACCTTTTAGCTACTAATTGGAACCAGAAGGAAAGTCATTGAGTGACTTTTTGCCCTTTGGGAAAAAAACATGTTCAGTAGGTCAAATATGGACTTCTTGTACAGCCATAATATGTAAAAAAAAAAAAAAAAAAAAAAAATTCCAAACCTTTTTTAGACCTGTATTCTACTTATTGGAATCAGAAGGGAAGTCAATGAGTGTCTTTTTGACCTTTGGGACAAAAATGTGTTCAGTAGGTCAAATATGGACTTTGTACAGCTATAATATGTAAAAAAAAAAAAAAAAAAAAAATGTAACCTTTTGTAGACCTTTTAGCTACTAATTGGAACCAGAAGGAAAATCAATGAGTGACTTTTTGCCCTTTGGGAAAAAAACATGTTCAGTAGGTCAAATATGGACTTTGTACAGCTATAATATGTAAAAAAAAAAAAAAAAAAAAAAAAGGAAAGTCAATGATTGACTTTTTGACCTTTGGGGGAAAAAAATGTTCAGTAGGTCAAATATGGACTTCTTGTACAGCCATAATATGTAAAAAAAAAAAAAAAAAATGTTAACCTTTTGTAGACCTTTTAGCTACTATTTGGAACCAGAAGGAAAGTCAATGAGTTACTTTTTGACCTTTTGGAAAAAAATGTGTTCAGTAGGTCAAATATGGACTTCTGTATAGCCATAATATGTAAAAAAAAAACAAAAAATTAAAATAAAATTGTTGACCTTTTGTAGACCTTTTAGCTACTATTTGGAACCAGAAGGAAAGTCAATGAGTGACTTTTTGACCTTTGGGAAAAAAATATGTTCAGTAGGTCAAATATGGACTTCTGTACAGCCATTTCATGTAAAAAAAAATTATAATGTAAAGAAATTAAAACCTTTTTGTGGAACATTTGGCTAGCAATTGGATTCAGAAGGGAAGTCAAAGAGTATGTATGTATAGTAAGTTAGTATTCAAGGACTCTTTCTTCAAAAATATGTTCAGTATGTTAAATATGGACTTCTTGTACAGCCATAATATGTAAAAAAAAAAAAAAAAAAAAAAACATTTAAACCTTTTGTAGACCTTTTAGCTACTTATTGGAACCAGAAGGAAAGTCAATGAGTGACTTTTTGACCTTAGGGACAAAAATTTGTTCAGTAGGTCAAATATGGACTTTGTACAGCTATAATATGTAAAAAAAAAAAAAAAAAAAAAAAGGAAAGTCAGTGATTGACTTTTTGACCTTTGGGGGAAAAAAATGTTCAGTAGGTCAAATATGGACTTCTTGTACAGCCATAATATGTAAAAAAAAAAAAAAAAAAAATGGAACCTTTTGTAGACCTTTTAGCTACTTATTGGTACCAGAAGGAAAGTCAATGAGTGACTTTTTGACCTTAGGGACAAAAATTTGTTCAGTAGGTCAAATATGGACTTTGTACAGCCATAACCTGTAAAAAAAAAATGGAACCTTTTGTAGACCTTTTAGCTACTTATTGGTACCAGAAGGAAAGTCAATTAGTGACTTTTTGACCTTTGGGACAAAAATGTAATCAGTTGGTCAAATATGGACTTCTTGTACAGCCATAATATGTCAAACGTTTTTGTGGGAATGTTGGCTAGTAAAGAGAATAAGAAGGGAAGTCAATGAGTATGTATAGTAAATTAGTGTTTAAGGACTCTTAGGCCTAAAACATGTTCTTTAGGTCAAATATGGACTTCTGTACAGCCAAAACATGTATAAAAAATGTGGACATTTTAACTACTAATTGGAATCAGAATGGAAGTTAATGAGTATGTATAGTGAATTAGTGTGTTTGGACTCTTAGTGCAAAAACATGTTCAGCAGGTCAAATATGGACTTCTTGTACAGCCATAATATGTAAAAAAAAAAAAAAAAAAAAAAAATTCCAAACCTTTTTTAGACCTGTATTCTACTTATTGGAATCAGAAGGGAAGTCAATGAGTGTCTTTTTGACCTCTGGGACAAAAATTTGTTCAGTAGGTCAAATTTGGACTTTGTACAGCCATAATCTGTAAAAAAAAAAAAAAAAAAATGGAACCTTTTGTAGACCTTTTAGCTACTTATTGGAACCAGAAGGAAAGTCAATGAGTGACCTTTTAGCTACTTATTGGTACCAGAAGGAAAGTCAATTAGTGACTTTTTGACCATTGGGACAAAAATGTAATCAGTTGGTCAAATATGGACTTCTGTACAGCCCTAATATGTAAAACAAAAACAAAAATTCAAACCTTTTGTAGACCTTTTAGCTACTTATTGGAACCAGAAGGAAAGTCAATGAGTGACTTTTTGACCTTTGGGAAAAAAATGTGTTCAGTAGGTCAAATATGGACTTCTGTATAGCCATAATATGTAAAAAAAAAAAAAAAAAAAAAAAACCATTTAAACCTTTTGTAGACCTTTTAGCTACTAATTGGAACCAGAAGGAAAGTCAATGAGTGACCTTTTAGCTACTTATTGGTACCAGAAGGAAAGTCAATTAGTGACTTTTTGACCTTTGGGACAAAAATTTGTTCAGTAGGTCAAATATGGACTTTGTACAGCTATAATATGTAAAAAAAAAAAAAAAAAAAAAAAAAAAAAAATGTTAACCTTTTGTAGACCTTTTAGCTACTATTTGGAACCAGAAGGAAAGTCAATGAGTGACTTTTTGACCTTTTGGAAAAAAATGTGTTCAGTAGGTCAAATATGGACTTCTGTATAGCCATAATATGTAAAAAAAAAAAAAAAAATTAAAATAAAATTGTTGACCTTTTGTAGACCTTTTAGCTACTTATTGGTACCAGAAGGAAAGTCAATGAGTGACTTTTTGACCTTTGGGAAAAAAATTTGTTCAGTAGGTCAAATATGGACTTCTGTATAGCCATAATATGTAAAAAAAGAAAAAAAAAAAGAAAAATGTTTTACCTTTTGTAGACCTTTTAGCTACTTATTGGAACCAGAGGGAAAGTCAATGAGTGACTTTTTGACCTTTGGAAAAAAAATTTGTTCAGTAGGTCAAATATGGACTTCTGTACAGCCATTTCATGTAAAAAAAAATTATAATGTAAAGAAATTAAAACCTTTTTGTGGAACATTTGGCTAGCAATTGGATTCAGAAGGGAAGTCAAAGAGTATGTATGTATAGTAAGTTAGTATTCAAGGACTCTTTCTTCAAAAATATGTTCAGTATGTTAAATATGGACTTCTTGTACAGCCATAATATGTAAAAAAAAAAAAAAAAAAAAAAACATTTAAACCTTTTGTAGACCTTTTAGCTACTTATTGGAACCAGAAGGAAAGTCAATGAGTGACTTTTTGACCTTAGGGACAAAAATTTGTTCAGTAGGTCAAATATGGACTTTGTACAGCTATAATATGTAAAAAAAAAAAAAAAAAAAAAAAGGAAAGTCAGTGATTGACTTTTTGACCTTTGGGGGAAAAAAATGTTCAGTAGGTCAAATATGGACTTCTTGTACAGCCATAATATGTAAAAAAAAAAAAAAAAAAAATGGAACCTTTTGTAGACCTTTTAGCTACTTATTGGTACCAGAAGGAAAGTCAATGAGTGACTTTTTGACCTTAGGGACAAAAATTTGTTCAGTAGGTCAAATATGGACTTTGTACAGCCATAACCTGTAAAAAAAAAATGGAACCTTTTGTAGACCTTTTAGCTACTTATTGGTACCAGAAGGAAAGTCAATTAGTGACTTTTTGACCTTTGGGACAAAAATGTAATCAGTTGGTCAAATATGGACTTCTTGTACAGCCATAATATGTCAAACGTTTTTGTGGGAATGTTGGCTAGTAAAGAGAATAAGAAGGGAAGTCAATGAGTATGTATAGTAAATTAGTGTTTAAGGACTCTTAGGCCTAAAACATGTTCTTTAGGTCAAATATGGACTTCTGTACAGCCAAAACATGTATAAAAAATGTGGACATTTTAACTACTAATTGGAATCAGAATGGAAGTTAATGAGTATGTATAGTGAATTAGTGTGTTTGGACTCTTAGTGCAAAAACATGTTCAGCAGGTCAAATATGGACTTCTTGTACAGCCATAATATGTAAAAAAAAAAAAAAAAAAAAAAAATTCCAAACCTTTTTTAGACCTGTATTCTACTTATTGGAATCAGAAGGGAAGTCAATGAGTGTCTTTTTGACCTCTGGGACAAAAATTTGTTCAGTAGGTCAAATTTGGACTTTGTACAGCCATAATCTGTAAAAAAAAAAAAAAAAAAATGGAACCTTTTGTAGACCTTTTAGCTACTTATTGGAACCAGAAGGAAAGTCAATGAGTGACCTTTTAGCTACTTATTGGTACCAGAAGGAAAGTCAATTAGTGACTTTTTGACCATTGGGACAAAAATGTAATCAGTTGGTCAAATATGGACTTCTGTACAGCCCTAATATGTAAAACAAAAACAAAAATTCAAACCTTTTGTAGACCTTTTAGCTACTTATTGGAACCAGAAGGAAAGTCAATGAGTGACTTTTTGACCTTTGGGAAAAAAATGTGTTCAGTAGGTCAAATATGGACTTCTGTATAGCCATAATATGTAAAAAAAAAAAAAAAAAAAAAAAACCATTTAAACCTTTTGTAGACCTTTTAGCTACTAATTGGAACCAGAAGGAAAGTCAATGAGTGACCTTTTAGCTACTTATTGGTACCAGAAGGAAAGTCAATTAGTGACTTTTTGACCTTTGGGACAAAAATTTGTTCAGTAGGTCAAATATGGACTTTGTACAGCTATAATATGTAAAAAAAAAAAAAAAAAAAAAAAAAAAAAAATGTTAACCTTTTGTAGACCTTTTAGCTACTATTTGGAACCAGAAGGAAAGTCAATGAGTGACTTTTTGACCTTTTGGAAAAAAATGTGTTCAGTAGGTCAAATATGGACTTCTGTATAGCCATAATATGTAAAAAAAAAAAAAAAAAATTAAAATAAAATTGTTGACCTTTTGTAGACCTTTTAGCTACTTATTGGTACCAGAAGGAAAGTCAATGAGTGACTTTTTGACCTTTGGGAAAAAAATTTGTTCAGTAGGTCAAATATGGACTTCTGTATAGCCATAATATGTAAAAAAAGAAAAAAAAAAAGAAAAATGTTTTACCTTTTGTAGACCTTTTAGCTACTTATTGGAACCAGAGGGAAAGTCAATGAGTGACTTTTTGACCTTTGGAAAAAAAATTTGTTCAGTAGGTCAAATATGGACTTCTTGTACAGCCATAATATGTAAAAAAAAAAAAAAAAAAAAAAAAAAATCCAAACCTTTTTTAGACCTGTAAGCTACTTATTGGAACCAGAAGGAAAGTCAATGAGTGACTTTTTGACCTTTGGGACAAAAATTTGTTCAGTAGGTCAAATATGGACTTTGTACAGCCATAATCTGTAAAAAAAAAAAAAAAAAATTCAAACCTTTTGTAGACCTTTTAGCTACTTATTGGTACCAGAAGGAAAGTCAATGAGTGACTTTTTGACCTTTGGAAAAAAAAATTGTTCAGTAGGTCAAAAATGGACTTCTTGTACAGCCCTAATATGTAAAAAAAAAAAAAAAATTCAAACCTTTTGTAGACCTTTTAGCTACTTATTGGAACCAGAAGGAAAGTCAATGAGTGACTTTTTGACCTTTGGGAAAAAAATGTGTTCAGTAGGTCAAATATGGACTTCTGTATAGCCATAATATGTAAAAAAAAAACAAAACAAAAAAAACAAAAAACCATTTAAACCTTTTGTAGACCTTTTAGCTACTAATTGGAACCAGAAGGAAAGTCAATGAGTGACCTTTTAGCTACTTATTGGTACCAGAAGGAAAGTCAATTAGTGACTTTTTGACCTTTGGGACAAAAATTTGTTCAGTAGGTCAAATATGGACTTTGTACAGCTATAATATGTGATAAAAAAAAAAAAATAAAAAAAAATGTTAACCTTTTGTAGACCTTTTAGCTACTATTTGGAACCAGAAGGAAAGTCAATGAGTGACTTTTTGACCTTTTGGAAAAAAATGTGTTCAGTAGGTCAAATATGGACTTCTGTATAGCCATAATATGTAAAAAAAAAAAAAAAAATTAAAATAAAATTGTTGACCTTTTGTAGACCTTTTAGCTACTTATTGGTACCAGAAGGAAAGTCAATGAGTGACTTTTTGACCTTTGGGAAAAAAATTTGTTCAGTAGGTCAAATATGGACTTCTGTATAGCCATAATATGTAAAAAAAGAAAAAAAAAAGAAAAATGTTTTACCTTTTGTAGACCTTTTAGCTACTTATTGGAACCAGAGGGAAAGTCAATGAGTGACTTTTTGACCTTTGGAAAAAAAATTTGTTCAGTAGGTCAAATATGGACTTCTTGTACAGCCATAATCTGTAAAAAAAAAAAAAAAAAATGAAACCTCTTGTAGACCTTTTAGCTACTTATTGGTACCAGAAGGAAAGTCAATTGGTGACTTTTTGACCTTTGGGACAAAAATGTAATCAGTTGGTCAAATATGGACTTCTGTACAGCCCTAATATGTAAAAAAAAAAAAAAAAATTCAAACCTTTTGTAGACCTTTTAGCTACTTATTGGTACCAGAAGGAAAGTCAATGAGTGACTTTTTGACCTTTGGAAAAAAAAATTGTTCAGTAGGTCAAAAATGGACTTCTTGTACAGCCATAATATGTAAAAAAAATAAATAAAAAAAAATCCAAACCTTTTTTAGACCTCTAAGCTACTTATTGGAGTCAGAAAGTAAGTCAATGAGTGACTTTTTGACCTTAGGGACAAAAAATTGTTCAGTAGTTCAAATATGGACTTCTTGTACAGCCATAATATGTCAAACGTTTTTGTGGGAATGTTGGCTAGTAAAGAGAATAAGAAGGGAAGTCAATGAGTATGTATAGTAAATTAGTGTTTAAGGACTCTTAGGCCTAAAACATGTTCTTTAGGTCAAATATGGACTTCTGTACAGCCAAAACATGTATAAAAAATGTGGACCTTTTAACTACTAATTGGAATCAGAATGGAAGTTAATGAGTATGTATAGTGAATTAGTGTGTTTGGACTCTTAGTGCAAAAACATGTTCAGCAGGTCAAATATGGACTTCTTGTACAGCCATAATATGTAAAAAAAAAAAAAAAAAAAAAAAAATTCCAAACCTTTTTTAGACCTGAATTCTACTTATTGGAATCAGAAGGGAAGTCAATGAGTGTCTTTTTGACCTTTGGGACAAAAATGTGTTCAGTAGGTCAAATATGGACTTTGTACAGCTATAATATGTAAAAAAAAAAAAAAAAAAATGTAACCTTTTGTAGACCTTTTAGCTACTAATTGGAACCAGAAGGAAAGTCAATGAGTGACTTTTTGACCTTTGGAAAAAAAACATGTTCAGTAGGTCAAATATGGACTTCTTGTACAGCCATAATATGTAAAAAAAAAAAAAAAAAAAAAATTCCAAACCTTTTTTAGACCTGTATTCTACTTATTGGAATCAGAAGGGAAGTCAATGAGTGTCTTTTTGACCTTTGGGACAAAAATGTGTTCAGTAGGTCAAATATGGACTTTGTACAGCTATAATTTGTAAAAAAAAAAAAAAAAAAAAAAAGGAAAGTCAGTGATTGACTTTTTGACCTTTGGGGGAAAAAAATGTTCAGTAGGTCAAATATGGACTTCTTGTACAGCCATAATATGTAAAAAAAAAAAAAAAAAAAATGTAACCTTTTGTAGACCTTTTAGCTACTAATTGGAACCAGAAGGAAAATCAATGAGTGACTTTTTGCCCTTTGGGAAAAAAACATGTTCAGTAGGTCAAATATGGACTTTGTACAGCTATAATATGTAAAAAAAAAAAAAAAAAAAAAAAGGAAAGTCAGTGATTGACTTTTTGACCTTTGGGGGAAAAAAATGTTCAGTAGGTCAAATATGGACTTCTTGTACAGCCATAATATGTAAAAAAAAAAAAAAAAAAATGTGAACCTTTTGTAGACCTTTTAGCTACTATTTGGAACCAGAAGGAAAGTCAATGAGTTACTTTTTGACCTTTTGGAAAAAAATGTGTTCAGTAGGTCAAATATGGACTTCTGTATAGCCATAATATGTAAAAAAAATAAATAAAATTAAAATAAAATTGTTGACCTTTTGTAGACCTTTTAGCTACTATTTGGAACCAGAAGGAAAGTCAATGAGTGACTTTTTGACCTTTGGGAAAAAAATATGTTCAGTAGGTCAAATATGGACTTCTGTACAGCCATTTCATGTAAAAAAAATTATAATGTAAAGAAATTAAAACCTTTTTGTGGAACATTTGGCTAGCAATTGGATTCAGAAGGGAAGTCAAAGAGTATGTATGTATAGTAAGTTAGTATTCAAGGACTCTTTCTTCAAAAATATGTTCAGTATGTTAAATATGGACTTCTTGTACAGCCATAATATGTAAAAAAAAAAAAAAAAAAAAAACATTTAAACCTTTTGTAGACCTTTTAGCTACTTATTGGAACCAGAAGGAAAGTCAATGAGTGACTTTTTGACCTTAGGGACAAAAATTTGTTCAGTAGGTCAAATATGGACTTTGTACAGCCATAACCTGTAAAAAAAAAATGGAACCTTTTGTAGACCTTTTAGCTACTTATTGGTACCAGAAGGAAAGTCAATTAGTGACTTTTTGACCTTTGGGACAAAAATGTAATCAGTTGGTCAAATATGGACTTCTTGTACAGCCATAATATGTCAAACGTTTTTGTGGGAATGTTGGCTAGTAAAGAGAATAAGAAGGGAAGTCAATGAGTATGTATAGTAAATTAGTGTTTAAGGACTCTTAGGCCTAAAACATGTTCTTTAGGTCAAATATGGACTTCTGTACAGCCAAAACATGTATAAAAAATGTGGACATTTTAACTACTAATTGGAATCAGAATGGAAGTTAATGAGTATGTATAGTGAATTAGTGTGTTTGGACTCTTAGTGCAAAAACATGTTCAGCAGGTCAAATATGGACTTCTTGTACAGCCATAATGTGTAAAAAAAAAAAAAAAAAAAAAAAAAAATTCCAAACCTTTTTTAGACCTGTATTCTTCTTATTGGAATCAGAAGGGAAGTCAATGAGTGTCTTTTTGACCTTTGGGACAAAAATTTGTTCAGTAGGTCAAATATGGACTTTGTACAGCCATAATCTGTAAAAAAAAAAAAAAAAAAAAAAATGGAACCTTTTGTAGACCTTTTAGCTACTTATTGGTACCAGAAGGAAAGTCAATTAGTGACTTTTTGACCATTGGGGCAAAAATGTAATCAGTTGGTCAAATATGGACTTCTGTACAGCCCTAATATGTAAAACAAACAAAAAAATTCAAACCTTTTGTAGACCTTTTAGCTACTTATTGGAACCAGAAGGAAAGTCAATGAGTGACTTTTTGACCTTTGGGAAAAAAATGTGTTCAGTAGGTCAAATATGGACTTCTGTATAGCCATAATATGTAAAAAAAAAAAAAAAAAAAAAACCATTTAAACCTTTTGTAGACCTTTTAGCTACTAATTGGAACGAGAAGGAAAGTCAATGAGTGACCTTTTAGCTACTTATTGGTACCAGAAGGAAAGTCAATTAGTGACTTTTTGACCTTTGGGACAAAAATTTGTTCAGTAGGTCAAATATGGACTTTGTACAGCTATAATATGTAAAAAAAAAAAAAAAAAAAAAAAAAAAAAAATGTTAACCTTTTGTAGACCTTTTAGCTACTATTTGGAACCAGAAGGAAAGTCAATGAGTGACTTTTTGACCTTTTGGAAAAAAATGTGTTCAGTAGGTCAAATATGGACTTCTGTATAGCCATAATATGTAAAAAAAAAAAAAATTAAAATAAAATTGTTGACCTTTTGTAGACCTTTTAGCTACTTATTGGTACCAGAAGGAAAGTCAATGAGTGACTTTTTGACCTTTGGGAAAAAAATTTGTTCAGTAGGTCAAATATGGACTTCTGTATAGCCATAATATGTAAAAAAAGAAGAAAAAAAAAGAAAAATGTTTTACCTTTTGTAGACCTTTTAGCTACTTATTGGAACCAGAGGGAAAGTCAATGAGTGACTTTTTGACCTTTGGAAAAAAAAATTGTTCAGTAGGTCAAATATGGACTTCTTGTACAGCCATAATATGTAAAAAAAAAAAAAAAAAAAAAAAAAAAAAATCCAAACCTTTTTTAGACCTGTAAGCTACTTATTGGAACCAGAAGGAAAGTCAATGAGTGACTTTTTGACCTTTGGGACAAAAATTTGTTCAGTAGGTCAAATATGGACTTTGTACAGCCATAATCTGTAAAAAAAAAAAAAAAAAATGAAACCTTTTGTAGACCTTTTAGCTACTTATTGGTACCAGAAGGAAAGTCAATTGGTGACTTTTTGACCTTTGGGACAAAAATGTAATCAGTTGGTCAAATATGGACTTCTGTACAGCCCTAATATGTAAAAAAAAAAAAAAATTCAAACCTTTTGTAGACCTTTTAGCTACTTATTGGTACCAGAAGGAAAGTCAATGAGTGACTTTTTGACCTTTGGAAAAAAAAATTGTTCAGTAGGTCAAAAATGGACTTCTTGTACAGCCCTAATATGTAAAACAAAACAAAAAATTCAAACCTTTTGTAGACCTTTTAGCTACTTATTGGAACCAGAAGGAAAGTCAATGAGTGACTTTTTGACCTTTGGGAAAAAAATGTGTTCAGTAGGTCAAATATGGACTTCTGTATAGCCATAATATGTAAAAAAAAAAAAAAAAAAAAAAAAAAAAAAAACATTTAAACCTTTTGTGGACCTTTTAGCTACTAATTGGAACCAGAAGGAAAGTCAATGAGTGACCTTTTAGCTACTTATTGGTACCAGAAGGAAAGTCAATTAGTGACTTTTTGACCTTTGGGACAAAAATTTGTTCAGTAGGTCAAATATGGACTTTGTACAGCTATAATATGTAATAAAAAAAAAAAAAATAAAAAAAAATGTTAACCTTTTGTAGACCTTTTAGCTACTATTTGGAACCAGAAGGAAAGTCAATGAGTGACTTTTTGACCTTTTGGAAAAAAATGTGTTCAGTAGGTCAAATATGGACTTCTGTATAGCCATAATATGTAAAAAAAAAAAAAAAAAATCAAAATAAAATTGTTGACCTTTTGTAGACCTTTTAGCTACTTATTGGTACCAGAAGGAAAGTCAATTAGTGACTTTTTGACCTTTGGGAAAAAAATTTGTTCAGTAGGTCAAATATGGACTTCTGTATAGCCATAATATGTAAAAAAAGAAAAAAAAAAAGAAAAATGTTTTACCTTTTGTAGACCTTTTAGCTACTTATTGGAACCAGAGGGAAAGTCAATGAGTGACTTTTTGACCTTTGGAAAAAAAATTGTTCAGTAGGTCAAATATGGACTTCTTGTACAGCCATAATATGTAAAAAAAAAAAAAAAAAAAAAAAAAAAAAATCCAAACCTTTTTTAGACCTGTAAGCTACTTATTGGAACCAGAAGGAAAGTCAATGAGTGACTTTTTGACCTTTGGGACAAAAATTTGTTCAGTAGGTCAAATATGGACTTTGTACAGCCATAATCTGTAAAAAAAAAAAAAAAAAATGAAACCTTTTGTAGACCTTTTAGCTACTTATTGGTACCAGAAGGAAAGTCAATTGGTGACTTTTTGACCTTTGGGACAAAAATGTAATCAGTTGGTCAAATATGGACTTCTGTACAGCCCTAATATGTAAAAAAAAAAAAAAAAATTCAAACCTTTTGTAGACCTTTTAGCTACTTATTGGTACCAGAAGGAAAGTCAATGAGTGACTTTTTGACCTTTGGAAAAAAAAATTGTTCAGTAGGTCAAAAATGGACTTCTTGTACAGCCATAATATGTAAAAAAAAAAAAAAAAAAAAATCCAAACCTTTTTTAGACCTGTAAGCTACTTATTGGAGTCAGAAAGTAAGTCAATGAGTGACTTTTTGACCTTAGGGACAAAAAATTGTTCAGTAGTTCAAATATGGACTTCTTGTACAGCCATAATATGTCAAACGTTTTTGTGGGAATGTTGGCTAGTAAAGAGAATAAGAAGGGAAGTCAATGAGTATGTATAGTAAATTAGTGTTTAAGGACTCTTAGGCCTAAAACATGTTCTTTAGGTCAAATATGGACTTCTGTACAGCCAAAACATGTATAAAAAATGTGGACCTTTTAACTACTAATTGGAATCAGAATGGAAGTTAATGAGTATGTATAGTGAATTAGTGTGTTTGGACTCTTAGTGCAAAAACATGTTCAGCAGGTCAAATATGGACTTCTTGTACAGCCATAATATGTAAAAAAAAAAAAATAAAAATAAAAAATTTCCAAACCTTTTTTAGACCTGAATTCTACTTATTGGAATCAGAAGGGAAGTCAATGAGTGTCTTTTTGACCTTTGGGACAAAAATGTGTTCAGTAGGTCAAATATGGACTTTGTACAGCTATAATATGTAAAAAAAAAAAAAAAAAAAAAGTAACCTTTTGTAGACCTTTTAGCTACTAATTGGAACCAGAAGGAAAGTCAATGAGTGACTTTTTGCCCTTTGGGAAAAAAACATGTTCAGTAGGTCAAATATGGACTTCTTGTACAGCCATAATATGTAAAAAAAAAAAAAAAAAAAAAAAAATTCCAAACCTTTTTTAGACCTGTATTCTACTTATTGGAATCAGAAGGGAAGTCAATGAGTGTCTTTTTGACCTTTGGGACAAAAATGTGTTCAGTAGGTCAAATATGGACTTTGTACAGCTATAATATGTAAAAAAAAAAAAAAAAAAAAAAAAAGGAAAGTCAGTGATTGACTTTTTGACCTTTGGGGGAAAAAAATGTTCAGTAGGTCAAATATGGACTTCTTGTACAGCCATAATATGTAAAAAAAAAAAAAAAAAAAAGTAACCTTTTGTAGACCTTTTAGCTACTAATTGGAACCAGAAGGAAAATCAATGAGTGACTTTTTGCCCTTTGGGAAAAAAACATGTTCAGTAGGTCAAATATGGACTTTGTACAGCTATAATATGTAAAAAAAAAAAAAAAAAAAAAAAGGAAAGTCAGTGATTGACTTTTTGACCTTTGGGGGAAAAAAATGTTCAGTAGGTCAAATATGGACTTCTTGTACAGCCATAATATGTAAAAAAAAAAAAAAAAAAAACATGTTAACCTTTTGTAGACCTTTTAGCTACTATTTGGAACCAGAAGGAAAGTCAATGAGTTACTTTTTGACCTTTTGGAAAAAAATGTGTTCAGTAGGTCAAATATGGACTTCTGTATAGCCATAATATGTAAAAAAAATAAATAAAATTAAAATAAAATTGTTGACCTTTTGTAGACCTTTTAGCTACTATTTGGAACCAGAAGGAAAGTCAATGAGTGACTTTTTGACCTTTGGGAAAAAAATATGTTCAGTAGGTCAAATATGGACTTCTGTACAGCCATTTCATGTAAAAAAAATTATAATGTAAAGAAATTAAAACCTTTTTGTGGAACATTTGGCTAGCAATTGGATTCAGAAGGGAAGTCAAAGAGTATGTATGTATAGTAAGTTAGTATTCAAGGACTCTTTCTTCAAAAATATGTTCAGTATGTTAAATATGGACTTCTTGTACAGCCATAATATGTAAAAAAAAAAAAAAAAAAAAAAAAACATTTAAACCTTTTGTAGACCTTTTAGCTACTTATTGGAACCAGAAGGAAAGTCAATGAGTGACTTTTTGACCTTAGGGACAAAAATTTGTTCAGTAGGTCAAATATGGACTTCTTGTACAGCCATAATATGTCAAACGTTTTTGTGGGAATGTTGGCTAGTAAAGAGAATAAGAAGGGAAGTCAATGAGTATGTATAGTAAATTAGTGTTTAAGGACTCTTAGGCCTAAAACATGTTCTTTAGGTCAAATATGGACTTCTGTACAGCCAAAACATGTATAAAAAATGTGGACATTTTAACTACTAATTGGAATCAGAATGGAAGTTAATGAGTATGTATAGTGAATTAGTGTGTTTGGACTCTTAGTGCAAAAACATGTTCAGCAGGTCAAATATGGACTTCTTGTACAGCCATAATATGTAAAAAAAAAAAAAAAAAAAAAAAATTTCCAAACCTTTTTTAGACCTGTATTCTACTTATTGGAATCAGAAGGGAAGTCAATGAGTGTCTTTTTGACCTTTGGGACAAAAATTTGTTCAGTAGGTCAAATATGGACTTTGTACAGCCATAATCTGTAAAAAAAAAAAAAAAAAAAAATGGAACCTTTTGTAGACCTTTTAGCTACTTATTGGTACCAGAAGGAAAGTCAATTAGTGACTTTTTGACCATTGGGACAAAAATGTAATCAGTTGGTCAAATATGGACTTCTGTACAGCCCTAATATGCAAAACAAACAAAAAAATTCAAACCTTTTGTAGACCTTTTAGCTACTTATTGGAACCAGAAGGAAAGTCAATGAGTGACTTTTTGACCTTTGGGAAAAAAATGTGTTCAGTAGGTCAAATATGGACTTCTGTATAGCCATAATATGTAAAAAAAAAAAAAAAAAAAAAAAAAAAAAAAAAAAAAAAAACCATTTAAACCTTTTGTAGACCTTTTAGCTACTAATTGGAACCAGAAGGAAAGTCAATGAGTGACCTTTTAGCTACTTATTGGTACCAGAAGGAAAGTCAATTAGTGACTTTTTGACCTTTGGGACAAAAATTTGTTCAGTAGGTCAAATATGGACTTTGTACAGCTATAATATGTAAAAAAAAAAAAAAAAAAAAAATGTTAACCTTTTGTAGACCTTTTAGCTACTATTTGGAACCAGAAGGAAAGTCAATGAGTGACTTTTTGACCTTTTGGAAAAAAATGTGTTCAGTAGGTCAAATATGGACTTCTGTATAGCCATAATATGTAAAAAAAAAAAAAAAAAATTAAAATAAAATTGTTGACCTTTTGTAGACCTTTTAGCTACTTATTGGTACCAGAAGGAAAGTCAATGAGTGACTTTTTGACCTTTGGGAAAAAAAATTGTTCAGTAGGTCAAATATGGACTTCTGTATAGCCATAATATGTAAAAAAAGAAAAAAAAAAAGAAAAATGTTTTACCTTTTGTAGACCTTTTAGCTACTTATTGGAACCAGAGGGAAAGTCAATGAGTGACTTTTTGACCTTTGGAAAAAAAAAATGTTCAGTAGGTCAAATATGGACTTCTTGTACAGCCATAATATGTAAAAAAAAAAAAAAAAAAAAAAAAAAAAAAAAATCCAAACCTTTTTTAGACCTGTAAGCTACTTATTGGAACCAGAAGGAAAGTCAATGAGTGACTTTTTGACCTTTGGGACAAAAATTTGTTCAGTAGGTCAAATATGGACTTTGTACAGCCATAATCTGTAAAAAAAAACAAAAAAAAACGAAACCTTTTGTAGACCTTTTAGCTACTTATTGGTACCAGAAGGAAAGTCAATTGGTGACTTTTTGACCTTTGGGACAAAAATGTAATCAGTTGGTCAAATATGGACTTCTGTACAGCCCTAATATGTAAAAAAAAAAAAAAAATTCAAACCTTTTGTAGACCTTTTAGCTACTTATTGGTACCAGAAGGAAAGTCAATGAGTGACTTTTTGACCTTTGGAAAAAAATTTTTTTCAGTAGGTCAAATATGGACTTCTTGTACAGCCATAATATGTAAAAAAAAAAAAAAAAAAAAAAATCCAAACCTTTTTTAGACCTGTAAGCTACTTATTGGAGTCAGAAAGTAAGTCAATGAGTGACTTTTTGACCTTAGGGACAAAAAATTGTTCAGTAGTTCAAATATGGACTTCTTGTACAGCCATAATATGTCAAACGTTTTTGTGGGAATGTTGGCTAGTAAAGAGAATAAGAAGGGAAGTCAATGAGTATGTATAGTAAATTAGTGTTTAAGGACTCTTAGGCCTAAAACATGTTCTTTAGGTCAAATATGGACTTCTCTACAGCCAAAACATGTATAAAAAATGTGGACCTTTTAACTACTAATTGGAATCAGAATGGAAGTTAATGAGTATGTATAGTGAATTAGTGTGTTTGGACTCTTAGTGCAAAAACATGTTCAGCAGGTCAAATATGGACTTCTTGTACAGCCATAATATGTAAAAAAAAAAAAAAAAAAAAAAACTTCCAAACCTTTTTTAGACCTGTATTCTACTTATTGGAATCAGAAGGGAAGTCAATGAGTGTCTTTTTGACCTTTGGGACAAAAATGTGTTCAGTAGGTCAAATATGGACTTTGTACAGCTATAATATGTAAAAAAAAAAAAAAAAAAAAATGTAACCTTTTGTAGACCTTTTAGCTACTAATTGGAACCAGAAGGAAAGTCAATGAGTGACTTTTTGCCCTTTGGGAAAAAAACATGTTCAGTAGGTCAAATATGGACTTCTTGTACAGCCATAATATGTAAAAAAAAAAAAAAAAAAAAAAAAAAAAAAAAATTCCAAACCTTTTTTAGACCTGTATTCTACTTATTGGAATCAGAAGGGAAGTCAATGAGTGTCTTTTTGACCTTTGGGACAAAAATGTGTTCAGTAGGTCAAATATGGACTTTGTACAGCTATAATATGTAAAAAAAAAAAAAAAAAAAAAAAATGTAACCTTTTGTAGACCTTTTAGCTACTAATTGGAACCAGAAGGAAAATCAATGAGTGACTTTTTGCCCTTTGGGAAAAAAACATGTTCAGTAGGTCAAATATGGACTTTGTACAGCTATAATATGTAAAAAAAAAAAAAAAAAAAAAAAAGGAAAGTCAATGATTGACTTTTTGACCTTTGGGGGAAAAAAATGTTCAGTAGGTCAAATATGGACTTCTTGTACAGCCATAATATGTATAAAAAAAAAAAATAAAAAAAAAAAGTTAACCTTTTGTAGACCTTTTAGCTACTATTTGGAACCAGAAGGAAAGTCAATGAGTTACTTTTTGACCTTTTGGAAAAAAATGTGTTCAGTAGGTCAAATATGGACTTCTGTATAGCCATAATATGTAAAAAAAAAAAAAAAAATTAAAATAAAATTGTTGACCTTTTGTAGACCTTTTAGCTACTATTTGGAATCAGAAGGGAAGTCAATGAGTGTCTTTTTGACCTTTGGGACAAAAATGTGTTCAGTAGGTCAAATATGGACTTTGTACAGCTATAATATGTAAAAAAAAAAAAAAAAAAAAATGTAACCTTTTGTAGACCTTTTAGCTACTAATTGGAACCAGAAGGAAAGTCAATGAGTGACTTTTTGCCCTTTGGGAAAAAAACATGTTCAGTAGGTCAAATATGGACTTCTTGTACAGCCATAATATGTAAAAAAAAAAAAAAAAAAAAAAAAAAAAAAAAAATTCCAAACCTTTTTTAGACCTGTATTCTACTTATTGGAATCAGAAGGGAAGTCAATGAGTGTCTTTTTGACCTTTGGGACAAAAATGTGTTCAGTAGGTCAAATATGGACTTTGTACAGCTATAATATGTAAAAAAAAAAAAAAAAAAAAAAAATGTAACCTTTTGTAGACCTTTTAGCTACTAATTGGAACCAGAAGGAAAATCAATGAGTGACTTTTTGCCCTTTGGGAAAAAAACATGTTCAGTAGGTCAAATATGGACTTTGTACAGCTATAATATGTAAAAAAAAAAAAAAAAAAAAAAAAGGAAAGTCAATGATTGACTTTTTGACCTTTGGGGGAAAAAAATGTTCAGTAGGTCAAATATGGACTTCTTGTACAGCCATAATATGTATAAAAATAAAAAATAAAAATAAAAAGTTAACCTTTTGTAGACCTTTTAGCTACTATTTGGAACCAGAAGGAAAGTCAATGAGTTACTTTTTGACCTTTTGGAAAAAAATGTGTTCAGTAGGTCAAATATGGACTTCTGTATAGCCATAATATGTAAAAAAAAAAAAAAAAATTAAAATAAAATTGTTGACCTTTTGTAGACCTTTTAGCTACTATTTGGAACCAGAAGGAAAGTCAATGAGTGACTTTTTGACCTTTGGGAAAAAAATATGTTCAGTAGGTCAAATATGGACTTCTGTACAGCCATTTCATGTAAAAAAAAATTATAATGTAAAGAAATTAAAACCTTTTTGTGGAACATTTGGCTAGCAATTGGATTCAGAAGGGAAGTCAAAGAGTATGTATGTATAGTAAGTTAGTATTCAAGGACTCTTTCTTCAAAAATATGTTCAGTATGTTAAATATGGACTTCTTGTACAGCCATAATATGTAAAAAAAAAAAAAAAAAAAAAACATTTAAACCTTTTGTAGACCTTTTAGCTACTTATTGGAACCAGAAGGAAAGTCAATGAGTGACTTTTTGACCTTAGGGACAAAAATTTGTTCAGTAGGTCAAATATGGACTTTGTACAGCTATAATATGTAAAAAAAAAAAAAAAAAAAAAAAGGAAAGTCAGTGATTGACTTTTTGACCTTTGGGGGAAAAAAATGTTCAGTAGGTCAAATATGGACTTCTTGTACAGCCATAATATGTAAAAAAAAAAAAAAAAAAAAATGTTAACCTTTTGTAGACCTTTTAGCTACTATTTGGAACCAGAAGGAAAGTCAATGAGTTACTTTTTGACCTTTTGGAAAAAAATGTGTTCAGTAGGTCAAATATGGACTTCTGTATAGCCATAATATGTAAAAAAAATAAATAAAATTAAAATAAAATTGTTGACCTTTTGTAGACCTTTTAGCTACTATTTGGAACCAGAAGGAAAGTCAATGAGTGACTTTTTGACCTTTGGGAAAAAAATATGTTCAGTAGGTCAAATATGGACTTCTGTACAGCCATTTCATGTAAAAAAAATTATAATGTAAAGAAATTAAAACCTTTTTGTGGAACATTTGGCTAGCAATTGGATTCAGAAGGGAAGTCAAAGAGTATGTATGTATAGTAAGTTAGTATTCAAGATTCAAGATTCAAGATTCAAGAGTTTTATTTGTCACATACACAGTTATATACACAATATACAACTGGCAGTGAAATGTAAACAGGTCCGCTCCATGGACAGTGCAAATAACAGTTACAAGAAATTAAATAGAAATAGAATAAAATTAGAATAAAAAGTATTAACATAAGTAGAATTATAAATAAATCAAGTAAAAGATAAAAATAGGAAATAAGATAAAAATAAAAATATAAAAAATATGTGGATATGATAAGTGAGATAAACTGTAGACTTAAAAATAAGTGGTTAACATAAAATATATAATATGTATATATAAAGAAGTATAATGTGCAAGGTTTATTACAGGTTGTTACGCAGTAACAATAGGGACGTAAAGTGCAGTGCAATTGCAGTATGTGGATGTTAATGTTGAAAGACCGTATGTTTATGCGTGTGCGGGGGTGAAGTGAGTCACGTGACTGAGTTCAGGAGTCTGATGGCCTGGGGGAAGAAACTCCTCCTGAGTCTTTCAGTCATTGCCATCAGGCTACGGAAGCGCTTACCAGATGGCAGCAGGGTGAAGTGAGAGGACTCTTTCTTCAAAAATATGTTCAGTATGTTAAATATGGACTTCTTGTACAGCCATAATATGTAAAAAAAAAAAAAAAAAAAAAAACATTTAAACCTTTTGTAGACCTTTTAGCTACTTATTGGAACCAGAAGGAAAGTCAATGAGTGACTTTTTGACCTTAGGGACAAAAATTTGTTCAGTAGGTCAAATATGGACTTTGTACAGCCATAACCTGTAAAAAAAAAATGGAACCTTTTGTAGACCTTTTAGCTACTTATTGGTACCAGAAGGAAAGTCAATTAGTGACTTTTTGACCTTTGGGACAAAAATGTAATCAGTTAGTCAAATATGGACTTCTTGTACAGCCATAATATGTCAAACGTTTTTGTGGGAATGTTGGCTAGTAAAGAGAATAAGAAGGGAAGTCAATGAGTATGTATAGTAAATTAGTGTTTAAGGACTCTTAGGCCTAAAACATGTTCTTTAGGTCAAATATGGACTTCTGTACAGCCAAAACATGTATAAAAAATGTGGACATTTTAACTACTAATTGGAATCAGAATGGAAGTTAATGAGTATGTATAGTGAATTAGTGTGTTTGGACTCTTAGTGCAAAAACATGTTCAGCAGGTCAAATATGGACTTCTTGTACAGCCATAATATGTAAAAAAAAAAAAAAAAAAAAAAAATTCCAAACCTTTTTTAGACCTGTATTCTACTTATTGGAATCAGAAGGGAAGTCAATGAGTGTCTTTTTGACCTTTGGGACAAAAATTTGTTCAGTAGGTCAAATATGGACTTTGTACAGCCATAATCTGTAAAAAAAAAAAAAAAAAAAAAAGGAACCTTTTGTAGACCTTTTAGCTACTTATTGGTACCAGAAGGAAAGTCAATTAGTGACTTTTTGACCATTGGGACAAAAATTTAATCAGTTGGTCAAATATGGACTTCTGTACAGCCCTAATATGCAAAACAAACAAAAAAATTCAAACCTTTTGTAGACCTTTTAGCTACTTATTGGAACCAGAAGGAAAGTCAATGAGTGACTTTTTGACCTTTGGGAAAAAAATGTGTTCAGTAGGTCAAATATGGACTTCTGTATAGCCATAATATGTAAAAAAAAAAAAAAAAAAAAAAAAAAAAAAAAAAAAAAACATTTAAACCTTTTGTAGACCTTTTAGCTACTAATTGGAACCAGAAGGAAAGTCAATGAGTGACCTTTTAGCTACTTATTGGTACCAGAAGGAAAGTCAATTAGTGACTTTTTGACCTTTGGGACAAAAATTTGTTCAGTAGGTCAAATATGGACTTTGTACAGCTATAATATGTAAAAAAAAAAAAACAAACAAAAAAAAAAAAAAGTTAACCTTTTGTAGACCTTTTAGCTACTATTTGGAACCAGAAGGAAAGTCAATGAGTGACTTTTTGACCTTTTGGAAAAAAATGTGTTCAGTAGGTCAAATATGGACTTCTGTATAGCCATAATATGTAAAAAAAAAAAAAAATTAAAATAAAATTGTTGACCTTTTGTAGACCTTTTAGCTACTTATTGGTACCAGAAGGAAAGTCAATGAGTGACTTTTTGACCTTTGGGAAAAAAATTTGTTCAGTAGGTCAAATATGGACTTCTGTATAGCCATAATATGTAAAAAAAGAAAAAAAAAAGAAAAATGTTTTACCTTTTGTAGACCTTTTAGCTACTTATTGGAACCAGAGGGAAAGTCAATGAGTGACTTTTTGACCTTTGGAAAAAAAATTTGTTCAGTAGGTCAAATATGGACTTCTTGTACAGCCATAATATGTAAAAAAAAAAAAAAAAAAAAAAAAAAAATCCAAACCTTTTTTAGACCTGTAAGCTACTTATTGGAACCAGAAGGAAAGTCAATGAGTGACTTTTTGACCTTTGGGACAAAAATTTGTTCAGTAGGTCAAATATGGACTTTGTACAGCCATAATCTGTAAAAAAAAACAAAAAAAAACGAAACCTTTTGTAGACCTTTTAGCTACTTATTGGTACCAGAAGGAAAGTCAATTGGTGACTTTTTGACCTTTGGGACAAAAATGTAATCAGTTGGTCAAATATGGACTTCTGTACAGCCCTAATATGTAAAAAAAAAAAAAAAAATTCAAACCTTTTGTAGACCTTTTAGCTACTTATTGGTACCAGAAGGAAAGTCAATGAGTGACTTTTTGACCTTTGGAAAAAAAAAATTTTCAGTAGGTCAAATATGGACTTCTTGTACAGCCATAATATGTAAAAAAAAAAAAAAAAAAAAAATCCAAACCTTTTTTAGACCTGTAAGCTAATTATTGGAGTCAGAAAGTAAGTCAATGAGTGACTTTTTGACCTTAGGGACAAAAAACTGTTCAGTAGTTCAAATATGGACTTCTTGTACAGCCATAATATGTCAAACGTTTTTGTGGGAATGTTGGCTAGTAAAGAGAATAAGAAGGGAAGTCAATGAGTATGTATAGTAAATTAGTGTTTAAGGACTCTTAGGCCTAAAACATGTTCTTTAGGTCAAATATGGACTTCTGTACAGCCAAAACATGTATAAAAAATGTGGACCTTTTAACTACTAATTGGAATCAGAATGGAAGTTAATGAGTATGTATAGTGAATTAGTGTGTTTGGACTCTTAGTGCAAAAACATGTTCAGCAGGTCAAATATGGACTTCTTGTACAGCCATAATATGTAAAAAAAAAAAAAAAAAAAAAAAATTCCAAACCTTTTTTAGACCTGTATTCTACTTATTGGAATCAGAAGGGAAGTCAATGAGTGTCTTTTTGACCTTTGGGACAAAAATGTGTTCAGTAGGTCAAATATGGACTTTGTACAGCTATAATATGTAAAAAAAAAAAAAAAAAAAAAATGTAACCTTTTGTAGACCTTTTAGCTACTAATTGGAACCAGAAGGAAAATCAATGAGTGACTTTTTGCCCTTTGGGAATAAAACATGTTCAGTAGGTCAAATATGGACTTTGTACAGCTATAATATGTAAAAAAAAAAAAAAAAAAAAAAAAAGGAAAGTCAATGATTGACTTTTTGACCTTTGGGGGAAAAAAATGTTCAGTAGGTCAAATATGGACTTCTTGTACAGCCATAATATGTATAAAAAAAATAAATAAAAAAAAAATGTTAACCTTTTGTAGACCTTTTAGCTACTATTTGGAACCAGAAGGAAAGTCAATGAGTTACTTTTTGACCTTTTGGAAAAAAATGTGTTCAGTAGGTCAAATATGGACTTCTGTATAGCCATAATATGTTAAAAAAAAAAAAATTAAAATAAAATTGTTGACCTTTTGTAGACCTTTTAGCTACTATTTGGAACCAGAAGGAAAGTCAATGAGTTACTTTTTGACCTTTGGGAAAAAAATATGTTCAGTAGGTCAAATATGGACTTCTGTACAGCCATTTCATGTAAAAAAAAATTATAATGTAAAGAAATTAAAACCTTTTTGTGGAACATTTGGCTAGCAATTGGATTCAGAAGGGAAGTCAAAGAGTATGTATGTATAGTAAGTTAGTATTCAAGGACTCTTTCTTCAAAAATATGTTCAGTATGTTAAATATGGACTTCTTGTACAGCCATAATATGTAAAAAAAAAAAAAAAAAAAAAACATTTAAACCTTTTGTAGACCTTTTAGCTACTTATTGGAACCAGAAGGAAAGTCAATGAGTGACTTTTTGACCTTAGGGACAAAAATTTGTTCAGTAGGTCAAATATGGACTTTGTACAGCCATAACCTGTAAAAAAAAAAAAGGAACCTTTTGTAGACCTTTTAGCTACTTATTGGTACCAGAAGGAAAGTCAATTAGTGACTTTTTGACCTTTGGGACAAAAATGTAATCAGTAGGTCAAATATGGACTTCTGTTCAGCCCTAATATGTAAAAAAAAAAAAAATAAATTCCAACCTTTTGTAGACCTTTTAGCTACTAATTGGAACCAGAAGTAAAGTCAATGAGTGACTTTTTGACCTTTGGGAAAAAAATGTGTTCAGTAGGTCAAATATGGACTTCTGTATAGCCATAATATGTAAAAAAAAAAAAACTATTTAAACCTTTTGTAGACCTTTTAGCTACTAATTGGAACCAGAAGGAAAGTCAATGAGTGACTTTTTGACCTTTGGAAAAAAATGTGTTCAGTAGGTCAAATATGGACTTCTTGTACAGCCATAATATGTAAAAAAAAAAAAAAAAATCCAAACCTTTTTAGACCTGTAAGCTACTTATTGGAACCAGAAGGAAAGTCAATGAGTGACTTTTTGACCTTTGGGACAAACATTTGTTCAGTAGGTCAAATATGGACTTCTTGTACAGCCATAATATGTAAAAAAAAAAAAAAAAATCCAAACCTTTTTTAGACCTGTAAACTACTTATTGGAACCAGAAGGAAAGTCAATGAGTGACTTTTTGACCTTTGGGACAAAAATTTGTTCAGTAGGTCAAATATGGACTTTGTACAGCCATAATCTGTAAAAAAAAAAAAAAAAAAAAAAAAATGGAACCTTTTGTAGACCTTTTAGCTACTTATTGGTACCAGAAGGAAAGTCAATTAGTGACTTTTTGACCTTTGGGACAAAAATGTAATCCGTTGGTCAAATATGGACTTCTGTACAGCCCTAATATGTAAAAAAAAAAAAAAAATTCAAACCTTTTGTAGACCTTTTAGCTACTTATTGGTACCAGAAGGAAAGTCAATGAGTGACTTTTTGACCTTTGGGACAAAAGTGTATTCGGTAGGTCAAATATTGACTTCTGTACAGCCATAATATGTAAACAAAAAAAATTAATAATTAAACCTTTTGTAGACCTTTTAGCTACTAATTGGAACCAGAAGGAAAGTTAATGAGTGACTTTTTGACCTTTGGGACGAAAATGTATTCAGTAGGAAAAATATAAATATCTGTACAGCCATAACTTAAAATACATACAAAATGAAATAAAATAAAACCTTTAAAAACTTTTTGTGGAACTTTTTTTCTAGCAACCGGATTCTGAAGGGAAATCAACAAGTATATATAGTAAGTTAGTGTTTAAGGACTGTTGGTACAAAAATATGTTTTGTGGTTCAAATATGGACTTCTGTACAGCCAAAACATGTAAATAAAAAAATTAAAATTGTTGACCTTTTAGCTACTGATTGGAATTAGGAGTTATGGCTTCTCTATGGCTTAATGTAAAATACGGACTCAATGAGTATGTATAGCAACTTAATATTTAAGGACTCTTTGGTCAAAAATATGTTCAAAATAATTAAGTTGTGCATTACAGGATAACATATGTTTTGTTTCAGTGCGTTTCAATAAATTGTTTTATACAGGGATGACATATTTTGCACCATCTAACAATGCTTTGCGTATTAAGGAGATAACACCTCGTTAACTTTTGCAGTACATACAAGAATAAGCTTGTTCTGTTTGTGTATTGAAAAGAGAACACACCAAACGTGTTGTTGCCGTGCATTGCATGCAATAACTAACTTATGTATTAAATAGATAAAAAACATATTTGCTTTTGCATTGCATTGCACGAACTAATGCTTCGAAGAGATTAGTGCTTTTGCATTTAAGAGAAAAGTGGTTTTGCATCGCAATGCAAACAAAACGCATTGTGCATTGAAGAGAGTAGTGCTTTTCCGTTGCACTGCATACAATAACTCGGTGTGCATTGAAGAGACAAATGATTTTGCATTGCAATGCACACAAAACACATTGTGCATTGAATAGATTAGTGCGTTTGCATTGCATAGCATTAAAAGAAACTTGTGAATTGACGAGAATAGTGCTTTTGCATTGCAATGCATACGAAACTCATTGTGCATTGAAGAGACAAGTGATTTTGTATTGCATTGCATTCAAACACTCGGTGTGCATTGAAGAGAATATTGGTTTTGCATTGCAATGCATACAAAACATGTTGTGCATGGAAGAGACAAGTGATTTTGCATTGCAACGCATTAAAAAAAAACTTGTGCATTGACCAGATTAGTGCTTTTGCATTTCAATGCATACAATACTTTTTTTGCATTGAAGAGACAAGTGATTTTGCATTGCATCGCATTAAAAAAGACTTGTGCATTGACGAGATTAGTGCTTTGCATTGCATTGCATATAAGAACTTTTTGTGCATTGAAGAGACCAGTGAATTTGCATTGCATTCAAGAACTCGGTGTGCATTTAAGAGAATAGTGCTTTAGCATTGCAATGCATACTAAACTCATTGTGCATTGAAGAGACAAGTGATTTTGCATTGCATCGCTTAAAAAAACAGTTGTCCATTGACGAGATTAGTAATTTTGCATTGCAATACATACAAGACTCGGTGTGCATTGAACAGATTAGTGCTTTTGCATTGCATTGCATTAAAAAAAACTTGTGCATTGACGAGATTAGTGCTTTTGCATTGCATATAAGAACTTTTTGTGCATTGAAGAGACAAGTGATTTTGCATTGCATCGCATTAAAAAAGACTTCTGCATTGATGTTAGTGCTTTTGCATTGCATATAAGAACTTTTTGTGCATTGAAGAGACGAGTGATTTTGCATTGCATTCAAGAACTCGCTTTTGCATTGCAATGCATACTAAACTCATTGTGCATTGAAGAGACAAGATATTTTGCATTGCATCACATTAAAAAACACGTGCATTGACGAGATTAGTAATTTTGCATTGCAATACATACAAGACTCGGTGTGCATTGAACAGATTAGTGCTTTTGCATTGCATTGTATTAAAAAAAACTTGTGCATTGACGAGATTAGTGCTTACATTGCATATAAGAACTTTTTGTGCATTGAAGAGACAAGTGATTTTGCATTGCAATGCACACAAAACACATTGTGCATTGAATAGATTAGTGCTTTTGCATTGCATTGCATTAAAAAAAAACTTGTGCTTTGACGAGATTAGTGCTTTTGCATTGCATATAAGAACTTTGTGTGCATTGAAGAGACGAGTGATTTTGCATTGCATCGCATTAAAAAAGACTTGTGCATTGAAGATGTTAGTGCTTTTGCATTGCATTGCATATAAGAACTTTTTGTGCATTGAAGAGACAAGTGATTTTGCATTGCATTCAAGAACTCGCTTTTGCCTTGCAATGCATACTAAACTCATTGTGCATTGAAGAGACAAGAGATTTTGCATTGCATCGCATTAAAAAACACTTGTGCATTGACGAGATTAGTAATTTTGCATTGCAATGCATACAATACTCGGTGTGCATTGAACAGATTAGTGCTTTTGCATTGCATTGCATTTAAAAAAAACTTGTGCATTGACGAGATTAGTGCTTTTGCATTACATTGCATATAAGAACTTTTTGTGCATTGAAGAGACAAGTGATTTTGCATTGCAATGCACACAAAACACATTGTGCATTGAATAGATTAGTGCTTTTGCATTGCATATAAGAACTTTTTGTGCATTGAAGAGACAAGTGATTTTGCACTGCATCGCATTAAAAAAGACTTGTGCATTGAATATGTTAGTGCTTTTGCATTGCAATGCATACTATACTCATTTTGCATTGAAGAGACAAGTGATTTTGCATTGCATCGCTTAAAAAAACACTTGTGCATTGACGAGATTAGTAATTTTGCGTTGCAATGCATACAAGACTCGGTGTGCATTGACAAGATTAGTGCTTTTGCATTGCATATAAGAACTTTTTGTGCATTGAAGAGACAAGTGATTTTGCATTGCATCGCATTAAAAAAGACTTGTGCATTGACGAGATTATTGCTTTTGCATTGCATTGCATATAAGAACTTTTTGTGCATTGAAGAGACAAGTGAATTTGCATTGCATTCAAGAACTCGGTGTGCATTTAAGAGAATAGTGCTTTTGCATTGCAATGCATACTAAACTCATTGTGCATTGAAGAGACAAGTGATTTTGCATTGCATCGCTTAAAAAAACAGTTGTCCATTGACGAGATTAGTAATTTTGCATTGCAATACATACAAGACTCGGTGTGCATTGAACAGATTAGTGCTTTTGCATTGCATTGCATTAAAAAAAACTTGTGCATTGACGAGATTAGTGCTTTTGCATTGCATATAAGAACTTTTTGTGCATTGAAGAGACAAGTGATTTTGCACTGCATCGCATTAAAAAAGACTTGTGCATTGAAGATGTTAGTGCTTTTGCATTGCATTGCATATAAGAACTTTTTGTGCATTGAAGAGACAAGTGATTTTGCATTGCATTCAAGAACTCGCTTTTGCATTGCAATGCATACTAAACTCATTGTGCATTGAAGAGACAAGCGATTTTGCATTGCATCACATTAAAAAACACTTGTGCATTGACGAGATTAGTAATTTTGCATTGCAATACATACAAGACTCTGTGTGCATTGAACAGATTAGTGCTTTTGCATTGCATTGTATTAAAAAAAACTTGTGCATTGACGAGATTAGTGCTTACATTGCATATAAAAACTTTTTGTGCATTGAAGAGACAAGTGATTTTGCATTGCATCGCATTAAAAAAGACTTGTGCATTGAAGATATTAGTGCTTTTGCATTGCATTGCATACTAAACTCATTGTGCATTGAATAGACAAGAGATTTTGCATTGCATCGCATTAAAAAACACTTGTGCATTGACGAGATTAGTACTTTTGCATTGCAATGCATTCAAGAACTCGGTGTGCATTTAAGAGAATAGTGCTTTTGCATTGCAATGCATACTAAACTCATTTTGCATTGAAGAGACAAGTGATTTTGCCTTTCTTTGCATTCAAGAACTCGGTGTGCATTGAAATGATTAGTGGTTTTGCGTTGCATTACATACAAGAGTCGTTGTGCATTGCATAAGTGCTGTTGCATTGCATTAGATATAATAACTTTTTGTGCATTGAAGAGACAAGTGATTTTGCATTGCATCGCATTAAAAAAGACTTGTGCATTGAAGATATTAGTGCTTTTGCATTGCATTGCATATCAGAACTTTTTGTGCATTGAAGAGACAAGTGATTTGCATTGCATTCAAGAACTTGCTTTTGCATTGCAATGCATACTAAACTCATTGTGCATTAAAGAGACAAGAGATTTTGCATTGCATCGCATTAAAAAACACTTGTGCATTGACGAGATTAGTACTTTTGCATTGCAATGCATGCAAGACTCGGTGTGCATTGAACAGATTAGTGCTTTTTTTGCATTGCATTGCATTCAAGAACTCGGTGTGCATTTAAGAGAATAGTGCTTTTGCATTGCAATGCATACTAAACTCATTTTGCATTGAAGAGACAAGTGATTGTGCCTTTCTTTGCATTCAAGAACTCGGTGTGCATTGAAATGATTAGTGTTTTTGCGTTGCACTACATACAAGACTCGTTGTGCAGTGAAGAGATAAGTGCTGTTGCATTGCATTAGATATAAGAACTTTTTGTGCATTGAAGAGACAAGTGATTTTGCATCGCATTGCATTCAAGAAGTCGGGGTGCATTGAAGAGATTAGTGCTTTTGCATTGCACTGCATACAAGACTCGTGCATTGAAGAGACAAGTGCTGTCGCATTGCATTGGATACAAGAACTCGTTGTGCATTGAAGAGATTAGTGCTTTTGCCATGCATAAAATAGCTGATAAGTGCTTTTGCATTAGCAAGTGCATGGCAACATCTGTCTATTCAAAAGGTCTATCTCCTCAATGCACCTCGGAACGAGTTGTCTTGCCAGGAAACAGATAATTATGTCCTGTTGAACATCTTTCTCACCGACGAATCCTCAAACATAAAATGTCTTATAATTCCCTTTGACTCCTCATGTTAAATCATGCCGGAACGTAGTACATTATGACCTATTGAACATGTTTCTGGCCGATGAGTCCTCAAATATTAAATTACTATAAATACTCATTGACTCCATACATTAGGTACATATTGAACATTGAACATTGACTTACTATCCATACTTTTAGACTCTAAGCATTAAATTAGTCTATATTTGACCTACTGAACTTATTTCTGGCCGAAGGGTCCACAAAGGGTTATTTTCTATATATTCTCATAGACTCCTTTTGATGGTGAATCAGTAGTCCATATTTGCCCGCCGACCATATTTTTTTTCGTCCTTGAACATTGACTTACTATCCATACTCATTGACTCATTCTTATGTTACATCAGGTTCTAATGTACGGCTGTTGTAACATTGAAGTTAATGAGTAGTACAGTTTTCAAGGACACTTTGGTCAAAAAAAAATGGACTATGGCTGATTTATCATCATAAAGAGTCTATAGTTGTGTATTGAAACTTAATTTACATGTTATTGCTAAACAGAAGTCCATATTTGACCTACTGAACATGTTTCTGGCCAAGGTGTCTACAAAGGTTTTCAACTATATACTCTCAATGATTCCTTCTCATGTTAAATCAGACAATAGTCCACATTTGACCTACTGAACACATTTTTTGCCTCGATCATGAATTTACTATACATACTCATTGACTTCCCTTCTGATTTCCTTTTGTGGACAAAGGGTCAAAAATGGACATATGGACTATGGACTACTTATGGACTGATGAATATTCAGACAGAAATATGTTCAGTAGGTCAGTAAGTGGACTACACAGTAAGTGGCTGATTTAACATAAGGAGTCTTTGAAAATATATAGTTGAAAATATTGTGTGGCTTTGGCCAAAAACATATTCAGAAGGTCAAATATGGACTTCTGTACAGCCATAACATGTTAAAATAAAAACAACACTTTAAAAACCCTTTTGTAGAACTTTAGGCTAGTAATTGGATTTAGAAGAGAATTGAATGAGTATTTAATTTAGTATTTATGGAATCTTGGCCCAAAAATTTGTTCAGTAGGTCCAATATGGACTTCTTGTCCAACACTAACATGTTAAAAAAATATATAAATAAAAACTTTAAAATATTTTTGTGGAGCTTTTGCCTACTAATGGGAATAGAAGGGAAGTCAATGAGTATATATATTAAGTTTGAGGTCTCTTGGGCCAAAAATATGTTCAGTAGGTCAAATACGAATTTCTGTACAGCCATAACATGAAAAAAAAAATGAAATAAAACCTTTAAAAAAGGGGGTGGGGGGGGACTTTTGGCTTGCGATTGGAATCAGAAGGAAAGTCAATGAGTGTGTATAGTAAGTTAGTGTTTAAGGACTGTTGGGACGAAAATATGTTCAGTAGGTAAAATGTGGACTTCTGTACAGCCATAATATGTACAAAATAAAAAACCTTTTGTAGACCTGTAAGCTACTTTTTGGAATCAGAAAGGAAGACAATGAGTGACCTTTTTTACCTTTGGGCCAAAAATATGTACAGTAGGTCAAATATGTTCTGTACAGCCATAGTATGTAAACAAAAAAATTGAACCTTTTTTAGACCTTTTAGCTACAAATTGGAACAAGAAGAGAAGTCAGTGAGTGACTTTTTGACCTTTGGGACAAAAATGTGTTTAGTAGGTAAAAAATGGACTTCTGTAAAACAATAATATGTATAAATAAATAAATAAATAAATAAATAAATAAATTTTTTAAACCTTTTGTAGACCATTTAGCTACTAATTGGAACCAGAAGGGAAGTCAATGAGTGACTTTTTTGACCCTTGGGCCAAGAATATGTTTAGAAGGCCAAATATGGACTTCTGTACAGCCATAATACATAAAAAAAAAACAAAAAAACAATTTAAACCTTTTGTAGACCTTTTAGCTACTAATTGGAACCAGAAGGAAAGTCAATGAGTGACTTTTTGACCTTTGGGACAAAAATTTGTTCAGTAGGTCAAATATGGACTTTGTAGAGCCATAATATGTATGTAAAAAAAAACAAAAACAAAAAAACAAATCTTTTGTAGACCTTTTAGCAACTTCTTGGAACCAGAAGGAAAGTCAATGAGTGACTTTTTGACCTTTGGGAAAACAATTTGTTCAGTAAGTCAAATATGGATTTCTGTACAGCGATAACATGTAAAAAATAATAATAGTAAAAAAACAATAAAACCTTTTTGTGGAACTTTTGGCTAGCAATTGGATTCAGAAGGGAAGTCAAATAGTGTGTATGTATAGTAAGTTAGTGTTCAAGGACTCTTGGGCAAAAATATGTTCAGTAAGTTAAATATGGACTTCTTGTACAGCCATAATATGTAAAAAAAATAAAAGAAAAATAAAACCTTTTGTGGACCTTTTAGCTACAAATTGGAATCAGAAGGGAAGTCAATGAGTGACTTTTTTGACCTTTTGGCCAAACGTATTTGTTCAGTAGGTCAAATATGGACTTTGTACAGCCATAATATGTAAAGAAAGAAAAAAAAAAAAAAAAAAACTTTTTTAGACCTGTAAGCTACTTATTGGAATCAAAAGGGAAGTCAATGAGTGACTTTTTGACCTTTGGGACAAAAATTTGCTCAGTAGGGCAAATATGGACTTTGTACAGCCAAAATAGGTTAAAAAAAAAAAAAAAAAAAAAATTAACCTTTGTAGACCCTTTAGCTACTTATTGGAACCAGAAGGAAAGTCAATGAGTGACTTTTTGACCTTTGGAAAAAAAATGTGTTAAGTAGGTCAAATATGGACTTTTTGTACAGCCATAATATGTAAAAAAATAAAAATAAAAATTAAACCTTTTGTAGACCTTTTAGCTACTTTTTTGGAACCAGAAGGAAAGTCAATAAGTGACTTTTTGACCTTTGGGAGAAAAATTTGTTCAGTAGGTCAAATATGGACTTCTTGAACAGCCATAATATGTAAAAAAAAATAAAAATAAAATAAAAATCCAAACCTTTTTTAGACCTGTAAGCTATTTTTTGGATTAAGAAGGGAAGTCAATGAGTGACTTTTTGACCTTTGGGACAAAAATTTGTTCCGTAGGTCAAATATGGACTTTGTACAGCCATAATATGTAAAAAAAAAAAAAAAAAAAATTAAACCTTATGTAGACCTTTTAGCTAATTATTGGAACCAGAAGGAAAGTCAATAAGTGATTTTTTGACCTTTGGGAAAAAAATTTGTTCAGTAGGTCAAATATGGACTTCTGTACAGCCATAACATGTAAAAAAAATTATAATATAAAGAAATTAAAACCTTTTTGTGGAACTTTTGGCTAGCTATTGGATTCAAAAGGGAAGTCAAATAGTGTGTATGTATAGTAAGTTAGTGTTCAAGGACTCTTGGGCAAAAATATGTTCATTAAGTTAAATATGGACTTCTTGTACAGCCATAATATGTAAAAAATAAAAAAAATAAAAAAATAAATAAAAAAAATATTAAACCTTTTTTAGACCTGTAAGCTACTTATTGGAACCAGAAGGAAAGTCAATGAGTGACTTTTTGACCTTTGGAAAAAAAATGTGTTCAGAAGGTCAAATATGGACTTCTGTACAGCCATAATATGTAAAAAAAAAAAAAAAAATTCAAACCTTTTGTAGACCTTTTAGCTACTTATTGGTACCAGAGGGAAAGTCAATTAGTGACTTTTTGACCTTTGGGAACAAAATGTGTTCAGTAGGTCAAATATGGACTTCTTGTACAGCCATAATATGTATAAAAAAGATAAATAAAAAATAACCTTTTGTAGACCTTTTAGCTACTTATTGGAACCAGAAGGAAAGTCAATGACTGACTTTTTGACCTTTGGAAAAAAAAATTGTTCAGCAGGTCAAATATGGACTTCTTGTACAGCCATTATATGTATAAAAAAAAAACAAAAAAAACAAATCCAAACCTTTTGTAGACCTTTTAGCTACTTATTGGAACCAGAAGGAAAGTCAATGGTTGACTTTTTGACGTTTGGAAAAAAATATGTTCAGTAGGTCAAATATGGACTTCTTGTACAGCCATAATATGTCAAACATTTTTGTGGGAATTTAGGCTAGTAAAGGGAATAAGAAGGGAAGTCAATGAGTATGTATAGTAAATTAGTGTTTAAGGACTCTTAGGCCTAAAACATGTTCTTTATGTCAAATATGGACTTCTGTACAGCCAAAACATGTATTAAAAAAATGTGGACCTTTTAACTACTAATTGGAATCAGAATGGAAGTCAATGAGTATGTATAGTGAAAGAAATTAAAACCTTTTTGTGGAACTTTTGGCTAGCAATTGGATTCAGAAGGGAAGTCAAAGAGTGTGTATGTATAGTAAGTTAGTGTTCAAGGACTCTTGGGCAAAAATATGTTCAGTAAGTTAAATATGGACTTCTTGTACAGCCATAATATGTAAAAAAAAAAAAAAAAAGTAACCTTTTGTAGACCTTTTAGCTACTTATTGGAACCAGAAGGAAAGTCAATGAGTGACTTTTTGACCTTTGGAAAAAAAAATTGTTCAGTAGGTCAAATATGGACTTTGTACAGCCATAATGTGCAAAAAAATAAATAAAAAATAAAAAATAAATAAATAAATCCAAACCTATTTTAGATCTGTAAGCTACTTATTGGAATCAGAAGGGAAGTCAATGAGTGACTTTTTGACCTTTGGGACAAAAATTTGTTCAGTAGGTCAAATATGGACTTTGTACAGCCATAATATGTAAAAAAAAAAAAAAAAAAAAAAAAATGTTACCCTTTGTAGACCTTTTAGCTACTTATTGGTACCAGAAGGAAAGTCAATGAGTGACTTTTTGACCTTTGGGACAAAAATGTATTCAGTAGGTCAAATATGGACTTCTGTACAGCCATAATATGTAAAAAAAAAAAAAAAAAAAATTTAAACCTTTTGTAGACCTTTTAGCTACTTTTTTGGAACCAGAAGGAAAGTCAATAAGTGACTTTTTGACCTTTGGGAGAAAAATTTGTTCAGTAGGTCAAATATGGACTTCTTGTACAGCCATAATATGTAAAAAATAAAAAAATAAAATTAAAATCCAAACCTTTTTTAGACCTGTAAGCTACTTATTGGATTCAGAAGGGAAGTCAATGAGTGACTTTTTGACCTTTGGGACAAAAATTTGCTCAGTAGGTCAAATATGGACTTCGTACAGCCAAAATAGGTTAAAAAAATTTTTTAAAATTAATTTTTTTTTTTACCTTTGTAGACCCTTTAGCTACTTATTGGAACCAGAAGGAAAGTCAATGAGTGACTTTTTGACCTTTGGGACAAAAATGTATTCAGTAGGTCACATATGGACTTTTTACAGCAATAATATGTAAAAAAAAAAAAAAAAAAAAAAAAAAAAAAAAAAGGTAAACTTTTGTAGACCTTTTAGCTACTTATTGGAATCAGTAGGGAAGTCAATGAGTGACTTTTTGACCTTTGGAAAAAAAATTGTTCAGTAGGTCAAATATGGACTTCTTGTACAGCCATAATATGAAAAAAAAAAAAAAAAAAAAAAAAAAAATCCAAACCATTTTTAGACCTATAAGCTACATATTGGAATCAGAAGGGAAGTCAATGAGTGACTTTTTGACCTTTGGGACAAAAATTTGTTCAGTAGGTCAAATATGGACTTCTTGTACAGCCAAAAAATGTAAAATAATTTTTTTTTAAAAAACCTTTTGTAGACCTTTTAGCTACTTATTGGAACCAGAATGAAAGTCAATAAGTGACTTTTTGACCTTTGGGAGAAAAAATTGTTCAGTAGGTCAAATATGGACTTCTGTACATTCATAATATGTAAAAAAAATATATATATTAAAAAAAATTTAAACCTTCTGTAGACCTTTTAGCTACTAATTGGAACCAGAAGGAAAGTCATTGAGTGGCTTTTTGACCTTTGGGAAAAAAAATGGTTCAGTAGGTCAAATATGGACTTCTTGTACAGCCATAATATGTAAAAAAAAAAAAAAAAAAATTAAAATAATTTTTTTTTAACCTTTTGTAGACCTTTTAGCTACTTATTGGAACCAGAAGGAAAGTCAACGAGTGACTTTTTGACCTTTGGAAAAAAAATATGTTTTGTAGGTCAAATATGGACTTCTTGTACAGCCATAATATGTCAAACATTTTTGTAGGAATTTTGGCTAGTAAAGGGAATAAGAAAGGAAGTCAATGAGTATGTATAGTAAATTAGTGTTTAAGGACTCTTAGGCCTAAAACATGTTCATGTCAAATATGGACTTCTGTACAGCCAAAACATGTATTAAAAAAATGTGGACCTTTTAACTACTAATTGGAATCAGAATGGAAGTCAATGAGTATGTATAGTGAAAGAAATTAAAACCTTTTTGTGGAACTTTTGGCTAGCAATTGGATTCAGAAGGGAAGTCAAAGAGTGTGTATGTATAGTAAGTTAGTGTTCAAGGACTCTTGGGCAAAAATATGTTCAGTAAGTAAAATATGGACTTCTTGTACAGCCATAATATGTAAAAAAAAAAGAAAAAAAGTAACCATTTGTAGACCTTTTAGCTATTTATTGGAACCAGAAGGAAAGTCAATGAGTGACTTTTTGACCTTTGGAAAAAAAAATTGTTCAGTAGGTCTAATATGGACTTCTTGTACAGCCATAATGTGCAACAAAAAAAAAAAAAAAATAAATAAAAAAAAAAAAAATCCAAACCTTTTTTAGATCTGGAAGCTACTTATTGGAATCAGAAGGGAAGTCAATGAGTGACTTTTTGACCTTTGGGACAAAAATTTGTTCAGTAGGTCAAATATGGACTTTGTACAGCCATAATATGTAAAAAAAAAAAAAAAAAAATGTAAACCTTTTGTAGACCTTTTAGCTACTTATTGGAACCAGAAGGAAAGTCAATAAGTGACTTTTTGACCTTTGGGACAAAAATTTGTTCAGTAGGTCACACATGGACTTTCTACAGCTATAATATGTAAAAAAAAAAAAAAAAAAAAAAAAAAAACCTTTTTTAGACCTGTAAGCTACTTATTGGAATCAAAAGGGAAGTCAATGAGTGACTTTTTGACCTTTGGGACAAAAATTTGCTCAGTAGGTCAAATATGGACTTTGTACAGCCAAAATAGGTAAAAAAAAAAAAAAAAAAAAAAAAAAAAAAATTTTTAACCTTTGTAGACCCTTTAGCTACTTATTGGAACCAGAAGGAAAGTCAATGAGTGACTTTTTGACCTTTGGAAAAAAAATGTGTTAAGTAGGTCAAATATGGACTTTTTGTACAGCCATAATATGTAAAAAAAAAAAAAAAAAAAAATTTAAACCTTTTGTAGACCTTTTAGCTACTTTTTTGGAACCAGAAGGAAAGTCAATAAGTGACTTTTTGACCTTTGGGAGAAAAATTTGTTCAGTAGGTCAAATATGGACTTCTTGTACAGCCATAATATGTAAAAAAAAAAAAAAAAAAATCCAAACCTTTTTTAGACCTGTAAGCTACTTATTGGATTCAGAAGGGAAGTCAATGAGTGACTTTTTGACCTTTGGGACAAAAATTTGTTCCGTAGGTCAAATATGGACTTTGTACAGCCATAATATGTAAAGAAAAAAAAAAGAAAAAAAATGTAACCTTATGTAGACCTTTTAGCTAATTATTGGAACCAGAAGGAAAGTCAATAAGTGACTTTTTGACCTTTGGGAAAAAAATTTGTTCAGTAGGTCAAATATGGACTTCTTGTACAGCCATAATATGTCAAACATTTTTGTGGGAATTTTGGCTAGTAAAGGGAATAAGAAGGGAAGTCATTGAGTATATATAGTAAATCAGTGTTTAAGGACTCTTAGGACTCTTTTTTTGGAGAAAAAAAATTGTTCCGTAGGTCAAATATGGACTTTTTGTACAGCGATAATATGTAGAAAAAAGAAAAAAAGAAAAAAAAATCCAAACCTTTTTTAGACCCTTAAGCTACTTATTGGAATCAGAAGGAAAGTCAATGAGTGACTTTTTGACCTTTGGGACAAAAATTTGTTCAGTAGGTCAAATATGGACTTTGTAGAGCCATAATATGTATAAAAAAATAAAAATAAAAAAATAAAAATACAAACCTTTTGTAGACCTTTTAGCTACTTATTTGAAGCAGAAGGAAAGTCAATGATTGACTTTTTGACGTTTGGAAAAAAATGTGTTCAGTAGGTCAAATATGGACTTCTTGTACAGCCATAATATGTAAAAAAAAAAAAAAAAGAAAAAAAAAAATCCAAACCATTTTTAGACCTGTAAGCTACATATTGGAATCAGAAGGGAAGTAAATGAGTGACTTTTTGACCTTTGGGACAAAAATTTGTTCAGAAGGTCAAATATGGACTTCTGTACGGCCATAATATGTAAAAAAAAAATAAATAAATAATAATTTGCCTTTAGTAGACCTTTTAGCTACTTATTGGAACCAGAAGGAAAGTCAATAAGTGACTTTTTGACCTTTGGGACAAAAATTTATTCGGTGTATCAAATATGGACTTCTGTACAGCCATAATATGTAAAAAAAAAAAAAAAATCAAACCTTTTGTAGACCTTTTAGCTACTAATTGGTACCAGAAGGAAAATCAATGAGTGACTTTTTGACCTTTGGGACAAAAATGTGTTCAGTAGGTCAAATATGGACTTCTTGTACAGCCATAATATGTAAAAAATAATAATAGTAATAAAACATTAAAACCTTTTGTGGACCTTTTAGCTACAAATTGGAATCAGAAGGGAAGTCAATGAGTGACTTTATTGACCTTTGGCAAAAAAAATATTTTCAGTAGGTCAAATATGGACTTCTGTACAGCCATAATATGTAAAAAATAATAATAGTAAAAAAACATTAAAAACTTTTTGTGGAACTTGGCTAGCAATTGGATTCAGAAGGGAAGTCAACGAGTGTGTATGTATAGTAAGTTAGTGTTCAAGGACTCTTGGGCCAAAAATATGTTCAGTAAGTTAAAAGGACTTTGTACAGCCATAATATGTAAAAAAAAAAATTGGATTCAGATTGAAATTTTTTATTTTTATTTAAACCTTTTGTAGACGTTTTAGCTACTAATTGGAACCAGAAGGGTTCCAATGAGTGACTTTTTGACCTTTGGGCCAAGAATACGTTCAGAAGACCAAATATGGACTTCTGTACAGCCATAATATGTAAAAAAAATAAAATAATTAAACCTTTTGTAGACATTTAAGCTACTTATTGGATTCAGAAGGGAAGTAAATGAGTGACCTTTTTTCACCTTTGGGCCAAACATTTTTTAAGTAGGTCAAAAATAGACTTCTGTACAGCCATTAAATGTAAAAAATTAAAATTAAAAGTAAAACCTTTTGTAGACCTTTTAGCTACTATTTGGAACCAGAAGGGAAGTCAATGAGTGTGTATAGTAAGTTAGTGTTTAAGGACTGTTGGGACGAATATATGTTCAGTAGGTAAAATAAGGACTTCTGTACAGCCATAATACGTAAAAATATAATAATAATTAAAACCTTTTGTAGACATTTTAGCTACTAATTGGAACCAGAAGGAAAGTCAATGAGTGACTTTTTTGACCTTTGGGCCAAAAATATTTTCAGTAGGTCAAATATGGACGGCTGTACAGCCATAATATGTAAAAAAAAAATAAAATAAAAAAAATAAAAAAAAATAAAACCTTTTTGTGGAACTTTTGGCTAGCAATTGGATTCAGAAGGGAAGTCAACGAGTGTGTATGTATAGTAAGTTAGTGTTCAAGGACTCTTGGGCCAAAATTATGTGCAGTAAGTTAAATGGACTTCTTGTACAGACATAATATGTAAAAAAAAAAAATAATAATAATAATAGTCCAAACCTTTTTTAGACCTGTAAGCTACTTATTGGAACCAGAAGGAAAGTCAATGAGTGACTTTTTGACCTTTGGAAAAAAAAATTGTTCAGTAGGTCAAATAATGGACTTCTTGTACAGCCATAATATGTAAAAAAATAAATAAATAAAAGATAAAAAAAAAAAAAAAAAAAATCCAAACCTTTTTTAGACCTGTAAGCCACTTATTGGAACCAGAAGGAAAGTCAATGAGTGACTTTTTGAGCTTTGGAAAAAAAAATTGTTCAGCAGGTCAAATATGGACTTCTTTTACAGCCATAATATGTAAAAAAAAAAAAAAAATTCCAAACCTTTTTTAGACCTGTAAGCTACTTATTGGAATCAGAAGGGACATCAATGAGTGACTTTTTGACCTTTGGGACAAACATTTGTTCAGTAGGTCAAATATGGACTTCTTGTACAGACATAATATGTAAAAAAAAAATTAAAAAAAATAATAATAATCCTAACCTTTTTTAGACCTGTAAGCTACTTATTGGAATCAGAAGGGAAGTCAATGAGTGTGTATAGTAAGTTAGTGTTTAAGGACTGTTGGGACGAATATATGTTCAGTAGGTAAAATAAGGACTTCTGTACAGCCATAATACGTAAAAAAAAAAAAAAAAATTAAAACCTTTTGTAGACCTTTCAGCTACTAATTGGCACCAGAAGGACAGTCAATGAGTGACTTTTTGACCTTTGGGACAAAAATTTGTTCAGTAGGTCAAATATGGACTTCTTGTACAGCCATAATATGTAAAAAAAATAAAAAAAATAAAAATAATAATCCAAACCTTTTTTAGACCTGTAAGCTACTTATTGGAATCAGAAGGGAAGTCAATGAGTGTGTATAGTAAGTTAGTGTTTAAGGACTGTTGGGACGAATATATGTTCAGTAGGTAAAATAAGGACTTCTGTACAGCCATAATACGTAAAAAAAAAAAAAAAAATTAAAACCTTTGGTAGACCTCTCAGCTACTAATTGGCACCAGAAGGAAAGTCAATGAGTGATTTTTTGACCTTTGGGACAAAAATGTATTCGGTAGGTCAAATATGAACTTCTGTACAGCCATAATATGTAAAAAAAAAAAAAAAAAAAAAAAAAAAAATTCAAACCTTTTGTAGATCGTTTAGCTACTAATTGGAACCAGAAGGAAAGTCAATGAGTGACTTTTTGACCTTTGGGACAAAATTTTTTTCAGTAGGTCAAATATGGACTTCTTGTACAGCCATAATATGTAAAAAATAATAATAGAAATAAAACATTAAAACCTTTTGTGGACCTTTTAGCTACAAATTGGAATCAGAAGGGAAGTCAATGAGTGACTTTATTGACCTTTGGCCCAAAAATATTTTCAGTAGGTCAAATATGGACTTCTGTACAGCCATAATATGTAAAAAATAATAATAGTAAAAAAACATTAAAAACTTTTTGTGGAACTTGGCTAGCAATTGGATTCAGAAGGGAAGTCAACGAGTGTGTATGTATAGTAAGTTAGTGTTCAAGGACTCTTGGGCCAAAAATATGTTCAGTAAGTTAAAAGGACTTTGTACAGCCATAATATGTAAAAAAAAAAATTGGATTCAGATTGATATATTTTTATTTTATTTAAACCTTTTGTAGACGTTTTAGCTACTAATTGGAACCAGAAGGGTTCCAATGAGTGACTTTTTGACCTTTGGGCCAAGAATACGTTCTGAAGACCAAATATGGACTTCTGTACAGCCATAATATGTAAAATAAAAATAATAATTAAACCTTTTGTAGACATTTAAGCTACATATTGGATTCAGAAGGGAAGTAAATGAGTGACCTTTTTTCACCTTTGGGCCAAACATTTTTTAAGTAGGTCAAAAATAGACTTCTGTACAGCCATTAAATGTAAAAAATTAAAATTAAAATTAAAACCTTTTGTAGACCTTTTAGATACTATTTGGAACCAGAAGGGAAGTCAATGAGTGTGTATAGTAAGTTAGTGTTTAAGGACTATTGGGACGAATATATGTTCAGTAGGTAAAATAAGGACTTCTGTACAGCCATAATACGTAAAAAAATAATAATAATTAAAACCTTTTGTAGACCTTTTAGCTACTAATTGGAACCAGAAGGAAAGTCAATGAGTGACTTTTTTGACCTTTGGGCCAAAAATATTTTCAGTAGGTCAAATAAGGACTTCTGTACAGCCATAATATGTAAAAAAATAAAATAAAATAAAATAAAAAAATAAAAAAATAAAACCTTTTTGTGGAACTTTTGGCTAGCAATTGGATTCAGAAGGGAAGTCAACGAGTGTGTATGTATAGTAAGTTAGTGTTCAAGGACTCTTGGGCCAAAATTATGTGCACTAAGTTAAATGGACTTTGTACAGCCATAATATGTAAAAAAAAAAATTTGGATTTAGATTGAATTTTTTTTTTTTTTTTTAAACCTTTTGTAGACCTTTTAGCTACTAATTGGAACCAGAAGGAAAGTCAATGAGTGACTTTTTGACCTTTGGGAAAAAAATGTGTTCAGTAGGTCAAATATGGACTTCTTGAACAGACATAATATGTAAAAAAAAAAAAAAAAAAAAATAATAATAATACAAACCTTTTTTAGACCTGTAAGCTACTTATTGGAACCAGAAGGAAAGTCGAAGAGTGACTTTTTGACCTTTGGAAAAAAAAAATGTTCAGTAGGTCAAATAATGGACTTCTTGTACAGCCATAATATGTAAAAAAATAAATAAATAAAAGATTAAAAATAAAAATAAAAACTCCAAACCTTTTTTAGACCTGTAAGCCACTTATTGGAACCAGAAGGAAAGTCAATGAGTGACTTTTTGAGCTTTGGAAAAAAAAATTGTTCAGCAGGTCAAATATGGACTTCTTGTACAGCCATAATATGTAAAAAAAAAAAAAAAAAAAAAAAAAAAAAAATCCAAACCTTTTTTAGACCTGTAAGCTACTTATTGGAATCAGAAGGGAAGTCAATGAGTGACTTTATTGACCTTTGGCCCAAAAATATTTTCAGTAGGTCAAATATGGACTTCTGTACAGCCATAAAATGTAAAAAATAATAATAGTAAAAAAACATTAAAAACTTTTTGTGGAACTTGGCTAGCAATTGGATTCAGAAGGGAAGTCAACGAGTGTGTATGTATAGTAAGTTAGTGTTCAAGGACTCTTGGGCCAAAAATATGTTCAGTAAGTTAAAAGGACTTTGTACAGCCATAATATGTAAAAAAAAAATTGGATTCAGATTGATTTTTTTCATTTTTATTTAAACCTTTTGTAGACGTTTTAGCTACTAATTGGAGCCAGAAGGGTTCCAATGAGTGACTTTTTGACCTTTGGGCCAAGAATACGTTCAGAAGACCAAATATGGACTTCTGTACAGCCATAATATGTAAAAAAAATAATAATAATTAAACCTTTTGTAGACATTTAAGCTACTTATTGGATTCAGAAGGGAAGTAAATGAGTGACCTTTTTTCACCTTTGGGCCAAACATTTTTTAAGTAGGTCAAAAATAGACTTCTGTACAGCCATTAAATGTAAAAAATTAAAATTAAAAGTAAAACCTTTTGTAGACCTTTTAGCTACTATTTGGAACCAGAAGGGAAGTCAATGAGTGTGTATAGTAAGTTAGTGTTTAAGGACTGTTGGGACGAATATATGTTCAGTAGGTAAAATAAGGACTTCTGTACAGCCATAATACGTAAAAAAAAAATAATAATTAAAACCTTTTGTAGACCTTTTAGCTACTAATTGGAACCAGAAGGAAAGTCAATGAGTGACTTTTTTGACCTTTGGGCCAAAAATATTTTCAGTAGGTCAAATATGGACGTCTGTACAGCCATAATATGTAAAAAATAAAATAAAATAAAATAAAAAAATAAAACCTTTTTGTGGAACTTTTGGCTAGCAATTGGATTCAGAAGGGAAGTCAACGAGTGTGTATGTATAGTAAGTTAGTGTTCAAGGACTCTTGGGGCAAAATTATGTGCACTAAGTTAAATGGACTTTGTACAGCCATAATATGTAAAAAAAAAAAAAATTGGATTTAGATTGAATTTTTTTTTTTTTATTTAAACCTTTTGTAGACCTTTTAGCTACTAATTGGAACCAGAAGGAAAGTCAATGAGTGACTTTTTGACCTTTGGGAAAAAAATGTGTTCAGTAGGTCAAATATGGACTTCTTGTACAGACATAATATGTAAAAAAAAAAAAAAATTATAATAATCCAAACCTTTTTTAGACCTGTAAGCTACTTATTGGAACCAGAAGGAAAGTCAATGAGTGACTTTTTGACCTTTGGAAAAAAAAATTGTTCAGTAGGTCAAATAATGGACTTCTTGTACAGCCATAATATGTAAAAAAATAAATAAATAAAAGATAAAAAATAAAAATAAAAAATCCAAACCTTTTTTAGACCTGTAAGCCACTTATTGGAACCAGAAGGAAAGTCAATTAGTGACTTTTTGAGCTTTGGAAAAAAAAATTGTTCAGCAGGTCAAATATGGACTTCTTGTACAGCCATAATATGTAAAAAAAAAAAAAAAAAAAAAAAAAAAAATCCAAACCTTTTTTAGACCTGTAAGCTACTTATTGGAATCAGACGGGACATCAATGAGTGACTCTTTGACCTTTGGGACAAAAATTTGTTCAGTAAGTCAAATATGGACTTCTTGTACAGACATAATATGTAAAAAAAAAAATAAAAATAAAAAAATTAATCCTAACCTTTTTTAGACCTGTAAGCTACTTATTGGAATCAGAAGGGAAGTCAATGAGTGTGTATAGTAAGTTAGTATTTAAGGACTGTTGGGACGAATATATGTTCAGTAGGTAAAATAAGGACTTCTGTACAGCCATAATACGTAAAAAAAAAAAAAAAAATTAAAACCTTTTGTAGACCTTTCAGCTACTAATTGGCACCAGAAGGAAAGTCAATGAGTGACTTTTTGACCTTTGGGACAAAAATTTGTTCAGTAGGTCAAATATGGACTTCTTGTACAGCCATAATATGTAAAAAAAAAAAAAAAAAAAAAAAAAAAAAAATCCAAACCTTTTTTAGACCTGTAAGCTACTTATTGGAATCAGAAGGGAAGTCAATGAGTGACTTTATTGACCTTTGGCCCAAAAATATTTTCAGTAGGTCAAATATGGACTTCTGTACAGCCATAAAATGTAAAAAATAATAATAGTAAAAAAACATTAAAAACTTTTTGTGGAACTTGGCTAGCAATTGGATTCAGAAGGGAAGTCAACGAGTGTGTATGTATAGTAAGTTAGTGTTCAAGGACTCTTGGGCCAAAAATATGTTCAGTAAGTTAAAAGGACTTTGTACAGCCATAATATGTAAAAAAAAAATTGGATTCAGATTGATTTTTTTCATTTTTATTTAAACCTTTTGTAGACGTTTTAGCTACTAATTGGAGCCAGAAGGGTTCCAATGAGTGACTTTTTGACCTTTGGGCCAAGAATACGTTCAGAAGACCAAATATGGACTTCTGTACAGCCATAATATGTAAAAAAAATAATAATAATTAAACCTTTTGTAGACATTTAAGCTACTTATTGGATTCAGAAGGGAAGTAAATGAGTGACCTTTTTTCACCTTTGGGCCAAACATTTTTTAAGTAGGTCAAAAATAGACTTCTGTACAGCCATTAAATGTAAAAAATTAAAATTAAAAGTAAAACCTTTTGTAGACCTTTTAGCTACTATTTGGAACCAGAAGGGAAGTCAATGAGTGTGTATAGTAAGTTAGTGTTTAAGGACTGTTGGGACGAATATATGTTCAGTAGGTAAAATAAGGACTTCTGTACAGCCATAATACGTAAAAAAAAAATAATAATTAAAACCTTTTGTAGACCTTTTAGCTACTAATTGGAACCAGAAGGAAAGTCAATGAGTGACTTTTTTGACCTTTGGGCCAAAAATATTTTCAGTAGGTCAAATATGGACGTCTGTACAGCCATAATATGTAAAAAATAAAATAAAATAAAATAAAAAAATAAAACCTTTTTGTGGAACTTTTGGCTAGCAATTGGATTCAGAAGGGAAGTCAACGAGTGTGTATGTATAGTAAGTTAGTGTTCAAGGACTCTTGGGGCAAAATTATGTGCACTAAGTTAAATGGACTTTGTACAGCCATAATATGTAAAAAAAAAAAAAATTGGATTTAGATTGAATTTTTTTTTTTTTATTTAAACCTTTTGTAGACCTTTTAGCTACTAATTGGAACCAGAAGGAAAGTCAATGAGTGACTTTTTGACCTTTGGGAAAAAAATGTGTTCAGTAGGTCAAATATGGACTTCTTGTACAGACATAATATGTAAAAAAAAAAAAAAATTATAATAATCCAAACCTTTTTTAGACCTGTAAGCTACTTATTGGAACCAGAAGGAAAGTCAATGAGTGACTTTTTGACCTTTGGAAAAAAAAATTGTTCAGTAGGTCAAATAATGGACTTCTTGTACAGCCATAATATGTAAAAAAATAAATAAATAAAAGATAAAAAATAAAAATAAAAAATCCAAACCTTTTTTAGACCTGTAAGCCACTTATTGGAACCAGAAGGAAAGTCAATTAGTGACTTTTTGAGCTTTGGAAAAAAAAATTGTTCAGCAGGTCAAATATGGACTTCTTGTACAGCCATAATATGTAAAAAAAAAAAAAAAAAAAAAAAAAAAAATCCAAACCTTTTTTAGACCTGTAAGCTACTTATTGGAATCAGACGGGACATCAATGAGTGACTCTTTGACCTTTGGGACAAAAATTTGTTCAGTAAGTCAAATATGGACTTCTTGTACAGACATAATATGTAAAAAAAAAAATAAAAATAAAAAAATTAATCCTAACCTTTTTTAGACCTGTAAGCTACTTATTGGAATCAGAAGGGAAGTCAATGAGTGTGTATAGTAAGTTAGTATTTAAGGACTGTTGGGACGAATATATGTTCAGTAGGTAAAATAAGGACTTCTGTACAGCCATAATACGTAAAAAAAAAAAAAAAAATTAAAACCTTTTGTAGACCTTTCAGCTACTAATTGGCACCAGAAGGAAAGTCAATGAGTGACTTTTTGACCTTTGGGACAAAAATTTGTTCAGTAGGTCAAATATGGACTTCTTGTACAGCCATAATATATATAAAAATAAAAATAAAATAAAAAATAATAATCCAAACCTTTTTTAGACCTGTAAGCTACTTATTGGAATCAGAAGGGAAGTCAATGAGTGTGTATAGTAAGTTAGTGTTTAAGGACTGTTGGGACGAATATATGTTCAGTAGGTAAAATAAGGACTTCTGTACAGCCATAATACGTAAAAAAAAAAAAAAAAATTAAAACCTTTTGTAGACCTTTCAGCTACTAATTGGCACCAGAAGGAAAGTCAATGAGTGACTTTTTGACCTGTGGGACAAAAATTTGTTCAGTAGGTCAAATATGGACTTCTTGTACAGCCATAATATACAAAAAAAAAAAAAAAAAAAAAAATCAAACCTTTTGTAGATCGTTTAGCTACTAATTGGAACCAGAAGGAAAGTCAATGAGTGACTTTTTGACCTTTGGGACAAACATTTTTTCAGTAGGTCAAATATGGACTTCTTGTACAGCCATAATATGTAAAAAATAATAATAGAAATAAAACATTAAAACCTTTTTTAGACCTGTAAGCTACTTATTGGAACCAGAAGGAAAGTCAATGAGTGACTTTTTGACCTTTGGAAAAAAAAATTGTTCAGTAGGTCAAATATGGACTTCTTGTACAGCCATTTAATGTAAAAAATAAAAATAAAAATTAAAACCTTTTGTAGACCTTTTAGCTACTAATTGGAATCAGAAGGAAAGTCAATGAGTGACTTTTTGACCTTTGGGACAAGAATATGTTCAGAAGGCCAAATATGGACTTCTGTACAGCCATTATATGTAAAAAAAAACAACAAAAAAAAACATTTTACTTTAAACCTTTTTAAGACATTTAAGCTACTTATTGGAATCAGAAGGGAAGTAAATGAGTGACCTTTTTTTACCTTTGTGCCAAACATTTTTTAAGTAGGTCAAAAATGGACTTCTGTACAGCCATTTAATGTAAAAAATTCAAATTCAAATTAAAACCTTTTGTAGACCTTTTAGCTACTATTTGGAAACAGAAGGGAAGTCAATGAGTGTGTATAGTAAGTTAGTGTTTAAGGACTGTTGGGACGAATATATGTTCAGTAGGTAAAATAAGGACTTCTGTACAGCCATAAAACGTTAAAAAAATAAAAATAATTAAAACCTTTTGTAGACCTTTTAGCTACTTATTGGAACCAGAAGGAAAGTCAATAAGTGAATTTTTGACCTTTGGGAAAACATTTTTTTTTCAGTAGGTCAAATATGGACTTCTGTACAGCCATAATATGTAAAAAAAAAAAAAAAAAAAAAAAAAAAAAAAAAAAAATTTTAAACCTTTTGTAGACCTTTTAGCTACTAATTGGAACCAGAAGGAAAGTCAATGAGTGACTTTTTTACCTTTGGGAAAAAAAATTGTTCAGTAGGTCAAATATGGACTTCTGTACATTCATAATATGTAAAAAAAAAAAAGAAAAAAGAAAAAAAAAGTAACCTTTTGTAGACCTTTTAGCTACTAATTAGAACCAGAAGGAAAATCAATGAGTGACTTTTTGACCTTTGGGAAAAAAATTTGTTCAGTAGGTCAAATATGGACTTCTTGTACAGCCATAATATGTATAAAAAAAATAAATAAAAATAAAAATAAAATGTAACCTTTTGTAGACCTTTTAGCTACTTATTGGAATCAGAAGGGACGTCAATGAGTGACTTTTTGACCTTTGGGACAAAAATTTGTTCAGTAGGTCAAATATGGACTTTGTACAGCCATAATATGTAAAAAAAAAAAAAAAAAAATTTAAAAAAAAAGTCAACCTTTTGTAGACCTTTTAGCTACTTATTGGAACCAGAAGGAGGTCAATAAGTGACTTTTTGACCTTTGGGACAAAAATTTGTTCAGTAGGCCAAATATGGACTTCTGTACAGCCATAAAATGTAAAAAAGAATTTTTTTAACCTTTTGTAGATCTTTTAGCTACTTATGGGAACCAGAAGGAAAGTCAATAAGTGACTTTTTGACCTTTGGGACAAGAATTTGTTAAGTAGGCCAAATATGGACTTCTGTACAGCCATAAAATGTAAAAAAAAAAAAAAAAAATTTTTTTAAACCTTTTGTAGACCTTTTAGCTACAAATTGGATTCAGAAGGGAAGTCAACGAGTGTGTATGTATAGTAAGTTAGTGTTCAAGGACTCTTGGGCCAAAAATATGTTCAGTAAGTTAAATGGACTTTGAACAGCCATATGTAAAAAAAAAATTGGATTCAGATTTATTTTTTTTATTTTTTTTTAAACCTTTTGTAGACCTTTTAGCTACTAATTGGAACCAGAAGGAAAGTCAATGAGTGACTTTTTGACCTTTGGGGAAAAAAATTGTTCAGTAGGTCAAATATGGACTTCTGTACAGCCATAAAATGTAAAAAAGATTTTTTTTAACCTTTTGTAGATCTTTTATCTACTTATGGGAACCAGAAGGAAAGTCAATAAGTGACTTTTTGACCTTTGGGACAAGAATTTGTTAAGTAGGCCAAATATGGACTTCTGTACAGCCATAAAATGTAAAAAAAAAAAAAAAAAAAATTTTTTAAACCTTTTGTAGACCTTTTAGCTACAAATTGGATTCAGAAGGGAAGTCAACGAGTGTGTATGTATAGTAAGTTAGTGTTCAAGGACTCTTGGGCCAAAAATATGTTCAGTAAGTTACATGGACTTTGAACAGCCATATGTAAAAAAAAATTGGATTCAGATTGATTTTTTTTATTTTTTTTTAAACCTTTTGTAGACCTTTTAGCTACTAATTGGAACCAGAAGGAAAGTCAATGAGTGACTTTTCGACCTTTGGGGAAAAAAATTGTTCAGTAGGTCAAATATGGACTTCTTGTACAGACATAATATGTAAAAAATAATAAAAAATAATAATAATAATCCAAACCTTTTTTAGACCTGTAAGCCATAATATGTAAAAAATAAAAAATAAAAAAATAAATTTCAAACCTTTTTTAAAACCTGTAAGCAACTTATTGGAATCAGAAGGGACATCAATGAGTGACTTTTTGACCTTTGGGACAAAAATTTGTTCCGTAGGTCAAATATGGACTTTGTACAGCCATAATATGTAAAAATAATAATAATAATAATAATAAATTTAACCTTTTGTAGACCTTTTAGCTACTAATTGGAACCAGAAGGAAAGTCAATGAGTGACTTTTTGACCTTTGGGAAAAAAAATTGTTCAGTAGGTCAAATATGGACTTCTTGTACAGCCATAATATGTATAAAAAAATAAAAAATAAAATGTAACCTTTTGTAGACCTTTTAGCTACTTATTGGAATCAGAAGGGAAGTCAATGAGTGACTTTTTGACCTTTGGGACAAAAATTTGTTCAGTAGGTCAAATATGGACTTCTTGTTTAGCCATAATATATAAAAAAATAAAATAAATAATAATAATAGTAATCCAAACCTTTTTTAGACCTGTAAGCTACTTATTGGAACCAGAAGGAAAGTAAATGAGTGACTTTTTGACCTTTGGGACAAAAATTTATTCGGTATGTCAAATATGGACTTCTGTAAAGCCATAATATGTAAAAAAAACAAAACAAAATTAAACCTTTTGTAGACCTTTTAGCTACTAATTGGAACCAGAAGGAAAGTCAATGAGTGACTTTTTGACCTTTGGGACAAAAATGTGTTCAGTAGGTCAAATATGGACTTCTTGTACAGCCATAATATGTAAAAAATAATAATAGTAATAAAAAATTAAAACCTTTTGTGGACCTTTTAGCTACAAATTGGAATCAGAAGGGAAGTCAATGAGATAATTTATTGACATTTGGCCCAAAAATATTTTCAGTAGGTCAAATATGGACTTCTTGTACAGCCATAATATGTAAAAAATAATAATAGTAAAAAAACATTAAAAACTTTTTGTGGAACTTTTGGCTAGCAATTGGAATCAGAAGGGAAGTCAACGAGTGTGTATGTATAGTAAGCTAGTGTTCAAGGACTCTTGGGCCAAAAATATGTTCAGTAAGTTAAAAGGACTTTGTACAGCCATAATATGTAAAAAAATAAAAAAATAAAAGACAAAAATAAAAATAAAAAATGCAAACCTTTTTTAGACCTGTAAGCCACTTATTGGAACCAGAAGGAAAGTCAATGAGTGACTTTTTGAGCTTTGGAAAAAAAAATTGTTCAGTAGGTCACATATGGACTTCTTGTACAGCCATAATTTGTAAAAAAAAAAAAAAAATTTAAACCTTTTTTAGACCTGTAAGCAACTTATTGGAATCAGAAGGGACATCAATGAGTGACTTTTTTACCTTTGGGACAAAAATTTGTTCCGTGGGTCAAATATGGACTTTGTACAGCCATAATATGTAAAAAAAAAATTACAATTTTTTTTTTTTTTAACCTTTTTTAGACCTTTTAGCTACTTTTTGGTACAAGAAGGAAAGTCAATGAGTGACTTTTTGACCTTTGGGACAAAAATTTATTCGGTAGGTCAAATATGGACTTCTGTACAGCCATAATATGTAAAAAAAATTAAATAAAAAAAAATTAAACCTTTTGTAGACCTTTTAGCTACTAATTGGAACCAGAAGGAAAGTCAATGAGTGACTTTTTGACCTTTGGGAAAAAAATTGTTCAGTAGGTCAAATATGGACTTCTTGTACAAAAAAATATGTATAAAAAAATAAAAAAATAAAAAATAAAATGTAACCTTTTGTAGACCTTTTAGCTTCTTATTGGAATCAGAAGGGAAGTCAATGAGTGACTTTTTGACCATTGGGACAAAAATTGGTTCAGTAGGTCAAATATGGACTTTGTACAGCCAAAATATGTAAAAAAAAAAAAAATAATTAAAAAAAAAAAATTAAACCTTTTGTAGACCTTTTAGCTACTTATTGGAACCAGAAGGAAAGTCAATGAGTGACTTTTTGACCTTTGGGAAAAAAAATTGTTCAGTAGGTCAAATATGGACTTCTTGTACAGCCATAATATGTATAAAAAAAAAAAAAAAAAAAAAAAAAAAAAATGTAACCTTTTGTAGACCTTTTAGCTACTTATTGGAATCAGAAGGGAAGTCAATGAGTGACTTTTTGACCATTGGGACATAAAAAATTTCAGTAGGTCAAATATGGACTTCTGTACAGCCATAATATCTAAAAAAATAAAAATAAAATAATAATAATAATCCAAACCTCTTGTAGACCTTTTAGCTACTTATTGGAACCAGAAGGAAAGTCAATACGTGACTTTTTGACCTTTGGGACAAAAATTTGTTCAGTAGGTCAAATATGGACTTCTGTACAGCCATAAAATGTAAAAAAATGTTTTTAAACCTTTTGTAGACCTTTTAGCTACTAATTGGAACCAGAAGGAAAATCAATGAGTGACTTTTTGACCTTTGGGACAAAAATTTGTTCAGTAGGTCAAATATGGACTAATTGTACAGCCATAATATATAAAAAAATAAATAAATAAATAATAATAATAATCCAAACCTTTTTTAGACCTGTAAGCTACCTATTGGAACCAGAAGGAAAGTTTAAACCTTTTGTAGACCTTTTAGCTACTAATTGGAACCAGAAGGAAAGTCAATGAGTGACTTTTTTGACCTTTGGGCCAAAAATATTTTCAGTAGGTCAAATATGGACGTGTGTACAGCCATAATATGTAAAAAAAAAAAAAAAAAAAAAAAAAAAAAAAAAAAAAAAAAAAACCTTTTTGTGGAACTTTTGGCTAGCAATTGGATTCAGAAGGGAAGTCAACGAGTGTGTATGTATAGTAAGTTAGTGTTCAAGGACTCTTGGGCCAAAAATATGTTCAGTAAGTTAAATGGACTTTGTACAGCCATAATATGTAAAAAAAAAATTGGATTCAGATTGAATTTTTTTTAAAATTTAAACCTTTTGTAGACCTTTTAGCTACTAATTGGAACCAGAAGGAAAGTCAATGAGTGACTTTTTGAGCTTTGGAAAAAAAAATTGTTCAGCAGGTCAAATATGGACTTCTTGTACAGCCATAATATGTAAAAAAAAAAAAATAAAAATAAAAAAAAAATTAAAACCTTTTTTAAAACCTGTAAGCAACTTATTGGAGTCAGAAGGGACATCAATGAGTGAGTTTTTGACCTTTGGGACATTATTTTTTTCAGTAGGTCAAATATGGACTTTGTACAGCCATAATATGTAAAAAAAAAAAAAAAATTTAAACCTTTTGAAGACCTTTTAGCTACTTATTGGAACCAGAAGGAAAATCAATGAGTGACTTTTTGACCTTTGGGACAAAAATTTGTTCCGTAGGTCAAATATGGTCTTTGTACAGCCATAATATGTAAAAAAATAATAATAATAATAATAATAATAAATTTAACCTTTTGTAGACCTTTTAGCTACTAATTGGAACCAGAAGGAAAGTCAATGAGTGACTTTTTGACCTTTGGGAAAAAAAATTGTTCAGTAGGTCAAATATGGACTTCTTGTACAGCCATAATATGTATAAAAAAATAAAAAATAAAATGTAACCTTTTGTAGACCTTTTAGCTACTTATTGGAATCAGATGGGAAGTCAATGAGTGACTTTTTGACCATTGGGACAAAAATTTGTTCAGTAGGTCAAATATGGACTTTGTACAGCCATAATCTGTAAAAAAAAAAAAAAATTTTAAACCTTTTGTAGACCTTTTAGCTACTTATTGGAACCAGAAGGAGGTCAATAAGTGACTTTTTGACCTTTGGAACAAAAATTTGTTCAGTAGGTCAAATATGGACTTCTGTAAAGCCATAATATGTAAAAAAAAAAAAAAAAAAAAAAAAAATCAAACCTTTTGTAGACCTTTTAGCTACTTATTGGAACCAGAAGGAAAGTCAATGAGTGACTTTTTGAGCTTTGGAAAAAAAATTTGTTCAGTAGGTCAAATATGGACTTCTGTACAGCCATAAAATGTAAAACAAATTTTTTTAACCTTTTGTAGACCTTTTAGCTACTTATTGGAGCCAGAAGGAAAGTCAATAAGTGACTTTTTGACCTTTGGGACAAAAAATTGTTCAGTAGGTCAAATATGGACTTTGTACAGCCATAATATGTAAAAAAAAAAAAAAAAAAAAAATTACCTTTTGTAGACCTTTTAGCTACTTATTGGAACCAGAAGGAAAGTCAATGAGTGACTTTTTGACCTTTGGGGAAAAAAATTGTTCGGTAGGTCAAATATGGACTTCTTGTACGGCCATAATGTGTAAAAAAAATAAAATAAAATAAAACAAAATACAAACCCTTTTTAGACCTGTAAGCTACTTATTGGAATCAGAAGAGAAGTCAATGAGTGACTTTTTGACCTTTGGGACAAAAATGTATTCGGTAGGTCAAATATGGACTTCTGTACAGCCAAAATATGTAAAAAAAAAAAAAAAAATTAAACCTTTTGTAGACCTTTTAGCTACTAATTGGAAGCAGAAGGAAAGTCAATGAGTGACTTTTTGACCTTTGGGAAAAAAATTTCTTCAGTAGGTCAAATATGGACTTCTTGTACAGCCATAATATGTATAAAAAAATAAAAAATAAAATGTAACCTTTTGTAGACCTTTTAGCTACTTATTGGAATCAGAAGGGAAGTAAATGAGTGACTTTTTGACCATTGGGACAAAAATGTGTTCAGTAGGTCAAATATGGACTTTGTACAGCCATAATATGTAAAAAAAAATAAAAAAAAATAAAAGAAAAATTTAACCTTTTGTAGACCTTTTAGCTACTTATTGGTACAAGAAGGAAAGTCAATGAGTGACTTTTTGACCTTTGGGACAAAAATGTATTCGGTAGGTCAAATATGGACTTCTGTACAGCCAAAATATGTAAAAAAATAATAATAATAAATTAAACCTTTTGTAGACCTTTTAGCTACTTATTGGAACCAGAAAGAAAGTCAATGAGTGACTTTTTGACCTTTGGAAAAAAAAATTGTTCAGTAGGTCAAATATGGACTTCTTGTACAGCCATAATGTGTAAAAATAAATAAATAAAAAAATAAACCATTTTTAGACCTGTAAGCTACTTATTGGAATCAGAAGAGAAGTCAATGAGTGACTTTTTGACCTTTGGGACAAAAATTTGTTCAGTAGGTCAAATATGGACTTTATACAGCCATAATATGTAAAAAAAAAAAATATATATATTTTTAAACCTTTTGTAGACTTTTTAGCTACTTATTGGAACCAGAAGAAAAGTCAATGAGTGACTTTTTGACCTTTGGGACAAAAATTTGTTCAGTAGGTCAAATATGGACTTTGTACAGCAATAATATGTAAAAAAAAAAAAAATTAAACCTTTTGTAGACCTTTTAGCTACTTATTGGAACCAGAAGGAAAGTCAATAAGTGACTTTTTGACCTTTGGGAGAAAAATTTGTTCAGTAGGTCAAATATGGACTTCTGTACAGCCATAATATGTATAAAAAAAAACAAACAAAAAAAACATCCGAACCTTTTGTAGACCTTTTAGCTACTTATTGGAACCAGAAGGAAAGTCAATGAGTGACTTTTTGACGTTTGGAAAAAAATATGTTCAGTAGGTCAAATATGGACCTCTTGTACAGCCATAATATGTCAAACATTTTTGTGGGAATTTTGGCTAGTAAAGGGAATAAGAAGGGAAGTCAATGAGTATTTATAGTTAATTAGTGTTTAAGGACTCTTAGGCCTAAAACATGTTCTTTAGGTCAAATATGGACTTCTGTACAGCCAAAACATGTATTAAAAAAATGTGGACCTTTTAACTACTAATTGGAATCAGAATGGAAGTTAAAAAAAAAAAAAAAAAAAAAAATCAAAACTATTTTTAGACCTGTAAGCTACTTATTGGAATCAGAAGGGAAGTCAATGAGTGACTTTTTGACCTTTGGGATAAACATTTGTTCAGTAGGTCAAATATGGACTTTGAACAGCCATAATATGTAAAGAAAAAAAAAGAAAAAAAAACAAACAAACCTTTTTTAGACCTGTAAGCTACTTATTGGAATCAGAAGGGAAGTCAATGAGTGACTTTTTGACCTTTGGGACAAAAATTTGTTCAGTACAAATTTTTTTCCCAAAGGTCAAAAAGTCACTCATTGACTTTCCTTCTGGTACCAATAAGTAGCTAAAAGGTCTACAAAAGGTTTGGATTTTTTTTTTTTTTTTTTTTTTACATATTATGGCTGTAAAGAAGTCCATATTTGACCAACTGATTAAATTTTTTTCCCAAAGGTCAAAAAGTTACTCATTGAATTCCCTTCTGATTCCAATAAGTAGCTTACAGGTCTAAAAAAGGTTTGGATTTTTTTTTTTTTTTTTTTTTTTTTTTTTTTTTTACATATTATGGCTGTACAAGAAGTCCATATTTGACCTCGTGAACACATTTTTTACCCAAAGGTCAAAAAGTCACTCATTGACTTTCCTTCTGGTTCCAATAAGTAGCTAAAAGGTCTACAAAGGTTAAAATGTTTTATTTTTTCATAATATGTAAAAAAAAAAAAAAAAAAATTCAAACCTTTTTTAAAACCTGTAAGCAACTTATTGGAATCTGAGGGGACATCAATGAGTGACTTTTTGACCTTTGGGACAAAAATTTGTTCCGTAGGTCAAATATGGACTTTGTACAGCCATAATATGTAAAAAAAAAAAAAATAAAAAAAAAAAATAAACCTTTTGTAGACCTTTTAGCTACTAATTGGAACCAGAAGGAAAGTCAATGAGTGACTTTTTGACCTTTGGGAAAAAAATTTGTTCAGTAGGTCAAATATGGACTTCTTGTACAGCCATAATATGTAAAAAAACAATTTTTTAACCTTTTGTAGACCTTTTAGCTACTTATTGGAACCATAAGGAAAGTCAATGAGTGACTTTTTGAGCTTTGATACAAACATTTATTCGGTAGGTCAAATATGGACTTCTGTACAGCCATAATATGTAAAAAAAAAAAAAAAAATTAAACCTTTTGTAGACCTTTTAGCTACTAATTGGAACCAGAAGGAAAGTCAATGAGTGACTCTTTGACCTTTGGGAAAAAAAATTGTTCAGTAGGTCAAATATGGACTTCTTATACAGCCATAATATGTATAAAAAAATAAAAAATAAAATGTAACCTTTTGTAGACCTTTTAGCTACTTATTGGAATCAGATGGGAAGTCAATGAGTGACTTTTTGACCATTGGGACAAAAATTTGTTCAGTAGGTCAAATATGGACTTTGTACAGCCATAATCTGTAAAAAAAAAAAAAAATTTTAAACCTTTTGTAGACCTTTTTAGCTACTTATTGGAACCAGAAGGAGGTCAATAAGTGACTTTTTGACCTTTGTAACAAAAATTTGTTCAGTAGGTCAAATATGGACTTCTGTAAAGCCATAATATGTAAAAAAAAAAAAAAAAAAAAAAAAAAATCAAACCTTTTGTAGACCTTTTAGCTACTTATTGGAACCAGAAGGAAAGTCAATGAGTGACTTTTTGAGCTTTGGAAAAAAAATTTGTTCAGTAGGTCAAATATGGACTTCTGTACAGCCATAAAATGTAAAACAAATTTTTTTAACCTTTTGTAGACCTTTTAGCTACTTATTGGAACCAGAAGGAAAGTCAATAAGTGACTTTTTGACCTTTGGGACAAAAAATTGTTCAGTAGGTCAAATATGGACTTTGTACAGCCATAATATGTAAAAAAAAAAAAAAAAAAAAAATTACCTTTTGTAGACCTTTTAGCTACTTATTGGAACCAGAAGGAAAGTCAATGAGTGACTTTTTGACCTTTGGGGAAAAAAATTGTTCGGTAGGTCAAATATGGACTTCTTGTACGGCCATAATGTGTAAAAAAAAAAAAATAAAGTAAAACAAAATACAAACCCTTTTTAGACCTGTAAGCTACTTATTGGAATCAGAAGAGAAGTCAATGAGTGACTTTTTGACCTTTGGGACAAAAATGTATTCGGTAGGTCAAATATGGACTTCTGTACAGCCAAAATATGTAAAAAAAAAAAAAAAAATTAAACCTTTTGTAGACCTTTTAGCTACTAATTGGAAGCAGAAGGAAAGTCAATGAGTGACTTTTTGACCTTTGGGAAAAAAATTTCTTCAGTAGGTCAAATATGGACTTCTTGTACAGCCATAATATGTATAAAAAAATAAAAAATAAAATGTAACCTTTTGTAGACCTTTTAGCTACTTATTGGAATCAGAAGGGAAGTAAATGAGTGACTTTTTGACCATTGGGACAAAAATGTGTTCAGTAGGTCAAATATGGACTTTGTACAGCCATAATATGTAAAAAAAAAATAAAAAAAAAATAAAAGAAAAATTTAACCTTTTGTAGACCTTTTAGCTACTTATTGGTACAAGAAGGAAAGTCAATGAGTGACTTTTTGACCTTTGGGACAAAAATGTATTCGGTAGGTCAAATATGGACTTCTGTACAGCCAAAATATGTAAAAAAATAATAATAATAAATTAAACCTTTTGTAGACCTTTTAGCTACTTATTGGAACCAGAAAGAAAGTCAATGAGTGACTTTTTGACCTTTGGAAAAAAAATTTGTTCAGTAGGTCAAATATGGACTTCTGTACAGCCATAATATGTATAAAAAAAAACAAAACAAAAAAACATCCGAACCTTTTGTAGACCTTTTAGCTACTTATTGGAACCAGAAGGAAAGTCAATGAGTGACTTTTTGACGTTTGGAAAAAAATATGTTCAGTAGGTCAAATATGGACCTCTTGTACAGCCATAATATGTCAAACATTTTTGTGGGAATTTTGGCTAGTAAAGGGAATAAGAAGGGAAGTCAATGAGTATTTATAGTTAATTAGTGTTTAAGGACTCTTAGGCCTAAAACATGTTCTTTAGGTCAAATATGGACTTCTGTACAGCCAAAACATGTATTAAAAAAATGTGGACCTTTTAACTACTAATTGGAATCAGAATGGAAGTTTAAAAAAAAAAAAAAAAAAAAAATCAAAACTATTTTTAGACCTGTAAGCTACTTATTGGAATCAGAAGGGAAGTCAATGAGTGACTTTTTGACCTTTGGGATAAACATTTGTTCAGTAGGTCAAATATGGACTTTGAACAGCCATAATATGTAAAGAAAAAAAAAAGAAAAAAAAACAAACAAACCTTTTTTAGACCTGTAAGCTACTTATTGGAATCAGAAGGGAAGTCAATGAGTGACTTTTTGACCTTTTGGGACAAAAATTTGTTCAGTACAAATTTTTTTCCCAAAGGTCAAAAAGTCACTCATTGACTTTCCTTCTGGTACCAATAAGTAGCTAAAAGGTCTACAAAAGGTTTGGATTTTTTTTTTTTTTTTTTTTTTTTACATATTATGGCTGTAAAGAAGTCCATATTTGACCAACTGATTAAATTTTTTTCCCAAAGGTCAAAAAGTTACTCATTGAATTCCCTTCTGATTCCAATAAGTAGCTTACAGGTCTAAAAAAGGTTTGGAATTTTTTTTTTTTTTTTTTTTTTTTTTTTTTTTTTTACATATTATGGCTGTACAAGAAGTCCATATTTGACCTCGTGAACACATTTTTTACCCAAAGGTCAAAAAGTCACTCATTGACTTTCCTTCTGGTTCCAATAAGTAGCTAAAAGGTCTACAAAGGTTAAAATGTTTTATTTTTTCATAATATGTAAAAAAAAAAAAAAAAAAATTCAAACCTTTTTTAAAACCTGTAAGCAACTTATTGGAATCTGAAGGGACATCAATGAGTGACTTTTTGACCTTTGGGACAAAAATTTGTTCCGTAGGTCAAATATGGACTTTGTACAGCCATAATATGTAAAAAAAAAAAAAAAAAAAAAAAAAAATTAAACCTTTTGTAGACCTTTTAGCTACTAATTGGAACCAGAAGGAAAGTCAATGAGTGACTTTTTGACCTTTGGGAAAAAAATTTGTTCAGTAGGTCAAATATGGACTTCTTGTACAGCCATAATATGTAAAAAAACAATTTTTTAACCTTTTGTAGACCTTTTAGCTACTTATTGGAACCATAAGGAAAGTCAATGAGTGACTTTTTGAGCTTTGATACAAACATTTATTCGGTAGGTCAAATATGGACTTCTGTACAGCCATAATATGTAAAAAAAAAAAAAAAAAATTAAACCTTTTGTAGACCTTTTAGCTACTAATTGGAACCAGAAGGAAAGTCAATGAGTGACTCTTTGACCTTTGGGAAAAAAAATTGTTCAGTAGGTCAAATATGGACTTCTTGTACAGCCATAATATGTATAAAAAAATTAAAAATAAAATGTAACCTTTTGTAGACCTTTTAGCTACTAATTGGAACCAGAAGGAAAGTCAGTGAGTGACTTTTTTGACCTTTGGGCCAAAAATATTTTCAGTAGGTCAAATATGGACGTCTGTACAGCCATAATATGTAAAAAAAAATAAAAATAAAAATAAATAAATAAAAAAAATAAAACCTTTTTGTGGAACTTTTGGCTAGCAATTGGATTCAGAAGGGATGAATCCGTCTGTATGGCTGTACAAACGTCCATATTTTACCTACTGAAAATATTTTTGGCCCAAAGGTCAAAAAAGTCACTCATTGACTTTCCTTTTGGTTCCAATTAGTAGCTAAAAGTTCTAAAAAAGGTTTTAATTATTATTTTATTTTTTACGTATTATGGCTGTACAGAAGTCTTTATTTTTGACCTACTTAAAAAATGTTTCCCTTCTGATTCCAATAAGTAGCTTAAATGTCTTAAAAAGGTTAAAAGTAAAAAAACATTTTTTTTTTTATACATATTATGGCTGTACAGAAGTCCATATTTGGCCGTCTGAACATATTCTTGGCCCAAAGGTCAAAAAGTCACTCATTGGAACCCTTCTGGTTCCAATTAGTAGCTAAAACGTCTACAAAAGGTTTAAATGCAAAACCACTATTCTCTTTAATGCACAATGCGTTTTGTATGCATTGCAATGCACACAAAATACATTGTGCATTGAATAGTTGTGCATTGAATTAGTGCTTTTGCATTGCATCGCATTAAAAAACACTTGTGCATTGACGAGATTAGTACTTTTGCATTGCAATGCATATTAGACTCGGTGTGCATTGAACAGATTAGTGCTTTTGCATTTCATTGAATTAAAACAAAACTTGTGCATTGACGAGATTAGTGCTTTTGCATTGCATTGCATATAAGAATTTTTTGTGCATTGAAGAGACAAGTGATTTTGCATTGCAATGCACACAAAACACATTGTGCATTGAAGAGACAAGTGATTTTGCATTGCATCGCATTAAAAAACACTTGTGCATTGACGAGACTAGTACTTTTGCATTGCAATGCATACAAGACTCGGTGTGCATTGAACAGACTAGTGATTTTGCATTGCATTAAAAAAAACTTGTGCATTGAAGAGATTAGTGCTTTTGCATTGCATTGCATATAAGAACTTTTTGTGCATTGAAGAGACAAATGATTTTGCATTGCAATGCACACAAAACACATTGTGCATTGAATAGATTAGTGCGTTTGCATTGCAAAGCATTAAAAGAAACTTGTGAATTGACGAGACTAGTACTTTTGCATTGCAATGCATACAAGACTCGGTGTGCATTGAACAGACTAGTGATTTTGCATTGCATTGCATTAAAAAAAACTTGTGCATTGAAGAGATTAGTGCTTTTGCATTGCATTGCATATAAGAACTTTTTGTGCATTGAAGAGACAAATGATTTTGCATTGCAATGCACACAAAACACATTGTGCATTGAATAGATTAGTGCGTTTGCATTGCAAAGCATTAAAAGAAACTTGTGAATTGACGAGAATAGTGCTTTTGCATTGCAATGCATACGAAACTCATTGTGCATTGAAGAGACAAGTCATTGCATTATATGCATTGCATTGCATATAAGAACTTTTTGTGCATTGAAGAGACAAGTTATTTTGTATTGCATTGCATTCAAACACTCGGTTTGCATTGAAGATAATATTGGTTTTGCATTGCAATGCATGCAAAACACATTGTGCATGGAAGAGACAAGTGATTTTGCATTGCATCGCAATAAAAAAAACTTGTGCTTTGACCAGATTAATGCTTTTGCATTGCAATGCATACAATACTTGTTTTGCATTGAAGAGACAAGTGATTTTGCATTGCATTGCATTCAAGAACTCGTTGTGCATTGAAGAGACAATTGATTTTGTATTGCATTGCATTCTAACACTCGGTGTGCATTGAAGAGAATAGTGGTTTTGCATTGCAATAAATACAAAACGCATTGTGCATTAAAGAGAATAGTGGTTTTGCATTGCAATGCACACAAAACACATTGTGCATTGAATAGTTGTGCATTGATTAGTGCGTTTGCATTGCATCGCAAAAAAAAAACTTGTGCATTGATGAGATTAGTACTTTTCCGTTGTACTGCATACAAAACACATTGTGCATTGAAGAGAATAGTGGTTTTGCATTGCAATGCATTAAAAGAAACTTGTGAATTGACGAGAATAGTGCTTTTGCATTGCAATGCATACGAAACTCATTGTGCATTGAAGAGACAAGTCATTGCATTATATGCATTGCATTGCATATAAGAACTTTTTGTGCATTGAAGAGACAAGTGATTTTGCATCGCATTAAAAAAGACGTGCATTGACGGATTAGGGCTTTTGCATTGCATTGCATATAATAACTTTTTGTGCATTGAAGAGACAAGTGAATTTGCATTGCATTGCATATAAGAACTTTTTGTGCATTGAAGAGACAAGTGATTTTGCATTGCATCGCATTAAAAAAGACTTGTGCATTGACGAGATTAGTGCTTTTGCATTGAATTGCATATAAGAACTTTTTGTGCATTGAAGAGAAAAGTGATTTTGCATTGCATTCAAGAACTCGGTGTGCATTTAAGAGAATAGTGCTTTTGCATTGCAATGTATACTACACTCATGCATCGCATTAAAAAACACTTGTGCATTGACAAGATTAGTACTTTTGCATTGCAATGCATACAAGACTCGGTGTGCATTGAACAGACTAGTGCTTTTGCATTGCAATGCATACGAAACTCATTGTGCATTGAAGAGACAAGTGATTTTGCATTGCAGTGCATATAAGAACTTTTTGTGCATTGAAGAGACAAGTGATTTTGCATTGCATTGCATTCAAACACTCGGTTTGCATTGAAGACAATATTGCACTTTTTGTGCATTGAAGAGACAAGTGATTTTGCATTGCATTCAAAGAACTCGTTGTGCATTGAAGAGACAAGTTATTTTGTATTGCATTGCATTCAAACACTCGGTTTGCATTGAAGACAATATTGGTTTTGCATTGCAATGCATGCAAAACACATTGTGCATGGAAGAGACAAGTGATTTTGCATTGCATCGCAATAAAAAAACTTGTGCTTTGACCAGATTAATGCTTTTGCATTGCAATGCATACAATACTTGTTTTGCATTGAAGAGACAAGTGATTTTGCATCGTATTAAAAAAGACGTGCATTGACGGATTAGGGCTTTTGCATTGCATTGCATTTAAGAACTTTTTGTGCATTGAAGAGACAAGTGATTTTGCATTGCATTGCATATAAGAACTTTGTGTGCAGACAAGTGATTTTGCATTGCATCGCATTGAAAAACACTTGTGCATTGACGAGATTAGTACTTTTGCATTGCAATGCATACAAGACTCGGTGTGCATTGAACAGATTAGTGCTTTTGCATTTCATTGCATTAAAACAAAAATTGTGCATTGACGAGATTAGTGCTTTTGCATTGCATTGCATATAAGAACTTTTTGTGCATTGAAGAGACAAGTGATTTTGCATTGCATCGCATTAAAAAAGACTTGTGCATTGACGAGATTAGTGCTTTTGCATTGAATTGCATATAAGAACTTTTTGTGCATTGAAGAGAAAAGTGATTTTGCATTGCATTCAAGAACTCGGTGTGCATTGAACAGACTAGTGCTTTTGCATTGCAATGCATACGAAACTCATTGTGCATTGAAGAGACAAGTGATTTTGCATTGCAGTGCATATAAGAACTTTTTGTGCATTGAAGAGACAAGTGATTTTGCATTGCATTGCATTCAAACACTCGGTTTGCATTGAAGACAATATTGCACTTTTTGTGCATTGAAGAGACAAGTGATTTTGCATTGCATTCAAGAACTCGGTGTGCATTGAACAGACTAGTGCTTTTGCATTGCATTGTATATAAGAACTTTTTGTGAATTGACGAGAATAGTGCTTTTGCATTGCAATGCATACGAAACTCATTGTGCATTGAAGAGACAAGTGATTTTGCATTGCATTGCATTTAAGAACTTTTTGTGCATTGAAGAGACAAGTGATTTTGCATTGCATCGCATTAAAAAAGACTTGTGCATTGACGAGATTAGTGCTTTTGCATTGCATTGCATATAAGAACTTTTTGTGAATTGACGAGAATAGTGCTTTTGCATTGCAATGCATACGAAACTCATTGTGCATTGAAGAGACAAGTGATTTTGCATTGCATTGCATTTAAGAACTTTTTTTGCATTGAAGAGACAAGTGATTTTGTATTGCATTGCATTCAAACACTCGGTGTGCATTGAAGACAATATTGGTTTTGCATTGCAATGCATACAAAACACATTGTGCATGGAATAGACAAGTGATTTTGCATGGAATTGCATTCAAACACTCGGTGTGCATTGAAGACAATATTGGTTTTGCATTGCAATGCATACAAAACGCATTGTGCATTAAAGAGAATAGTGGTTTTGCATTGCAATGCACACAAAACACATTGTGCATTGAATAGTTGTGCATTGATTAGTGCGTTTGCATTGCATCGCAAAAAAAAACTTGTGCATTGATGAGATTAGTACTTTTCCGTTGTACTGCATACAACACACATTGTGCATTGAAGAGAATAGTGGTTTTGCATTGCAATGCACACAAAACACATTGTGCATTGAATAGTTGTGCATTGAATTAGTGCTTTTGCATTGCATCGCATTAAAAAACACTTGTGCATTGACGAGATTAGTACTTTTGCATTGCAATGCATACAAGACTCGGTGTGCATTGAACAGATTAGTGCTTTTGCATTTCATTGCATTAAAACAAAACTTGTGCATTGACGAGATTAGTGCTTTTGCATTGCATTGCATATAAGAACTTTTTGTGCATTGAAGAGACAAGTGATTTTGCATTGCAATGCACACAAAACACATTGTGCATTGAATAGATTAGTGCGTTTGCATTGCATAGCATTAAAAGAAACTTGTGAATTGACGAGAATAGTGCTTTTGCATTGCAATGCATACGAAACTCATTGTGCATTGAAGAGACAAGTGATTTTGCATTGCATTGCATATAAGAACTTTTTGTGCATTGAAGAGACAAGTGATTTTGCATCGCATTAAAAAAGACTTGTGCATTGACAAGATTAGTGCTTTTGCATTGCATTGCATATAAGAACTTTTTGTGAATTGAAGAGACAAGTGATTTTGCATCGCATTAAAAAAGACTTGTGCATTGACGGATTAGGGCTTTTGCATTGCATTGCATATAAGAACTTTTTGTGCATTGAAGAGACAAGTGATTTTGCATTGCATTGCATATAAGAACTTTGTGTGCAGACAAGTGATTTTGCATTGCATCGCATTAAAAAAGACTTGTGCATTGACGAGATTAGGGCTTTTGCATTGCATTGCATATAAGAACTTTTTGTGCATTGAAGAGACAAGTGATTTTGCATTGCATTCAAGAATTTGGTGTGCATTTAAGAGAATAGTGCTTTTGCATTGCAATGCATACTAAACTCATTGTGCATTGAAGAGACAAGTGATTTTGCATTTCTTTGCATTCAAGAACTCGGTGTGCATTGAAATGATTAGTGCTTTTGCGTTGCACAACATACAAGTCTCGTTGTGCATTGAAGATAATTGATGCATAAGTGCTGTTGCATTGCATTAGATATAAGAACGTTTTGTGCATTGAAGAGACAAGTGATTTTGCATTGCATTGCATTCAAGAAGTCGGTGTGTATTGAAGAGAATAGTGCTTTTGCATTGCACTGCATACAAGACTCGTGCATTGAAGAGACAAGTTATGTTGCATTGCATTGGATACAATAACTTGTTGTGCATTGAAGAGATTAGTGCTTTTGCCATGCATAAAATAACTGATAAGTGCTTTTGCATTAGCAAGTGCATGATAATATCTGTCTATTCAAAAGGTCTATCTCCTCAATGCACCTCGGAACGAGTTGTCTTGCCAGGAATCAGATAATTATGTCCTGTTGAACATCTTTCTCACCGACGAATCCTCAAACATAAAATGTCTTATAATTCCCTTTGACTCCTCATGTTAAATCATGCCGGAACGTAGTACATTATGACCTATTGAACATGTTTCTGGCCGATGAGTCCTCAAATATTAAATTACTATAAATACTCATTGACTCCTTACGTTACATCAAGCCATACATAGGTACATATTAATTCTACTGAACATGTTTAAAGTCTCCTTGAACATTGACTAACTATCCATACTTTTTGACTCTAAGCATTAAATTAGTCTATATTTGACCTACTGAACTTATTTCTGGCCGAAGGGCCCACAAAAGGTTATTTTCTATATATGCCATAGACGCCTTTTGATGGTGAATCAGTAGTCCATATTTGACCCGCCGACCATATTTTTTTTCGTCCTTGAACATTGACTTACTATCCATACTCATTGACTCATTCTTATGTTACATCAGGTTCTAATGTACGGCTGTTGTAACATTGAAGTCAATGAGTAGTACAGTTTTCAAAGACACTTTGGTCAAAAATAAAATGGACTATGGCTGATTTATCATCATAAAGAGTCTATAATTGTGTATTGAAACTTAATTTACATGTTATTGCTAAACAGAAGTCCATATTTGACCTACTGAACATGTATCTGGCCAAGGTGTCTACAAAGGTTTTCAACTATATACTCTCAATGATTCCTTCTCATGTTAAATCAGACAATAGTCAATATTTGAACTACTGAACATATTTTTTGCCAAAGGGTTCACAAAGGTTTCCATTTGCTATATATTTTCATAGACCCCTTTTGATATTAAATCAGACATACAGTATATACCAACAGTATATACCAACTGAACAAATTTCTGGCCTCGATCATGAACTTACTATACATACTCATTGACTTCCCTTCTGATTCCCTTTTGTAGACAAAGGGTCAAAAATGGACATATGGACTATGGACTACTTATGGACTGATGAATATTCAGACAGAAATATGTTCAGTAGGTCAGTAGTTGGACTACGGTATGGCTGATTTAACATAAGGAATCTTGGAAAATATATAGTTGAAAATATTGTGTGGCCTTGGCAAAAAAAATATTCAGAAGGTCAAATATGGACTTCTGTACAGCCATAACATGTTAAAATAAAAACAACACTTTAAAAACCCTTTTGTAGAACTTTAGGCTAGTAATTGGATTTAGAAGAGAATTGAATGAGTATTTAATTTAGTATTTATGGAATCTTGGCCCAAAAATTTGTTCAGTAGGTCCAATACGGACTTCTTGTCCAACACTAACATGTTAAAAAAATATGTAAATAAAAACTTTAAAATATTTTTGTGGAGCTTTTGGCTAGTAATGGAAATAGAAGGGAAGTCAATGAGTATATATATTAAGTTTGAGGTCTCTTAGACCAAAAATATGTTCAGTAGGTCAAATATGGATTTCTGTACAGCCATAACATGAAAAAAAAAATGAAATAAAACCTTTAAAAAAAAGGGGGGGGGGGGGGGGGGCTTTTGGCTTGCAATTGGAACCAGAAGGGAAGTCAATGAGTGACTTTTTTGACCCTTGGGCCAAGAATATGGCCCAAGGGTCAAAAGGCCAAATATGGACTTCTGTACAGCCATAATGCGTAAAAAAAAAAAAAAAAAAAAAAAAAAATCTTTTGTAGACCTTTTAGCTACTAATTGGAACCAGAAGGAACCAGAAGGGAAGTCAATGAGTGACTTTTTTGACCCTTGGGCCAAGAATATGGCCCAAGGGTCAAAAGGCCAAATATGGACTTCTGTACAGCCATAATGCGTAAAAAAAAAAAAAAAAAAAAAAAAAAAATCTTTTGTAGACCTTTTAGCTACTAATTGGAACCAGAAGGGAAATCAATGAGTGACTTTTTGACCTTTGGGACAAAAATATGTTCAGTAAGTCAAATATGGATTTCTGTACAGCCATAAAATGTAAAAAATAATAATAGTAAAAAAACATTAAAACCTTTTTGTGGAACTTTTGGTTAGCAATTGGATTCAGAAGAGAAGTCAACAATTGTGGATGTATAGTAAGTTAGTGTTCAAGGACTCTTGGGCAAAAATATGTTCAGTAAGTTAAATAAGAACTTCTTGTACAGCCATAATATGTAAAAAAAAAAAAAAAAAAAAAAAACTTTTGTGGACCTTTTAGCTACAAATTGGAATCAGAAGGGAAGTCAATGAGTGACTTTTTTGACCTTTTGGCCAAACATATTTGTTCAGTAGGTCAAAAATGGACTTCTTGTCCAGCCATAATATGTAAAAAAAAAAAAAATTAAAACCCTTTTTTTACACCTGTAAGCTACTTATAGGAATCAGAAGGGAAATCAATGAGTGACTTTTTGACCTTTGGGACAAAAATATGTTCTGAAGTCAAATATGGATTTCTGTACAGCCATAACATGTAAAAAATAATAATAGTAAAAAAACATTAAAACCTTTTTGTGGAACTTTTGGTTAGCAATTGGATTCAGAAGAGAAGTCAACAATTGTGGATGTATAGTAAGTTAGTGTTCAAGGACTCTTGGGCAAAAATATGTTCAGTAAGTTAAATAAGAACTTCTTGTACAGCCATAATATGTAAAAAAAAAAAAAAAAAAAAAACCTTTTGTGGACCTTTTAGCTACAAATTGGAATCAGAAGGGAAGTCAATGAGTGACTTTTTTGACCTTTTGGCCAAACATATTTGTTCAGTAGGTCAAATATGGACTTCTTGTCCAGCCATAATATGTAAAAAAAAAAAAAAATTAAAACCCTTTTTTTACACCTGTAAGCTACTTATAGGAATCAGAAGGGAAATCAATGAGTGACTTTTTGACCTTTGGGACAAAAATATGTTCTGAAGTCAAATATGGATTTCTGTACAGCCATAACATGTAAAAAATAATAATAGTAAAAAAACATTAAAACCTTTTTGTGGAACTTTTGGTTAGCAATTGGATTCAGAAGAGAAGTCAACAATTGTGGATGTATAGTAAGTTAGTGTTCAAGGACTCTTGGGCAAAAATATGTTCAGTAAGTTAAGAACTTCTTGTACAGCCATAATATGTAAAAAAAAAAAAAAAAAAAAAAAAAAAAAAACCTTTTGTGGACCTTTTAGCTACAAATTGGAATCAGAAGGGAAGTCAATGAGTGACTTTTTTGACCTTTTGGCCAAACATATTTGTTCAGTAGGTCAAATATGGACTTTGTACAGCCATAATATGTAAAAAAAAAAAAAAATATTTAACCTTTTGTAGACATTTTAGCTACTTATTGGAATCAGAAGGAAAGTCAATGAGTGACTTTTTGACCTTTGGGACAAAAATTTGTTCAGTAGGTCAAATATGGACTTTGTACAGCCATAATATGTATAAAAAAAAAAAAAATAAATAAAAACTTTTGTGGACCTTTTAGCTACAAATTGGAATCAGAAGGGAAGTCAATGAGTGACTTTTTTGACCTTTTGGCCAAACATATTTGTTCATTAGGTCAAATATGGACTTTGTACAGCCATAATATGTAAAAAAAACAAAAAACAAACAAATTTTTTTTTAACCTTTTGTAGACCTTTTAGCTACTTATTGGAACCAGATGGAAAGTCCATGAGTGACTTTTTGACCTTTGGGACAAAAATTTGTTCAGTAGGTCAAATATGGACTTCTGTAAAGCCATAATATGTAAAAAATAAAAAATAAAATAAAAAAATCAAACCTTTTGTAGACCTTTTAGCTACTTATTGGAACCAGAAGGAAAATCAATGAGTGAATTTTTGAGCTTTGGAAAAACAAATTGTTCAGTAGGTCAAATATGGACTTCTTTTACAGCCATAATATGTAAAAAAAAAAAAAAAAAAAAAAAAAAAATCAAACCTTTTTTAAAACCTGTAAGCAACTTATTGGAATCAGAAGGGACATCAATGAGTGACTTTTTGACCTTTGGGACAAAAATTTGATCCGTAGGTCAAATATGGACTTTGTACAGCCATAATATGTAAAAAAAAAAAAAAAAAAAAAATATTTTAACCTTTTGTAGACCTTTTAGCTACTTATTGGTACAAGAAGGAAAGTCAATGAGTGACTTTTTGACCTTTGGGACAAAAATGTATTCGGTAGGTCAAATATGGACTTCTGTACAGCCAAAATATGTAAAAAAAAAAAAAAAAAAAAATTAAACCTTTTGTAGACCTTTTAGCTACTAATTGGAACCAGAAGGAAAGTCAATGAGTGACTTTTTGACCTTTGGGAAAAAAATTTGTTCAGTAGACCGACCAAATATGGACTTCTTGTACAGCCATAATATGTATAAAAAAATAAAAAATAAAATGTAACCTTTTGTAGACCTTTTAGCTACTTATTGGAATCAGAAGGGAAGTAAATGAGTGACTTTTTGACCATTGGGACAAAAATTTGTTCAGTAGGTCAAATATGGACTTTGTACAACAATAATATGTAAAAAAAAAATAATAATAATAATAATTAAACCTTTTGTAGACCTTTTAGCTACTTATTGGAACCAGAAGGAGGTCAATAAGTGACTTTTTGACCTTTGGGACAAAAATTTGTTCAGTAGGCCAAATATGGACTTCTGTAAAGCCATAATATGTAAAAAATAAAAAATAAAATAAAAAAATCAAACCTTTTGTAGACCTTTTAGCTACTTATTGGAACCAGAAGGAAAGTCAATGAGTGACTTTTTGAGCTTTGGAAAAAAAAATTGTTCAGTAGGTCAAATATGGACTTCTGTACAGCCATAAAATGTAAAACAAAATTTTTTACCTTTTGTAGACCTTTTAGCTACTTATTGGAACCAGAAGGAAAGTCAATAAGTGACTTTTTGACCTTTGGGACAAAAATTTGTTCAGTAGGTCAAATATGGACTTCTGTACAGCCATAAAATGTAAAAAAAAAGAAATACATTTTTTTAAAACCTTTTGTAGACCTTTTAGCTACTAACTGGAACCAGAAGGAAAGTCAATGAGTGAATTTTTGACCTTTGGGGAAAAAAATTGTTCAGTAGGTCAAATCTGGACTTCTGTACAGCCATAATATGTAAAAAAATAAAAATAAAAAAATTATAACAATCCAAACCTCTTGTAGACCTTTTAGCTACTTATTGGTACCAGAAGGAAAGTCAATGAGTGACTTTTTGATTTTTGGGACACAATTTTTTTCGGTAGGTATAATATGGACTTCTGTACAGCCATAATATGTAAAAAAAAAAAAAAAAAAAAAATTAAACCTTTTGTAGACCTTTTAGCTACTTATTGGAACCAGAAGGAAAGTCAATACGTGACTTTTTGACCTTTGGGACAAACATTTGTTCAGTAGGTCAAATATGGACTTCTGTACAGCCATAAAATGTAAAAAAAAAAATTAAACCTTTTGTAGACCTTTTAGCTACTTATTGGAACCAGAAGGAAAGTCAATGAGTGACTTTTTGACCTTTGGGACAAAAATTTGTTCAGTAGGTCAAATATGGACTTCTGTACAGCCATAATATGTAAAAAAAAAAAAAAAAAAAAAAAAAAATTTAAACCTTTTGTAGACCTTTTAGCTACTAATTGGAACCAGAAGGAAAATCAATGAGTGACTTTTTGACCTTTGGGACAAAAATTTGTTCAGTAGGTCAAATATGGACTTATTGTACAGCCATAATATGAAAAAAAAAAAAAAAAAGACCTGTACTTAGACCTGTACTTATTGGAACCAGAAGGAAAGTCAATGAGTGACTTTTTGACCTTTGGGACAAAAATTTGTTCAGTAGGTCAAATATGGACTTCTGTACAGCCATAATATGTAAGAAAAAAAAAAAAAAAAAAAAAAATTTAAACCTTTTGTAGACCTTTTAGCTACTAATTGGAACCAGAAGGAAAATCAATGAGTGACTTTTTGACCTTTGGGACAAAAATTTGTTCAGTAGGTCAAATATGGACTTATTGTACAGCCATAATATGTAAAAAAAAAAAAAAAAAAAAAAAAAAAATTATAACAATAATCCAAACCTTTTTTAGACCTGTAAGCTACTTATTGGAATCAGAAGGGAAGTCAATGAGTGACTTTTTGACCTTTGGGACAAAAATTTGTTCAGTAGGTCAAATATGGACTTCTGTACAGCCATAATATGTAAAAAAAAAAAAAAAAAAAAAAAATGTAAACCTTTTGTAGAACTTTTAGCTACTAATTGGAACCAGAAGGAAAATCAATGAGTGACTTTTTGACCTTTGGGACAAAAATGTGTTCAGTAGGTCAAATATGGACTTCTTGTACAGCCATAATATGTATAAAAAAATAAAAAAATAAAATGTAACCTTTTGTAGACCTTTTAGCTACTTATTGGAACCAGAAAGAGGTCAATAAGTGACTTTTTGACCTTTGGGACAAAAATTTGTTCAGTAGGTCAAATATGGACTTCTGTACAGCCATAAAATGTAAAACAAATTTTTTTAACCTTTTGTAGACCTTTTAGCTACTTATTGGAACCAGAAAGAGGTCAATAAGTGACTTTTTGACCTTTGGGACAAAAATTTGTTCAGTAGGTCAAATATGGACTTCTGTACAGCCATAAAATGTAAAACAAATTTTTTTAACCTTTTGTAGACCTTTTAGCTACTTATTGGAACCAGAAGGAAAGTCAATAAGTGACTTTTTGACCTTTGGGACAAAAATTTGTTCAGTAGGTCAAATATGGACTTCTGTACAGCCATAATATGTAAAAAAAAAAAAAAAAAAAAAAAATTCTTAAACCTATTGTAGACCTTTTAGCAACTAACTGGAACCAGAAGGAAAGTCAATGAGTGAATTTTTGACCTTTGGGGAAAAAAATTGTTCAGTAGGTCAAATCTGGACTTCTGTACAGCCATAATATGTAAAAAATAAAATAAAAAAAATAATAATAATCCAAACCTCTTGTAGACCTTTTAGCTACTTATTGGTACCAGAAGGAAAGTCAATGAGTGACTTTTTGATTTTTGGGACACAATTTTTTTCGGTAGGTATAATATGGACTTCTGTACAGCCATAATATGTAAAAAATTTTTTAAACCTTTTGTAGACCTTTTAGCTACTAATTGGAACCAGAAGGAAAATCAATGAGTGACTTTTTGACCTTTGGGACAAAAATTTGTTCAGTAGGTCAAATATGGACTTCTTGTACAGCCATAATATGTAAAAAAAATAAATAAATAATGACAACAATAATCCAAACCTTTTTTAGACCTGTAAGCTACTTATTGGAATCAGAAGGGAAGTCAATGAGTGACTTTTTGACCTTTGGGACAAAAATTTGTTCAGTAGGTCAAATATGGACTTCTGTACAGCCATAATATGTAAAAATAAAAATTAAAAAAATAAAAATTTAAACCTTTTGTTGACCTTTTAGCTACTAATTGGAACCAGAAGGAAAATCAATGAGTGACTTTTTGACCTTTGGGACAAAAATTTGTTCAGTAGGTCAAATATGGACTTCTTGTACAGCCATAATATATAAAAAAATAAAATAAATAATAATAATAGTAATCCAAACCTTTTTTAGACCTGTAAGCTACTTATTGGAACCAGAAGGAAAGTAAATGAGTGACTTTTTGACCTTTGGAACAAAAATTTATTCGGTATGTCAAATATGGACTTCTGTACAGCCATAATATGTAAAAAAAACTAAACAAAATTAAACCTTTAGTAGACCTTTTAGCTACTAATTGGTACCAAAAGGAAAGTCAATGAGTGACTTTTTGACCTTTGGGACAAACATTTATTCGGTAGGTCAAATATGGACTTCTGTACAGCCATAATATGTAAAAAAAAACAAAAAAACAATTTAAACCTTTTGTAGACCTTTTAGCTACTAATTGGAACCAGAAGGAAAGTCAATGAGTGACTTTTTGACCTTTGGGACAAAAATGTGTTCAGTAGGTCAAATATGGACTTCTTGTACAGCCATAATATGTAAAAAATAATAATAGTAATAAAACATTAAAACCTTTTGTGGACCTTTTAGCTACAAATTGGAATCAGAAGGGAAGTCAATGAGTGACTTTATTGACCTTTGGCCCAAAAATATTTTCAGTAGGTCAAATATGGACTTCTGTACAGCCATAATATGTAAAAAATAATAATAGTAAAAAAACATTAAAAACTTTTTGTGGAACTTTTGGCTAGCAATTGGATTCAGAAGGGAAGTCAACGAGTGTGTATGTATAGTAAGTTAGTGTTCAAGGACTCTTGGGCAAAAAATATTTTCAGTAAGTTAAAAGGACTTTGTACAGCCATAATATGTAAAAAAAATAAAAATAAATAAAAGATAAAAATAAAAATAAAAAATCCAAACCTTTTGTAGACCTGTAAGCCACTTATTGGAACCAGAAGGAAAGTCAATGATTGACTTTTTGACGTTTGGAAAAAAATGTGTTCAGTAGGTCAAATATGGACTTCTTGTACAGCCATAATATGTAAAAAAAAAAAAAAAAAAGAAAAAAAAAATTCCAAACCATTTTTAGACCTGTAAGCTACATATTGGAATCAGAAGGGAAGTAAATGAGTGACTTTTTGACCTTTGGGACAAAAATTTGTTCAGAAGGTCAAATATGGACTTCTGTACGGCCATAATATGTAAAAAAAAATAAATAAATAATAATTTGCCTTTAGTAGACCTTTTAGCTACTTATTGGAACCAGAAGGAAAGTCAATAAGTGACTTTTTGACCTTTGGGACAAAAATTTATTCGGTGTATCAAATATGGACTTCTGTACAGCCATAATATGTAAAAAAAAAAAAAAAATCAAACCTTTTGTAGACCTTTTAGCTACTAATTGGTACCAGAAGGAAAATCAATGAGTGACTTTTTGACCTTTGGGACAAAAATGTGTTCAGTAGGTCAAATATGGACTTCTTGTACAGCCATAATATGTAAAAAATAATAATAGTAATAAAACATTAAAACCTTTTGTGGACCTTTTAGCTACAAATTGGAATCAGAAGGGAAGTCAATGAGTGACTTTATTGACCTTTGGCAAAAAAAATATTTTCAGTAGGTCAAATATGGACTTCTGTACAGCCATAATATGTAAAAAATAGTAATAGTAAAAAAACATTAAAAACTTTTTGTGGAACTTGGCTAGCAATTGGATTCAGAAGGGAAGTCAACGAGTGTGTATGTATAGTAAGTTAGTGTTCAAGGACTCTTGGGCCAAAAATATGTTCAGTAAGTTAAAAGGACTTTGTACAGCCATAATATTTAAAAAAAAAATTGGATTCAGATTGAAATTTTTTATTTTTATTTAAACCTTTTGTGGACGTTTTAGCTACTAATTGGAACCAGAAGGGTTCCAATGAGTGACTTTTTGACCTTTGGGCCAAGAATACGTTCAGAAGACCAAATATGGACTTCTGTACAGCCATAATATGTAAAAAAAATAAAATAATTAAACCTTTTGTAGACATTTAAGCTACTTATTGGATTCAGAAGGGAAGTAAATGAGTGACCTTTTTTCACCTTTGGGCCAAACATTTTTTAAGTAGGTCAAAAATAGACTTCTGTACAGCCATTAAATGTAAAAAATTAAAATTAAAACCTTTTGTAGACCTTTTAGCTACTATTTGGAACCAGAAGGGAAGTCAATGAGTGTGTATAGTAAGTTAGTGTTTAAGGACTGTTGGGACGAATATATGTTCAGTAGGTAAAATAAGGACTTCTGTACAGCCATAATACGTAAAAATATAATAATAATTAAAACCTTTTGTAGACATTTTAGCTACTAATTGGAACCAGAAGGAAAGTCAATGAGTGACTTTTTTGACCTTTGGGCCAAAAATATTTTCAGTAGGTCAAATATGGACGGCTGTACAGCCATAATATGTAAAAAAAATAAATAAATAAATAAATAAAAAAAAATAAAACCTTTTTGTGGAACTTTTGGCTAGCAATTGGATTCAGAAGGGAAGTCAACGAGTGTGTATGTATAGTAAGTTAGTGTTCAAGGACTCTTGGGCCAAAATTATGTGCAGTAAGTTAAATGGACTTCTTGTACAGACATAATATGTAAAAAAAAAAAATAATAATAATAATAGTCCAAACCTTTTTTAGACCTGTAAGCTACTTATTGGAACCAGAAGGAAAGTCAATGAGTGACTTTTTGACCTTTGGAAAAAAAAATTGTTCAGTAGGTCAAATAATGGACTTCTTGTACAGCCATAATATGTAAAAAAATAAATAAATAAAATATAAAAAATAAATTAAAAAAAATCCAAACCTTTTTTAGACCTGTAAGCCACTTATTGGAACCAGAAGGAAAGTCAATGAGTGACTTTTTGAGCTTTGGAAAAAAAAATTGTTCAGCAGGTCAAATATGGACTTCTTTTACAGCCATAATATGTAAAAAAAAAAAAAAAAATTCCAAACCTTTTTTAGACCTGTAAGCTACTTATTGGAATCAGAAGGGACATCAATGAGTGACTTTTTGACCTTTGGGACAAACATTTGTTCAGTAGGTCAAATATGGACTTCTTGTACAGACATAATATGTAAAAAAAAAAAAAATAATAATAATAATAATACTAACCTTTTTTAGACCTGTAAGCTACTTATTGGAATCAGAAGGGAAGTCAATGAGTGTGTATAGTAAGTTAGTGTTTAAGGACTGTTGGGACGAATATATGTTCAGTAGGTAAAATAAGGACTTCTGTACAGCCATAATACGTAAAAAAAAAAAAAATAATTAAAACCTTTTGTAGACCTTTCAGCTACTAATTGGCACCAGAAGGAAAGTCAATGAGTGACTTTTTGACCTTTGGGACAAAAATTTGTTCAGTAGGTCAAATATGGACTTCTTGTACAGCCATAATATGTAAAAAAAATAAAAATAATAAAAATAATAATCCAAACCTTTTTTAGACCTGTAAGCTACTTATTGGAATCAGAAGGGAAGTCAATGAGTGTGTATAGTAAGTTAGTGTTTAAGGACTGTTGGGACGAATATATGTTCAGTAGGTAAAATAAGGACTTCTGTACAGCCATAATACGTAAAAAAAAAAAAAAAAATTAAAACCTTTGGTAGACCTCTCAGCTACTAATTGGCACCAGAAGGAAAGTCAATGAGTGATTTTTTGACCTTTGGGACAAAAATGTATTCGGTAGGTCAAATATGAACTTCTGTACAGCCATAATATGTAAAAAAAAAATTTGGATTCAGATTGATATATTTTTATTTTATTTAAACCTTTTGTAGACGTTTTAGCTACTAATTGGAACCAGAAGGGTTCCAATGAGTGACTTTTTGACCTTTGGGCCAAGAATACGTTCTGAAGACCAAATATGGACTTCTGTACAGCCATAATATGTAAAATAAAAATAATAATTAAACCTTTTGTAGACATTTAAGCTACATATTGGATTCAGAAGGGAAGTAAATGAGTGACCTTTTTTCACCTTTGGGCCAAACATTTTTTAAGTAGGTCAAAAATAGACTTCTGTACAGCCATTAAATGTAAAAAATTAAAATTAAAATTAAAACCTTTTGTAGACCTTTTAGATACTATTTGGAACCAGAAGGGAAGTCAATGAGTGTGTATAGTAAGTTAGTGTTTAAGGACTGTTGGGACGAATATATGTTCAGTAGGTAAAATAAGGACTTCTGTACAGCCATAATACGTAAAAAAATAATAATAATTAAAACCTTTTGTAGACCTTTTAGCTACTAATTGGAACCAGAAGGAAAGTCAATGAGTGACTTTTTTGACCTTTGGGCCAAAAATATTTTCAGTAGGTCAAATATGGACGTCTGTACAGCCATAATATGTAAAAAAATAAAATAAAATAAAATAAAAAAATAAAAAAATAAAACCTTTTTGTGGAACTTTTGGCTAGCAATTGGATTCAGAAGGGAAGTCAACGAGTGTGTATGTATAGTAAGTTAGTGTTCAAGGACTCTTGGGCCAAAATTATGTGCACTAAGTTAAATGGACTTTGTACAGCCATAATATGTAAAAAAAAAAATTTGGATTTAGATTGAATTTTTTTTTTTTTTTTTAAACCTTTTGTAGACCTTTTAGCTACTAATTGGAACCAGAAGGAAAGTCAATGAGTGACTTTTTGACCTTTGGGAAAAAAATGTGTTCAGTAGGTCAAATATGGACTTCTTGAACAGACATAATATGTAAAAAAAAAAAAAATAATAATAATAATCCAAACCTTTTTTAGACCTGTAAGCTACTTATTGGAACCAGAAGGAAAGTCGAAGAGTGACTTTTTGACCTTTGGAAAAAAAAATTGTTCAGTAGGTCAAATAATGGACTTCTTGTACAGCCATAATATGTAAAAAAATAAATAAATAAAAGATTAAAAATAAAAATAAAAACTCCAAACCTTTTTTAGACCTGTAAGCCACTTATTGGAACCAGAAGGAAAGTCAATGAGTGACTTTTTGAGCTTTGGAAAAAAAAATTGTTCAGCAGGTCAAATTTGGACTTCTTGTACAGCCATAATATGTAAAAAAAAAAAAAAAAAAAAAAAAAAAAAAAAATCCAAACCTTTTTTAGACCTGTAAGCTACTTATTGGAATCAGAAGGGAAGTCAATGAGTGACTTTATTGACCTTTGGCCCAAAAATATTTTCAGTAGGTCAAATATGGACTTCTGTACAGCCATAAAATGTAAAAAATAATAATAGTAAAAAAACATTAAAAACTTTTTGTGGAACTTGGCTAGCAATTGGATTCAGAAGGGAAGTCAACGAGTGTGTATGTATAGTAAGTTAGTGTTCAAGGACTCTTGGGCCAAAAATATGTTCAGTAAGTTAAAAGGACTTTGTACAGCCATAATATGTAAAAAAAAAATTGGATTCAGATTGATTTTTTTCATTTTTATTTAAACCTTTTGTAGACGTTTTAGCTACTAATTGGAGCCAGAAGGGTTCCAATGAGTGACTTTTTGACCTTTGGGCCAAGAATACGTTCAGAAGACCAAATATGGACTTCTGTACAGCCATAATATGTAAAAAAAATAATAATAATTAAACCTTTTGTAGACATTTAAGCTACTTATTGGATTCAGAAGGGAAGTAAATGAGTGACCTTTTTTCACCTTTGGGCCAAACATTTTTTAAGTAGGTCAAAAATAGACTTCTGTACAGCCATTAAATGTAAAAAATTAAAATTAAAAGTAAAACCTTTTGTAGACCTTTTAGCTACTATTTGGAACCAGAAGGAAAGTCAATGAGTGACTTTTTTGACCTTTGGGCCAAAAATATTTTCAGTAGGTCAAATATGGACGGCTGTACAGCCATAATATGTAAAAAAAATAAATAAATAAATAAATAAAAATAAATAAAACCTTTTTGTGGAACTTTTGGCTAGCAATTGGATTCAGAAGGGAAGTCAACGAGTGTGTATGTATAGTAAGTTAGTGTTCAAGGACTCTTGGGCCAAAATTATGTGCAGTAAGTTAAATGGACTTCTTGTACAGACATAATATGTAAAAAAAAAAAATAATAATAATAATAGTCCAAACCTTTTTTAGACCTGTAAGCTACTTATTGGAACCAGAAGGAAAGTCAATGAGTGACTTTTTGACCTTTGGAAAAAAAAATTGTTCAGTAGGTCAAATAATGGACTTCTTGTACAGCCATAATATGTAAAAAAATAAATAAATAAAAGATAAAAAATAAATTAAAAAAAATCCAAACCTTTTTTAGACCTGTAAGCCACTTATTGGAACCAGAAGGAAAGTCAATGAGTGACTTTTTGAGCTTTGGAAAAAAAAATTGTTCAGCAGGTCAAATATGGACTTCTTTTACAGCCATAATATGTAAAAAAAAAAAAAAAATTCCAAACCTTTTTTAGACCTGTAAGCTACTTATTGGAATCAGAAGGGACATCAATGAGTGACTTTTTGACCTTTGGGACAAACATTTGTTCAGTAGGTCAAATATGGACTTCTTGTACAGACATAATATGTAAAAAAAAAAAAAAAAAAAAAAAATAATAATACTAACCTTTTTTAGACCTGTAAGCTACTTATTGGAATCAGAAGGGAAGTCAATGAGTGTGTATAGTAAGTTAGTGTTTAAGGACTGTTGGGACGAATATATGTTCAGTAGGTAAAATAAGGACTTCTGTACAGCCATAATACGTAAAAAAAAAAAAAAAAATTAAAACCTTTTGTAGACCTTTCAGCTACTAATTGGCACCAGAAGGAAAGTCAATGAGTGACTTTTTGACCTTTGGGACAAAAATTTGTTCAGTAGGTCAAATATGGACTTCTTGTACAGCCATAATATGTAAAAAAAATAAAAATAATAAAAATAATAATCCAAACCTTTTTTAGACCTGTAAGCTACTTATTGGAATCAGAAGGGAAGTCAATGAGTGTGTATAGTAAGTTAGTGTTTAAGGACTGTTGGGACGAATATATGTTCAGTAGGTAAAATAAGGACTTCTGTACAGCCATAATACGTAAAAAAAAAAAAAAAAATTAAAACCTTTGGTAGACCTCTCAGCTACTAATTGGCACCAGAAGGAAAGTCAATGAGTGATTTTTTGACCTTTGGGACAAAAATGTATTCGGTAGGTCAAATATGAACTTCTGTACAGCCATAATATGTAAAAAAAAAATTTGGATTCAGATTGATATATTTTTATTTTATTTAAACCTTTTGTAGACGTTTTAGCTACTAATTGGAACCAGAAGGGTTCCAATGAGTGACTTTTTGACCTTTGGGCCAAGAATACGTTCTGAAGACCAAATATGGACTTCTGTACAGCCATAATATGTAAAATAAAAATAATAATTAAACCTTTTGTAGACATTTAAGCTACATATTGGATTCAGAAGGGAAGTAAATGAGTGACCTTTTTTCACCTTTGGGCCAAACATTTTTTAAGTAGGTCAAAAATAGACTTCTGTACAGCCATTAAATGTAAAAAATTAAAATTAAAATTAAAACCTTTTGTAGACCTTTTAGATACTATTTGGAACCAGAAGGGAAGTCAATGAGTGTGTATAGTAAGTTAGTGTTTAAGGACTGTTGGGACGAATATATGTTCAGTAGGTAAAATAAGGACTTCTGTACAGCCATAATACGTAAAAAAATAATAATAATTAAAACCTTTTGTAGACCTTTTAGCTACTAATTGGAACCAGAAGGAAAGTCAATGAGTGACTTTTTTGACCTTTGGGCCAAAAATATTTTCAGTAGGTCAAATATGGACGTCTGTACAGCCATAATATGTAAAAAAAAAAAATAAAAAAAAATAAAAAAAAAAAAAAATAAAACCTTTTTGTGGAACTTTTGGCTAGCAATTGGATTCAGAAGGGAAGTCAACGAGTGTGTATGTATAGTAAGTTAGTGTTCAAGGACTCTTGGGCCAAAATTATGTGCACTAAGTTAAATGGACTTTGTACAGCCATAATATGTAAAAAAAAAAATTTGGATTTAGATTGAATTTTTTTTTTTTTTTTTAAACCTTTTGTAGACCTTTTAGCTACTAATTGGAACCAGAAGGAAAGTCAATGAGTGACTTTTTGACCTTTGGGAAAAAAATGTGTTCAGTAGGTCAAATATGGACTTCTTGAACAGACATAATATGTAAAAAAAAAAAAAATAATAATAATAATCCAAACCTTTTTTAGACCTGTAAGCTACTTATTGGAACCAGAAGGAAAGTCGAAGAGTGACTTTTTGACCTTTGGAAAAAAAAATTGTTCAGTAGGTCAAATAATGGACTTCTTGTACAGCCATAATATGTAAAAAAATAAATAAATAAAAGATTAAAAATAAAAATAAAAACTCCAAACCTTTTTTAGACCTGTAAGCCACTTATTGGAACCAGAAGGAAAGTCAATGAGTGACTTTTTGAGCTTTGGAAAAAAAAATTGTTCAGCAGGTCAAATTTGGACTTCTTGTACAGCCATAATATGTAAAAAAAAAAAAAAAAAAAAAAAAAAAAAAAATCCAAACCTTTTTTAGACCTGTAAGCTACTTATTGGAATCAGAAGGGAAGTCAATGAGTGACTTTATTGACCTTTGGCCCAAAAATATTTTCAGTAGGTCAAATATGGACTTCTGTACAGCCATAAAATGTAAAAAATAATAATAGTAAAAAAACATTAAAAACTTTTTGTGGAACTTGGCTAGCAATTGGATTCAGAAGGGAAGTCAACGAGTGTGTATGTATAGTAAGTTAGTGTTCAAGGACTCTTGGGCCAAAAATATGTTCAGTAAGTTAAAAGGACTTTGTACAGCCATAATATGTAAAAAAAAATTGGATTCAGATTGATTTTTTTCATTTTTATTTAAACCTTTTGTAGACGTTTTAGCTACTAATTGGAGCCAGAAGGGTTCCAATGAGTGACTTTTTGACCTTTGGGCCAAGAATACGTTCAGAAGACCAAATATGGACTTCTGTACAGCCATAATATGTAAAAAAAATAATAATAATTAAACCTTTTGTAGACATTTAAGCTACTTATTGGATTCAGAAGGGAAGTAAATGAGTGACCTTTTTTCACCTTTGGGCCAAACATTTTTTTAAGTAGGTCAAAAATAGACTTCTGTACAGCCATTAAATGTAAAAAATTAAAATTAAAAGTAAAACCTTTTGTAGACCTTTTAGCTACTATTTGGAACCAGAAGGGAAGTCAATGAGTGTGTATAGTAAGTTAGTGTTTAAGGACTGTTGGGACGAATATATGTTCAGTAGGTAAAATAAGGACTTCTGTACAGCCATAATACGTAAAAAAATAATAATAATTAAAACCTTTTGTAGACCTTTTAGCTACTAATTGGAACCAGAAGGAAAGTCAATGAGTGACTTTTTTGACCTTTGGGCCAAAAATATTTTCAGTAGGTCAAATATGGACGTCTGTACAGCCATAATATGTAAAAAATAAAATAAAATAAAATAAAAAAATAAAAAAATAAAACCTTTTTGTGGAACTTTTGGCTAGCAATTGGATTCAGAAGGGAAGTCAACGAGTGTGTATGTATAGTAAGTTAGTGTTCAAGGACTCTTGGGGCAAAATTATGTGCACTAAGTTAAATGGACTTTGTACAGCCATAATATGTAAAAAAAAAAAAATTGGATTTAGATTGAATTTTTTTTTTTAATTTAAACCTTTTGTAGACCTTTTAGCTACTAATTGGAACCAGAAGGAAAGTCAATGAGTGACTTTTTGACCTTTGGGAAAAAAATGTGTTCAGTAGGTCAAATATGGACTTCTTGTACAGACATAATATGTAAAAAAAAAAAAAAAATTATAATAATCCAAACCTTTTTTAGACCTGTAAGCTACTTATTGGAACCAGAAGGAAAGTCAATGAGTGACTTTTTGACCTTTGGAAAAAAAAATTGTTCAGTAGGTCAAATAATGGACTTCTTGTACAGCCATAATATGTAAAAAAATAAATAAATAAAAGATAAAAAATAAAAATAAAAAATCCAAACCTTTTTTAGACCTGTAAGCCACTTATTGGAACCAGAAGGAAAGTCAATTAGTGACTTTTTGAGCTTTGGAAAAAAAAATTGTTCAGCAGGTCAAATATGGACTTCTTGTACAGCCATAATATGTAAAAAAAAAAAAAAAAAAAAAAAAAAAATCCAAACCTTTTTTAGACCTGTAAGCTACTTATTGGAATCAGACGGGACATCAATGAGTGACTCTTTGACCTTTGGGACAAAAATTTGTTCAGTAAGTCAAATATGGACTTCTTGTACAGACATAATATGTAAAAAAAAAAAAAAAAAAAAAATAATAATCCTAACCTTTTTTAGACCTGTAAGCTACTTATTGGAATCAGAAGGGAAGTCAATGAGTGTGTATAGTAAGTTAGTGTTTAAGGACTGTTGGGACGAATATATGTTCAGTAGGTAAAATAAGGACTTCTGTACAGCCATAATACGTAAAAAAAAAAAAAAAAATTAAAACCTTTTGTAGACCTTTCAGCTACTAATTGGCACCAGAAGGAAAGTCAATGAGTGACTTTTTGACCTTTGGGACAAAAATTTGTTCAGTAGGTCAAATATGGACTTCTTGTACAGCCATAATATATATAAAAATAAAAATAAAATAAAAAATAATAATCCAAACCTTTTTTAGACCTGTAAGCTACTTATTGGAATCAGAAGGGAAGTCAATGAGTGTGTATAGTAAATTAGTGTTTAAGGACGGTTGGGACGAATATATGTTCAGTAGGTAAAATAAGGACTTCTGTACAGCCATAATACGTAAAAAAAAAAAAAAAAATTAAATCCTTTTGTAGACCTTTCAGCTACTAATTGGCACCAGAAGGAAAGTCAATGAGTGACTTTTTTACCTTTGGGACAAAAATGTGTTCAGTAGGTCAAATATGGACTTCTTGTACAGCCATAATATGTAAAAAATAAATAAAAAAAAATAAAATAATAATCCAAACCTTTTTTAGACCTGTAAGCTACTTATTGGAATCAGAAGGGAAGTCAATGAGTGTGTATAGTAAGTTAGTGTTTAAGGACTGTTGGGACGAATATATGTTCAGTAGGTAAAATAAGGACTTCTGTACAGCCATAATACGTAAAAAAAAAAAAGAAAAATTAAAACCTTTTGTAGACCTTTCAGCTACTAATTGGCACCAGAAGGAAAGTCAATGAGTGACTTTTTGACCTGTGGGACAAAAATTTGTTCAGTAGGTCAAATATGGACTTCTTGTACAGCCATAATATACAAAAAAAAAAAAAAAAAAAAAATCAAACCTTTTGTAGATCGTTTAGCTACTAATTGGAACCAGAAGGAAAGTCAATGAGTGACTTTTTGACCTTTGGGACAAACATTTTTTCAGTAGGTCAAATATGGACTTCTTGTACAGCCATAATATGTAAAAAATAATAATAGAAATAAAACATTAAAACCTTTTTTAGACCTGTAAGCTACTTATTGGAACCAGAAGGAAAGTCAATGAGTGACTTTTTGACCTTTGGAAAAAAAAATTGTTCAGTAGGTCAAATATGGACTTCTTGTACAGCCATTTAATGTAAAAAATAAAAATAAAAATTAAAACCTTTTGTAGACCTTTTAGCTACTAATTGGAATCAGAAGGAAAGTCAATGAGTGACTTTTTGACCTTTGGGACAAGAATATGTTCAGAAGGCCAAATATGGACTTCTGTACAGCCATTATATGTAAAAAAAAACAACAAAAAAAAACATTTTACTTTAAACCTTTTTAAGACATTTAAGCTACTTATTGGAATCAGAAGGGAAGTAAATGAGTGACCTTTTTTTACCTTTGTGCCAAACATTTTTTAAGTAGGTCAAAAATGGACTTCTGTACAGCCATTTAATGTAAAAAATTCAAATTCAAATTAAAACCTTTTGTAGACCTTTTAGCTACTATTTGGAAACAGAAGGGAAGTCAATGAGTGTGTATAGTAAGTTAGTGTTTAAGGACTGTTGGGACGAATATATGTTCAGTAGGTAAAATAAGGACTTCTGTACAGCCATAAAACGTTAAAAAAATAAAAATAATTAAAACCTTTTGTAGACCTTTTAGCTACTTATTGGAACCAGAAGGAAAGTCAATAAGTGAATTTTTGACCTTTGGGAAAACATTTTTTTTTCAGTAGGTCAAATATGGACTTCTGTACAGCCATAATATGTAAAAAAAAAAAAAAAAAAAAAAAAAAAAATTTAAACCTTTTGTAGACCTTTTAGCTACTAATTGGAACCAGAAGGAAAGTCAATGAGTGACTTTTTTACCTTTGGGAAAAAAAATTGTTCAGTAGGTCAAATATGGACTTCTGTACATTCATAATATGTAAAAAAAAAAAAGAAAAAAGAAAAAAAAAGTAACCTTTTGTAGACCTTTTAGCTACTAATTAGAACCAGAAGGAAAATCAATGAGTGACTTTTTGACCTTTGGGAAAAAAAATTGTTCAGTAGGTCAAATATGGACTTCTTGTACAGCCATAATATGTATAAAAAAAATAAATAAAAATAAAAATAAAATGTAACCTTTTGTAGACCTTTTAGCTGCTTATTGGAATCAGAAGGGACGTCAATGAGTGACTTTTTGACCTTTGGGACAAAAATTTGTTCAGTAGGTCAAATATGGACTTTGTACAGCCATAATATGTAAAAAAAAAAAAAAAAAAAAAAAAAAAAAAAAGTCAACCTTTTGTAGACCTTTTAGCTACTTATTGGAACCAGAAGGAGGTCAATAAGTGACTTTTTGACCTTTGGGACAAAAATTTGTTCAGTAGGCCAAATATGGACTTCTGTACAGCCATAAAATGTAAAAAATATTTTTTTTAACCTTTTGTAGATCTTTTAGCTACTTATGGGAACCAGAAGGAAAGTCAATAAGTGACTTTTTGACCTTTGGGACAAGAATTTGTTAAGTAGGCCAAATATGGACTTCTGTACAGCCATAAAATGTAAAAAAAAAATAAAAATTTTTTTTAAACCTTTTGTAGACCTTTTAGCTACAAATTGGATTCAGAAGGGAAGTCAACGAGTGTGTATGTATAGTAAGTTAGTGTTCAAGGACTCTTGGGCCAAAAATATGTTCAGTAAGTTAAATGGACTTTGAACAGCCATATGTAAAAAAAAAATTGGATTCAGATTGATTTTTTTTATTTTTTTTTAAACCTTTTGTAGACCTTTTAGCTACTAATTGGAACCAGAAGGAAAGTCAATGAGTGACTTTTTGACCTTTGGGGAAAAAAATTGTTCAGTAGGTCAAATATGGACTTCTGTACAGCCATAAAATGTAAAAAAGAATTTTTTTAACCTTTTGTAGATCTTTTAGCTACTTATGGGAACCAGAAGGAAAGTCAATAAGTGACTTTTTGACCTTTGGGACAAGAATTTGTTAAGTAGGCCAAATATGGACTTCTGTACAGCCATAAAATGTAAAAAAAAAAAAAAAAAATTTTTTTTAAACCTTTTGTAGACCTTTTAGCTACAAATTGGATTCAGAAGGGAAGTCAACGAGTGTGTATGTATAGTAAGTTAGTGTTCAAGGACTCTTGGGCCAAAAATATGTTCAGTAAGTTACATGGACTTTGAACAGCCATATGTAAAAAAAAAATTGGATTCAGATTGATTTTTTTTATTTTTTTTTAAACCTTTTGTAGACCTTTTAGCTACTAATTGGAACCAGAAGGAAAGTCAATGAGTGACTTTTTGACCTTTGGGGAAAAAAATTGTTCAGTAGGTCAAATATGGACTTCTTGTACAGACATAATATGTAAAAAATAATAAAAAATAATAATAATAATCCAAACCTTTTTTAGACCTGTAAGCTACTTATTGGAACCAGAAGGAAAGTCAATGAGTGACTTTTTGATCTTTGGAAAAAAAAATCGTTCAGTAGGTCAAATAATGGACTTCTTGTACAGCCATAATATGTAAAAAAATGAATAAATAAAAGATAAAAAATAAAAATAAAAAATCCAAACCTTTTTTAGACCTGTAAGCCACTTATTGGAACCAGACGGAAAGTCAATGAGTGACTTTTTGAGCTGTGGAAAAAAATTTGTTCAGCAGGTCAAATATGGACTTCTTGTACAGCCATAATATGTAAAAAAAAAAAAAAAAAAAAAACATCCAAACCTTTTTTAGACCTGTAAGCTACTTATTGGAATCAGAAGGGACATCAATGAGTGACTTTTTGACCTTTGGGACAAAAATTTGTTCAGTAGGTCAAATATGGACTTTGTACAGCCATAATATGTAAAAAAAAAAAAAAAAAAAATGTTTACCTTTTGTAGACCTTTTAGCTACTTATTGGAACCAGAAGGAAAGTCAATGAGTGACTTTTTGACCTTTGGAAAAAAAAATTGTTCAGTAGGTCAAATAATGGACTTCTTGTTTAGCCATAATCTGTAAAAAAATAAATAAATAAAAGATAAAAATAACAATAAAAAATTCAAACCTTTTTTAGACCTGTAAGCCACTTATTGGAACCAGAAGGAAAGTCAATGAGTGACATTTTGAGCTTTGGAAAAAAAAATTGTTCAGTAGGTCAAATATGGACTTCTTGTACAGCCATATTATGTAAAAAATAAAAATAAAAAAAATAAATTTCAAACCTTTTTTAAAACCTGTAAGCAACTTATTGGAATCAGAAGGGACATCAATGAGTGACTTTTTGACCTTTGGGACAAAAATTTGTTCCGTAGGTCAAATATGGACTTTGTACAGCCATAATATGTAAAAATAATAATAATAATAATAATAAATTTAACCTTTTGTAGACCTTTTAGCTACTAATTGGAACCAGAAGGAAAGTCAATGAGTGACTTTTTGACCTTTGGGAAAAAATTTTTTTCAGTAGGTGAAATATGGACTTCTTGTACAGCCATAATATGTATAAAAAAATAAAAAATAAAATGTAACCTTTTGTAGACCTTTTAGCTACTTATTGGAATCAGAAGGGAAGTCAATGAGTGACTTTTTGACCTTTGGGACAAAAATTTGTTCAGTAGGTCAAATATGGACTTCTTGTACAGCCATAATATACAAAAAAAAAAAAAAAAAAAAAATCAAACCTTTTGTAGATCGTTTAGCTACATTTGGCCCAAAAATATTTTCAGTAGGTCAAATATGGACTTCTTGTACAGCCATAATATGTAAAAAATAATAATAGTAAAAAAACATTAAAAACTTTTTGTGGAACTTTTGGCTAGCAATTGGATTCAGAAGGGAAGTCAACGAGTGTGTATGTATAGTAAGCTAGTGTTGAAGGACTCTTGGGCCAAAAATATGTTCAGTAAGTTAAAAGGACTTTGTACAGCCATAATATGTAAAAAAATAAAAAAATAAAAGACAAAAATAAAAATAAAAAATGCAAACCTTTTTTAGACCTGTAAGCCACTTATTGGAACCAGAAGGAAAGTCAATGAGTGACTTTTTGAGCTTTGGAAAAAAAAATTGTTCAGTAGGTCACATATGGACTTCTTGTACAGCCATAATTTGTAAAAAAAAAAAAAAAAAATTAAACCTTTTGTAGACCTTTTAGCTACTTTTTGGTACAAGAAGGAAAGTCAATGAGTGACTTTTTGACCTTTGGGACAAAAATTTATTCGGTAGGTCAAAAATGGACTTCTGTACAGCCATATTATGTAAAAAAAATTAAATAAAAAAAAATTAAACCTTTTGTAGACCTTTTAGCTACTAATTGGAACCAGAAGGAAAGTCAATGAGTGACTTTTTGACCTTTGGGAAAAAAATGTGTTCAGTAGGTCAAATATGGACTTCTTGTACAGACATAATATGTAAAAAAAAAAAAAATTATAATAATCCAAACCTTTTTTAGACCTGTAAGCTACTTATTGGAACCAGAAGGAAAGTCAATGAGTGACTTTTTGACCTTTGGAAAAAAAAATTGTTCAGTAGGTCAAATAATGGACTTCTTGTACAGCCATAATATGTAAAAAAATAAATAAATAAAAGATAAAAAATAAAAATAATAATCCAAACCTTTTTTAGACCTGTAAGCTACTTATTGGAATCAGAAGGGAAGTCAATGAGTGTGTATAGTAAGTTAGTGTTTAAGGACTGTTGGGACGAATATATGTTCAGTAGGTAAAATAAGGACTTCTGTACAGCCATAATACGTAAAAAAAAAAAAAAAAATTAAAACCTTTTGTAGACCTTTCAGCTACTAATTGGCACCAGAAGGAAAGTCAATGAGTGACTTTTTGACCTGTGGGACAAAAATTTGTTCAGTAGGTCAAATATGGACTTCTTGTACAGCCATAATATACAAAAAAAAAAAAAAAAAAAAAATCAAACCTTTTGTAGATCGTTTAGCTACTAATTGGAACCAGAAGGAAAGTCAATGAGTGACTTTTTGACCTTTGGGACAAACATTTTTTCAGTAGGTCAAATATGGACTTCTTGTACAGCCATAATATGTAAAAAATAATAATAGAAATAAAACATTAAAACCTTTTTTAGACCTGTAAGCTACTTATTGGAACCAGAAGGAAAGTCAATGAGTGACTTTTTGACCTTTGGAAAAAAAAATTGTTCAGTAGGTCAAATATGGACTTCTTGTACAGCCATTTAATGTAAAAAATAAAAATAAAAATTAAAACCTTTTGTAGACCTTTTAGCTACTAATTGGAATCAGAAGGAAAGTCAATGAGTGACTTTTTGACCTTTGGGACAAGAATATGTTCAGAAGGCCAAATATGGACTTCTGTACAGCCATTATATGTAAAAAAAAACAACAAAAAAAAACATTTTACTTTAAACCTTTTTAAGACATTTAAGCTACTTATTGGAATCAGAAGGGAAGTAAATGAGTGACCTTTTTTTACCTTTGTGCCAAACATTTTTTAAGTAGGTCAAAAATGGACTTCTGTACAGCCATTTAATGTAAAAAATTCAAATTCAAATTAAAACCTTTTGTAGACCTTTTAGCTACTATTTGGAAACAGAAGGGAAGTCAATGAGTGTGTATAGTAAGTTAGTGTTTAAGGACTGTTGGGACGAATATATGTTCAGTAGGTAAAATAAGGACTTCTGTACAGCCATAAAACGTTAAAAAAATAAAAATAATTAAAACCTTTTGTAGACCTTTTAGCTACTTATTGGAACCAGAAGGAAAGTCAATAAGTGAATTTTTGACCTTTGGGAAAACATTTTTTTTTCAGTAGGTCAAATATGGACTTCTGTACAGCCATAATATGTAAAAAAAAAAAAAAAAAAAAAAAAAAAAATTTAAACCTTTTGTAGACCTTTTAGCTACTAATTGGAACCAGAAGGAAAGTCAATGAGTGACTTTTTTACCTTTGGGAAAAAAAATTGTTCAGTAGGTCAAATATGGACTTCTACGGAGCCCCTAAAGGGACGTGGTGGTGGAAAAAAATTAGGATGGGAGGATATTTTTTTTCCAAATGGTTTGCGTTCCCTCGCAAAACTTTTGCGTTCCCCCGAGAAACTTTGCGTTCCCTCGCAAAGATATTTGCGTTCCCCCGAGAAACTTTGCGTTCCCTCGCAAAGATATTTGCGTTCCCCCGAGAAACTTTGCGTTCCCACGCAAAAGTTTTGCGTTCCCTCGCAAAGATATTTGCGTTCCCTCGCAAAAGTTTTGCGTTCCCTCGCAAAGATATTTGCGTTCCCACGCAAAACTTTGCGTTCCCTCGCAAAGATATTTGCGTTCCCTCGCAAAGATATGTCCCACGGGCCGTTTCAAACAGCTCAGTAGGCTACGTTAACAATATTGTATCCATTAATGGAGCGGTTAGAGTTATTTTGAACTTGGGCTTAAGTATAAACAGGGCTTAATTTGAGCCGGAACACGCCGGAACATGTTCCGGCACCTCCGATGTTGGATCCGGAACCTTTTTTATTGAATCCGGCACTTCAAATTATTGTCTAAAAAAAATAAATAAATACTATTTGTGTAGTGTTCAATGTTATTGGTTGTGTTCGTATTTATTCCCTATGAAAGTTCCATACATTTTTTTGTTTTTTTATGGAAGGGGAGGGGAGAGGGACGACGAAAGGTGAAGCACTTAAAGTGACACATGCTATTCGCGCTTGTTGTCGAGCCTTGAGATCGCTGTTAGAAAAATGCACTGGACACGAGGTGTAGAGAAAGAAGCAGAATCGAGGCCGGGGGCACTATCGATGCTGTATGGGCCGTTCTGGATAAATAGGATAACGACCTGATGTGTTTGTGTTGATTATTGGTCCATCATTAAAATAGCCTACTATATAGTTTTATATGAAATGTAGTATTATATATATATATATATATATATATATATATATATATATATATATATATATATATATATATATATATATATATATATATATATATATATATGAAATTTCATTGTGTTTATTTAAGTCCCACAATAGCCTGTTGCTGTTTATCTGGATGGAGTGTTTTTCTTCTTTTTTTTTCTTGGTTAATTTAATATTCCGAAAAATAACTGATTGTGAAAACAATTCATGCAGTGTATTTTTTTACATTTCGCACCCGTGCAGTGCATGTTCTGAAATAAAAATAAAAATTGCCTTGAATAGGCTACATAGGCGGCCTTGTTTGTTTTGCGGTCTATTGACGCAATGCTCTTCTGATGCGAGCCGCGAGAAATCCCTGGTCTGTTGTAGAAAGGATACCATCCAATGCAACAAATATATTTAATGGCTAATGTATGCATAGGCCTATGCTGAGTTTAATTTATTTATGATTAGATGCGCTGCAGTTCACGCGCAATGCAACTGAACGCGGCGCACCGGTGCCTCCATTTCACGGTTATTATATTGTCTGTTATATTTGCTTTTTATTTATTAAATACAAGCAATTAGTTAATGCAACATTTACTAAAATTAATATACAATTTATACAAAACGAAATTCGTTTCAAAGAAAGGCTTTTTCTACAAAGCAAAATTTAATGAAAGTGGTAAAAAAATAATGTCACCCGAATACATATATATATATATTTAAAATATAGGCCTATATTTTATTTATATATGATGCTCGTTATCGGTAGTGATATTGTTTATTATTGCAAATGTTTTTAATTTGTTTAATAAATCTAATAATTCTGACTGGGCATATCACTATAGTCATAACTTTTATTTCTATCTCAAATGATTTTTAATAACTTGGCTGAGAAAAAAAATGATAGGGGGTACGTTATTGAAAAAAGATTGAGAAGCACTGCTATAGGCAGTGTAAAAAATGTTTTGTTTCGTTACCTCCAACTTGCGTTTTGAGTTGCCGGATCCACCCCCCCTCTGCGCTCCGGGACCTCCCACTTTACAAATTAAGCACTGAGTATAAATAATACAGTCAGTGCTTCGGAGTTCAGTAGTTGGCAATGTATACACAGATTTTAACTTCCTGGATCAATAACTCGTGAGCTAAAAACGTTCAAAACACAAATGACACCTTTAACGTAGACAACGAGCTGCAACATAATTTTCCTCAAAACGAGCCTTAATATATGAGAGACAAGTAAAAAGGGACCGTCTGCAAAGTGCAAAACCCGAAAGGCGTTACTAAAAAATAGGCAATAACAATCAATGCTCTCCTACTACAATATACTAATACAGTAGGCTATACAGTGTAATGCCATCAAAATTAGTAAGCAATTATCATACAAAAGCTATGGAACTTGCAACTACTGTATTTTAGCTGGGTACCAACATCATTTGTGTAAAGAATAGGCTATGTGCTATTACTTTTATTATTTTTATGTGCTATTGCCAAACTAAGCGTTGTAGTATAACCAGCAGGAGAGCGTGATGTGTGAACTGAATTTGGTGACAGTAGGCTACAGTACAGTGCATTTCAGTGAAGTTTGCTGAACATTTTTCCTAATAAAATAATCCTAACAATTATGCAAAAGCAAATTTTATCAAACTAAGTGTTTTTATCAAACTAAGTGACCATTGATTTGTAAACTGAATTTGGAGACACAGTGTGTAACATTGAAGTTATGACTTGTAGTAGGCTATACGCTTTTCGGGTTTTGCACTTTGCAGACAGTCCCTTCGGACTTGTCTCTCAGCCGCCTGCTCATATAGACCCAATTAATTTATATTATAAGGCTCGTTTTGAGGAAAAATAGGTTGCAGCTTGTTGTCTACGTTAAAGAGACATTGTGTTTTAACAACGTTTAGCTCACCGAACTCATTGAGCACTCGCCTAGGCTATAGCCTAAGTCCAAGTTCAAAATAACTCTAACCGCTCATTTAATGGATACAATATTGTTAACGTAGCCTACTGAGCTGTTTGAAACGGCCCGTGGGACATCTATCTTTGCGAGGGAACGCAAATATCTTTGCGAGGGAACGCAAAGTTTTGCGTGGGAACGCAAATATCTTTGCGAGGGAACGCAAAACTTTTGCGAGGGAACGCAAATATCTTTGCGAGGGAACGCAAAACTTTTGCGTGGGAACGCAAAGTTTCTCGGGGGAACGCAAATATCTTTGCGAGGGAACGCAAAGTTTCTCGGGGGAACGCAAAAGTTTTGCGAGGGAACGCAAACGATTTGGAAAAAAAATATCCTCCCATCCTAATTTTTTTCCACCACCACGTCCCTTTAGGGGCTCCGTAGACTTCTGTACATTCATAATATGTAAAAAAAAAAAAGAAAAAAGAAAAAAAAAGTAACCTTTTGTAGACCTTTTAGCTACTAATTAGAACCAGAAGGAAAATCAATGAGTGACTTTTTGACCTTTGGGAAAAAAATTTGTTCAGTAGGTCAAATATGGACTTCTTGTACAGCCATAATATGTATAAAAAAAATAAATAAAAATAAAAATAAAATGTAACCTTTTGTAGACCTTTTAGCTGCTTATTGGAATCAGAAGGGACGTCAATGAGTGACTTTTTGACCTTTGGGACAAAAATTTGTTCAGTAGGTCAAATATGGACTTTGTACAGCCATAATATGTAAAAAAAAAAAAAAAAAAAAAAAAAAAAAAAAAGTCAACCTTTTGTAGACCTTTTAGCTACTTATTGGAACCAGAAGGAGGTCAATAAGTGACTTTTTGACCTTTGGGACAAAAATTTGTTCAGTAGGCCAAATATGGACTTCTGTACAGCCATAAAATGTAAAAAAGAATTTTTTTAACCTTTTGTAGATCTTTTAGCTACTTATGGGAACCAGAAGGAAAGTCAATAAGTGACTTTTTGACCTTTGGGACAAGAATTTGTTAAGTAGGCCAAATATGGACTTCTGTACAGCCATAAAATGTAAAAAAAAAAAAAAAAAATTTTTTAAACCTTTTGTAGACCTTTTAGCTACAAATTGGATTCAGAAGGGAAGTCAACGAGTGTGTATGTATAGTAAGTTAGTGTTCAAGGACTCTTGGGCCAAAAATATGTTCAGTAAGTTAAATGGACTTTGAACAGCCATATGTAAAAAAAAAATTGGATTCAGATTGATTTTTTTTATTTTTTTTTAAACCTTTTGTAGACCTTTTAGCTACTAATTGGAACCAGAAGGAAAGTCAATGAGTGACTTTTTGACCTTTGGGGAAAAAAATTGTTCAGTAGGTCAAATATGGACTTCTGTACAGCCATAAAATGTAAAAAAGAATTTTTTTAACCTTTTGTAGATCTTTTAGCTACTTATGGGAACCAGAAGGAAAGTCAATAAGTGACTTTTTGACCTTTGGGACAAGAATTTGTTAAGTAGGCCAAATATGGACTTCTGTACAGCCATAAAATGTAAAAAAAAAAAAAAAAAAAATTTTTTAAACCTTTTGTAGACCTTTTAGCTACAAATTGGATTCAGAAGGGAAGTCAACGAGTGTGTATGTATAGTAAGTTAGTGTTCAAGGACTCTTGGGCCAAAAATATGTTCAGTAAGTTACATGGACTTTGAACAGCCATATGTAAAAAAAAAATTGGATTCAGATTGATTTTTTTTTTTTTTTTTTAAACCTTTTGTAGACCTTTTAGCTACTAATTGGAACCAGAAGGAAAGTCAATGAGTGACTTTTTGACCTTTGGGGAAAAAAATTGTTCAGTAGGTCAAATATGGACTTCTTGTACAGACATAATATGTAAAAAATAATAAATAATAATAATAATAATCCAAACCTTTTTTAGACCTGTAAGCTACTTATTGGAACCAGAAGGAAAGTCAATGAGTGACTTTTTGATCTTTGGAAAAAAAAATCGTTCAGTAGGTCAAATAATGGACTTCTTGTACAGCCATAATATGTAAAAAAATGAATAAATAAAAGATAAAAAATAAAAATAAAAAATCCAAACCTTTTTTAGACCTGTAAGCCACTTATTGGAACCAGACGGAAAGTCAATGAGTGACTTTTTGAGCTGTGGAAAAAAATTTGTTCAGCAGGTCAAATATGGACTTCTTGTACAGCCATAATATGTAAAAAAAAAAAAAAAAAAAAAAACATCCAAACCTTTTTTAGACCTGTAAGCTACTTATTGGAATCAGAAGGGACATCAATGAGTGACTTTTTGACCTTTGGGACAAAAATTTGTTCAGTAGGTCAAATATGGACTTTGTACAGCCATAATATGTAAAAAAAAAAAAAAAAAAAATGTTTACCTTTTGTAGACCTTTTAGCTACTTATTGGAACCAGAAGGAAAGTCAATGAGTGACTTTTTGACCTTTGGAAAAAAAAATTGTTCAGTAGGTCAAATAATGGACTTCTTGTTTAGCCATAATATGTAAAAAAATAAATAAATAAAAGATAAAAATAACAATAAAAAATTCAAACCTTTTTTAGACCTGTAAGCCACTTATTGGAACCAGAAGGAAAGTCAATGAGTGACATTTTGAGCTTTGGAAAAAAAAATTGTTCAGTAGGTCAAATATGGACTTCTTGTACAGCCATATTATGTAAAAAATAAAAATAAAAAAAATAAATTTCAAACCTTTTTTAAAACCTGTAAGCAACTTATTGGAATCAGAAGGGACATCAATGAGTGACTTTTTGACCTTTGGGACAAAAATTTGTTCCGTAGGTCAAATATGGACTTTGTACAGCCATAATATGTAAAAATAATAATAATAATAATAATAAATTTAACCTTTTGTAGACCTTTTAGCTACTAATTGGAACCAGAAGGAAAGTCAATGAGTGACTTTTTGACCTTTGGGAAAAAAAATTGTTCAGTAGGTGAAATATGGACTTCTTGTACAGCCATAATATGTATAAAAAAATAAAAAATAAAATGTAACCTTTTGTAGACCTTTTAGCTACTTATTGGAATCAGAAGGGAAGTCAATGAGTGACTTTTTGACCTTTGGGACAAAAATTTGTTCAGTAGGTCAAATATGGACTTCTTGTTTAGCCATAATATATAAAAAAATAAAATAAATAATAATAATAGTAATCCAAACCTTTTTTAGACCTGTAAGCTACTTATTGGAACCAGAAGGAAAGTAAATGAGTGACTTTTTGACCTTTGGGACAAAAATTTATTCGGTATGTCAAATATGGACTTCTGTAAAGCCATAATATGTAAAAAAAACAAAACAAAATTAAACCTTTTGTAGACCTTTTAGCTACTAATTGGAACCAGAAGGAAAGTCAATGAGTGACTTTTTGACCTTTGGGACAAAAATGTGTTCAGTAGGTCAAATATGGACTTCTTGTACAGCCATAATATGTAAAAAATAATAATAGTAATAAAAAATTAAAACCTTTTGTGGACCTTTTAGCTACAAATTGGAATCAGAAGGGAAGTCAATGAGATAATTTATTGACATTTGGCCCAAAAATATTTTCAGTAGGTCAAATATGGACTTCTTGTACAGCCATAATATGTAAAAAATAATAATAGTAAAAAAACATTAAAAACTTTTTGTGGAACTTTTGGCTAGCAATTGGATTCAGAAGGGAAGTCAACGAGTGTGTATGTATAGTAAGCTAGTGTTGAAGGACTCTTGGGCCAAAAATATGTTCAGTAAGTTAAAAGGACTTTGTACAGCCATAATATGTAAAAAAATAAAAAAATAAAAGACAAAAATAAAAATAAAAAATGCAAACCTTTTTTAGACCTGTAAGCCACTTATTGGAACCAGAAGGAAAGTCAATGAGTGACTTTTTGAGCTTTGGAAAAAAAAATTGTTCAGTAGGTCACATATGGACTTCTTGTACAGCCATAATTTGTAAAAAAAAAAAAAAAAATTTAAACCTTTTTTAGACCTGTAAGCAACTTATTGGAATCAGAAGGGACATCAATGAGTGACTTTTTTACCTTTGGGACAAAAATTTGTTCCGTGGGTCAAATATGGACTTTGTACAGCCATAATATGTAAAAAAAAAATTACAAATTTTTTTTTTTTTAACCTTTTGTAGACCTTTTAGCTACTTTTTGGTACAAGAAGGAAAGTCAATGAGTGACTTTTTGACCTTTGGGACAAAAATTTATTCGGTAGGTCAAATATGGACTTCTGTACAGCCATAATATGTAAAAAAAATTAAATTAAAAAAAATTAAACCTTTTGTAGACCTTTTAGCTACTAATTGGAACCAGAAGGAAAGTCAATGAGTGACTTTTTGACCTTTGGGAAAAAAATGTGTTCAGTAGGTCAAATATGGACTTCTTGTACAGACATAATATGTAAAAAAAAAAAAAAATTTATAATAATCCAAACCTTTTTTAGACCTGTAAGCTACTTATTGGAACCAGAAGGAAAGTCAATGAGTGACTTTTTGACCTTTGGAAAAACAAATTGTTCAGTAGGTCAAATAATGGACTTCTTGTACAGCCATAATATGTAAAAAAATAAATAAATAAAAGATAAAAAATAAAAATAAAAAATCCAAACCTTTTTTAGACCTGTACGCCACTTATTGGAACCAGAAGGAAAGTCAATTAGTGACTTTTTGAGCTTTGGAAAAAAAAATTGTTCAGCAGGTCAAATATGGACTTCTTGTACAGCCATAATATGTAAAAAAAAAAAAAAAAAAAAAAAAAAAATCCAAACCTTTTTTAGACCTGTAAGCTACTTATTGGAATCAGACGGGACATCAATGAGTGACTCTTTGACCTTTGGGACAAAAATTTGTTCAGTAAGTCAAATATGGACTTCTTGTACAGACATAATATGTAAAAAAAAAAATAAAAAAAAAAATAATAATCCTAACCTTTTTTAGACCTGTAAGCTACTTATTGGAATCAGAAGGGAAGTCAATGAGTGTGTATAGTAAGTTAGTGTTTAAGGACTGTTGGGACGAATATATGTTCAGTAGGTAAAATAAGGACTTCTGTACAGCCATAATACGTAAAAAAAAAAAAAAAAATTAAAACCTTTTGTAGACCTTTCAGCTACTAATTGGCACCAGATGGAAAGTCAATGAGTGACTTTTTGACCTTTGGGACAAAAATTTGTTCAGTAGGTCAAATATGGACTTCTTGTACAGCCATAATATATATAAAAATAAAAATAAAATAAAAAATAATAATCCAAACCTTTTTTAGACCTGTAAGCTACTTATTGGAATCAGAAGGGAAGTCAATGAGTGTGTATAGTAAATTAGTGTTTAAGGACGGTTGGGACGAATATATGTTCAGTAGGTAAAATAAGGACTTCTGTACAGCCATAATACGTAAAAAAAAAAAAAAAAATTAAATCCTTTTGTAGACCTTTCAGCTACTAATTGGCACCAGAAGGAAAGTCAATGAGTGACTTTTTTACCTTTGCGACAAAAATGTGTTCAGTAGGTCAAATATGGACTTCTTGTACAGCCATAATATGTAAAAAAAAATAAAAAAAAAATAAAATAATAATCCAAACCTTTTTTAGACCTGTAAGCTACTTATTGGAATCAGAAGGGAAGTCAATGAGTGTGTATAGTAAGTTAGTGTTTAAGGACTGTTGGGACGAATATATGTTCAGTAGGTAAAATAAGGACTTCTGTACAGCCATAATACGTAAAAAAAAAAAAAAAAATTAAAACCTTTTGTAGACCTTTCAGCTACTAATTGGCACCAGAAGGAAAGTCAATGAGTGACTTTTTGACCTGTGGGACAAAAATTTGTTCAGTAGGTCAAATATGGACTTCTTGTACAGCCATAATATACAAAAAAAAAAAAAAAAAAAAATCAAACCTTTTGTAGATCGTTGAGCTACTAATTGGAACCAGAAGGAAAGTCAATGAGTGACTTTTTGACCTTTGGGACAAACATTTTTTCAGTAGGTCAAATATGGACTTCTTGTACAGCCATAATATGTAAAAAATAATAATAGAAATAAAACATTAAAACCTTTTTTAGACCTGTAAGCTACTTATTGGAACCAGAAGGAAAGTCAATGAGTGACTTTTTGACCTTTGGAAAAAAAAATTGTTCAGTAGGTCAAATATGGACTTCTTGTACAGCCTTTTAAATGTAAAAAATAAAAATTAAAATTAAAACCTTTTGTAGACCTTTTAGCTACTAATTGGAATCAGAAGGAAAGTCAATGAGTGACTTTTTGACCTTTGGGACAAGAATATGTTCAGAAGGCCAAATATGGACTTCTGTACAGCCATTATATGTAAAAAAAAACAACAAAAAAAAACATTTTACTTTAAACCTTTTTAAGACATTTAAGCTACTTATTGGAATCAGAAGGGAAGTAAATGAGTGACCTTTTTTTACCTTTGTGCCAAACATTTTTTAAGTAGGTCAAAAATGGACTTCTGTACAGCCATTTAATGTAAAAAATTCAAATTCAAATTAAAACCTTTTGTAGACCTTTTAGCTACTATTTGGAAACAGAAGGGAAGTCAATGAGTGTGTATAGTAAGTTAGTGTTTAAGGACTGTTGGGACGAATATATGTTCAGTAGGTAAAATAAGGACTTCTGTACAGCCATAAAACGTTAAAAAAATAAAATAATTAAAACCTTTTGTAGACCTTTTAGCTACTTATTGGAACCAGAAGGAAAGTCAATAAGTGAATTTTTGACCTTTGGGAAAACATTTTTTTTTCAGTAGGTCAAATATGGACTTCTGTACAGCCATAATATGTAAAAAAAAAAAAAAAAAAAAAAAAAATTTAAACCTTTTGTAGACCTTTTAGCTACTAATTGGAACCAGAAGGAAAGTCAATGAGTGACTTTTTTACCTTTGGGAAAAAAAATTGTTCAGTAGGTCAAATATGGACTTCTGTACATTCATAATATGTAAAAAAAAAAAAGAAAAAAGAAAAAAAAAGTAACCTTTTGTAGACCTTTTAGCTACTAATTAGAACCAGAAGGAAAATCAATGAGTGACTTTTTGACCTTTGGGAAAAAAATTTGTTCAGTAGGTCAAATATGGACTTCTTGTACAGCCATAATATGTATAAAAAAAAAAAAAAAAAAAAAAAATAAAATGTAACCTTTTGTAGACCTTTTAGCTACTTATTGGAATCAGAAGGGACGTCAATGAGTGACTTTTTGACCTTTGGGACAAAAATTTGTTCAGTAGGTCAAATATGGACTTTGTACAGCCATAATATGTAAAAAAAAAAAAAAAAAAAAAAAAAAAAAAGTCAACCTTTTGTAGACCTTTTAGCTACTTATTGGAACCAGAAGGAGGTCAATAAGTGACTTTTTGACCTTTGGGACAAAAATTTGTTCAGTAGGCCAAATATGGACTTCTGTACAGCCATAAAATGTAAAAAAGAATTTTTTTAACCTTTTGTAGATCTTTTAGCTACTTATGGGAACCAGAAGGAAAGTCAATAAGTGACTTTTTGACCTTTGGGACAAGAATTTGTTAAGTAGGCCAAATATGGACTTCTGTACAGCCATAAAATGTAAAAAAAAAAAAAAAAAATTTTTTTAAACCTTTTGTAGACCTTTTAGCTACAAATTGGATTCAGAAGGGAAGTCAACGAGTGTGTATGTATAGTAAGTTAGTGTTCAAGGACTCTTGGGCCAAAAATATGTTCAGTAAGTTAAATGGACTTTGAACAGCCATATGTAAAAAAAAAATTGGATTCAGATTGATTTTTTTTATTTTTTTTTAAACCTTTTGTAGACCTTTTAGCTACTAATTGGAACCAGAAGGAAAGTCAATGAGTGACTTTTTGACCTTTGGGGAAAAAAATTGTTCAGTAGGTCAAATATGGACTTCTGTACAGCCATAAAATGTAAAAAAGAATTTTTTTAACCTTTTGTAGATCTTTTAGCTACTTATGGGAACCAGAAGGAAAGTCAATAAGTGACTTTTTGACCTTTGGGACAAGAATTTGTTAAGTAGGCCAAATATGGACTTCTGTACAGCCATAAAATGTAAAAAAAAAAAAAAAAAAAAATTTTTAAACCTTTTGTAGACCTTTTAGCTACAAATTGGATTCAGAAGGGAAGTCAGCGAGTGTGTATGTATAGTAAGTTAGTGTTCAAGGACTCTTGGGCCAAAAATATGTTCAGTAAGTTACATGGACTTTGAACAGCCATATGTAAAAAAAAAATTGGATTCAGATTGATTTTTTTTATTTTTTTTTAAACCTTTTGTAGACCTTTTAGCTACTAATTGGAACCAGAAGGAAAGTCAATGAGTGACTTTTTGACCTTTGGGGAAAAAAATTGTTCAGTAGGTCAAATATGGACTTCTTGTACAGACATAATATGTAAAAAATAATAAAAAATAATAATAATAATCCAAACCTTTTTTAGACCTGTAAGCTACTTATTGGAACCAGAAGGAAAGTCAATGAGTGACTTTTTGATCTTTGGAAAAAAAAATTGTTCAGTAGGTCAAATAATGGACTTCTTGTACAGCCATAATATGTAAAAAAATGAATAAATAAAAGATAAAAAATAAAAATAAAAAATCCAAACCTTTTTTAGACCTGTAAGCCACTTATTGGAACCAGACGGAAAGTCAATGAGTGACTTTTTGAGCTGTGGAAAAAAATTTGTTCAGCAGGTCAAATATGGACTTCTTGTACAGCCATAATATGTAAAAAAAACAAAACAAAAAAAAACATCCAAACCTTTTTTAGACCTGTAAGCTACTTATTGGAATCAGAAGGGACATCAATGAGTGACTTTTTGACCTTTGGGACAAAAATTTGTTCAGTAGGTCAAATATGGACTTTGTACAGCCATAATATGTAAAAAAAAAAAAAAAAAAAATGTTTACCTTTTGTAGACCTTTTAGCTACTTATTGGAACCAGAAGGAAAGTCAATGAGTGACTTTTTGACCTTTGGAAAAAAAAATTGTTCAGTAGGTCAAATAATGGACTTCTTGTTTAGCCATAATATGTAAAAAAATAAAAAAATAAAAGATAAAAATAACAATAAAAAATTCAAACCTTTTTTAGACCTGTAAGCCACTTATTGGAACCAGAAGGAAAGTCAATGAGTGACATTTTGAGCTTTGGAAAAAAAAATTGTTCAGTAGGTCAAATATGGACTTCTTGTACAGCCATAATATGTAAAAAAAATTAAATAAAAAAAAATTAAACCTTTTGTAGACCTTTTAGCTACTAATTGGAACCAGAAGGAAAGTCAATGAGTGACTTTTTGACCTTTGGGAAAAAAATTGTTCAGTAGGTCAAATATGGACTTCTTGTACAAAAAAATATGTATAAAAAAATAAAAAAATAAAAAATAAAATGTAACCTTTTGTAGACCTTTTAACTTCTTATTGGAATCAGAAGGGAAGTCAATGAGTGACTTTTTGACCATTGGGACAAAAATTGGTTCAGTAGGTCAAATATGGACTTTGTACAGCCAAAAAAAATTAAAAAAAAAAAATTAAACCTTTTGTAGACCTTTTAGCTACTTATTGGAACCAGAAGGAAAGTCAATGAGTGACTTTTTGACCTTTGGGAAAAAAAATTGTTCAGTAGGTCAAATATGGACTTCTTGTACAGCCATAATATGTATAAAAAAAATAAAAAAAAAATAAAAAAATAAAATGTAACCTTTTGTAGACCTTTTAGCTACTTATTGGAATCAGAAGGGAAGTCAATGAGTGACTTTTTGACCATTGGGACATAAAAAATTTCAGTAGGTCAAATATGGACTTCTGTACAGCCATAATATCTAAAAAAATAAAAATACAATAATAATAATAATCCAAACCTCTTGTAGACCTTTTAGCTACTTATTGGAACCAGAAGGAAAGTCAATACGTGACTTTTTGACCTTTGGGACAAAAATTTGTTCAGTAGGTCAAATATGGACTTCTGTACAGCCATAAAATGTAAAAAAATGTTTTTAAACCTTTTGTAGACCTTTTAGCTACTAATTGGAACCAGAAGGAAAATCAATGAGTGACTTTTTGACCTTTGGGACAAAAATTTGTTCAGTAGGTCAAATATGGACTAATTGTACAGCCATAATATATATTAAAAAAATAAAATAAAAAAAAATAATAATCCAAACCTTTTTTAGACCTGTAAGCTACCTATTGGAACCAGAAGGAAAGTTTAAACCTTTTGTAGACCTTTTAGCTACTAATTGGAACCAGAAGGAAAGTCAATGAGTGACTTTTTTGACCTTTGGGCCAAAAATATTTTCAGTAGGTCAAATATGGACGTGTGTACAGCCATAATATGTAAAAAAAAAAAAAAAAAAAAACCTTTTTGTGGAACTTTTGGCTAGCAATTGGATTCAGAAGGGAAGTCAACGAGTGTGTATGTATAGTAAGTTAGTGTTCAAGGACTCTTGGGCCAAAAATATGTTCAGTAAGTTAAATTGACTTTGTACAGCCATAATATGTAAAAAAAAAATTGGATTCAGATTGTTTTTTTTTTTAAATTTAAACCTTTTGTAGACCTTTTAGCTACTAATTGGAACCAGAAGGAAAGTCAATGAGTGACTTTTTGAGCTTTGGAAAAAAAAATTGTTCAGCAGGTCAAATATGGACTTCTTGTACAGCCATAATATGTAAAAAAAAAAAAAAAAAAAAAAATTAAAACCTTTTTTAAAACCTGTAAGCAACTTATTGGAATCAGAAGGGACATCAATGAGTGAGTTTTTGACCTTTGGGACAAAATTTTTTTCAGTAGGTCAAATATGGACTTTGTACAGCCATAATATGTAAAAAAAAAAAAAAATTTAAACCTTTTGAAGAACTTTTAGCTACTTATTGGAACCAGTAGGAAAATCAATGAGTGACTTTTTGACCTTTGGGACAAAAATTTGTTCCGTAGGTCAAATATGGTCTTTGTACAGCCATAATATGTAAAAAAAAAATAATAATAATAATAATAAATTTAACCTTTTGTAGACCTTTTAGCTACTAATTGGAACCAGAAGGAAAGTCAATGAGTGACTTTCTGACCTTTGGGAAAAAAAATTGTTCAGTAGGTCAAATATGGACTTCTTGTACAGCCATAATATGTATAAAAAAATAAAAAATAAAATGTAACCTTTTGTAGACCTTTTAGCTACTTATTGGAATCAGATGGGAAGTCAATGAGTGACTTTTTGACCATTGGGACAAAAATTTGTTCAGTAGGTCAAATATGGACTTTGTACAGCCATAATCTGTAAAAAAAAAAAAAAAAATTTAAACCTTTTGTAGACCTTTTAGCTACTTATTGGAACCAGAAGGAGGTCAATAAGTGACTTTTTGACCTTTGGAACAAAAATTTGTTCAGTAGGTCAAATATGGACTTCTGTAAAGCCATAATATGTAAAAAAAAAAAAAAAAAAAAAAAAAATCAAACCTTTTGTAGACCTTTTAGCTACTTATTGGAACCAGAAGGAAAGTCAATGAGTGACTTTTTGAGCTTTGGAAAAAAAATTTGTTCAGTAGGTCAAATATGGACTTCTGTACAGCCATAAAATGTAAAACAAATTTTTTTAACCTTTTGTAGACCTTTTAGCTACTTATTGGAACCAGAAGGAAAGTCAATAAGTGACTTTTTGACCTTTGGGACAAAAAATTGTTCAGTAGGTCAAATATGGACTTTGTACAGCCATAATATGTAAAAAAAAAAAAAAAAAAAAATTTACCTTTTGTAGACCTTTTAGCTACTTATTGGAACCAGAAGGAAAGTCAATGAGTGACTTTTTGACCTTTGGGGAAAAAAATTGTTCGGTAGGTCAAATATGGACTTCTTGTACGGCCATAATGTGTAAAAAAAATAAATAAAATAAAACAAAATACAAACCCTTTTTAGACCTGTAAGCTACTTATTGGAATCAGAAGAGAAGTCAATGAGTGACTTTTTGACCTTTGGGACAAAAATTTGTTCAGTAGGTCAAATATGGACTTTGTACAGCCATGATATGTAAAAAATAAAAAATAAAATAAAAAAATCAAACCTTTTGTAGACCTTTTAGCTACTTATTGGAACCAGAATGGAAGTCAATGAGTGACTTTTTGAGCTTTGGAAAAAAAATTTGTTCAGTAGGTCAAATATGGACTTCTTTTACAGCCATAATATGTAAAATAAAAAAATAAAAAAATTCAAACCTTTTTTAAAACCTGTAAGCAACTTATTGGAATCAGAAGGGACATCAATGAGTGACTTTTTGACCTTTGGGACAAAAATGTATTCGGTAGGTCAAATATGGACTTCTGTACAGCCAAAATATGTAAAAAAAAAAAAAAAAATTAAACCTTTTGTAGACCTTTTAGCTACTAATTGGAAGCAGAAGGAAAGTCAATGAGTGACTTTTTGACCTTTGGGAAAAAAATTTCTTCAGTAGGTCAAATATGGACTTCTTGTACAGCCATAATATGTATAAAAAAATAAAAAATAAAATGTAACCTTTTGTAGACCTTTTAGCTACTTATTGGAATCAGAAGGGAAGTAAATGAGTGACTTTTTGACCATTGGGACAAAAATGTGTTCAGTAGGTCAAATATGGACTTTGTACAGCCATAATATGTAAAAAAAAAATAAAAAAAAATAAAAGAAAAATTTTACCTTTTGTAGACCTTTTAGCTACTTATTGGTACAAGAAGGAAAGTCAATGAGTGACTTTTTGACCTTTGGGACAAAAATGTATTCGGTAGGTCAAATATGGACTTCTGTACAGCCAAAATATGTAAAAAAATAATAATAATAAATTAAACCTTTTGTAGACCTTTTAGCTACTTATTGGAACCAGAAAGAAAGTCAATGAGTGACTTTTTGACCTTTGGAAAAAAAAATTGTTCAGTAGGTCAAATATGGACTTCTTGTACAGCCATAATGTGTAAAAATAAATAAATAAAAAAAATAAACCATTTTTAGACCTGTAAGCTACTTATTGGAATCAGAAGAGAAGTCAATGAGTGACTTTTTGACCTTTGGGACAAAAATTTGTTCAGTAGGTCAAATATGGACTTTATACAGCCATAATATGTAAAAAAAAAAATATATATATTTTTAAACCTTTTGTAGACTTTTTAGCTACTTATTGGAACCAGAAGAAAAGTCAATGAGTGACTTTTTGACCTTTGGGACAAAAATTTGTTCAGTAGGTCAAATATGGACTTTGTACAGCAATAATATGTAAAAAAAAAAAAAATTAAACCTTTTGTAGACCTTTTAGCTACTTATTGGAACCAGAAGGAAAGTCAATAAGTGACTTTTTGACCTTTGGGAGAAAAATTTGTTCAGTTGGTCAAATATGGACTTCTGTACAGCCATAATATGTAAAAAAAATAAAATAAAAAAAAACATCCGAACCTTTTGTAGACCTTTTAGCTACTTATTGGAACCAGAAGGAAAGTCAATGAGTGACTTTTTGACGTTTGGAAAAAAATATGTTCAGTAGGTCAAATATGGACCTCTTGTACAGCCATAATATGTCAAACATTTTTGTGGGAATTTTGGCTAGTAAAGGGAATAAGAAGGGAAGTCAATGAGTATTTATAGTTAATTAGTGTTTAAGGACTCTTAGGCCTAAAACATGTTCTTTAGGTCAAATATGGACTTCTGTACAGCCAAAACATGTATTAAAAAAATGTGGACCTTTTAACTACTAATTGGAATCAGAATGGAAGTTTAAAAAAAAAAAAAAAAAAAAAATCAAAACCATTTTTAGACCTGTAAGCTACTTATTGGAATCAGAAGGGAAGTCAATGAGTGACTTTTTGACCTTTGGGATAAACATTTGTTCAGTAGGTCAAATATGGACTTTGAACAGCCATAATATGTAAAGAAAAAAAAAAGAAAAAAAAACAAACAAACCTTTTTTAGACCTGTAAGCTACTTATTGGAATCAGAAGGGAAGTCAATGAGTGACTTTTTGACCTTTGGGACAAAAATTTGTTCAGTACAAATTTTTTTCCCAAAGGTCAAAAAGTCACTCATTGACTTTCCTTCTGGTACCAATAAGTAGCTAAAAGGTCTACAAAAGGTTTGGATATTTTTTTTTTTTTTTTTTTTTTTACATATTATGGCTGTAAAGAAGTCCATATTTGACCAACTGATTAAATTTTTTTCCCAAAGGTCAAAAAGTTACTCATTGAATTCCCTTCTGATTCCAATAAGTAGCTTACAGGTCTAAAAAAGGTTTGGATTTTTTTTTTTTTTTTTTTTTTTTTTTTTTTTACATATTATGGCTGTACAAGAAGTCCATATTTGACCTCGTGAACACATTTTTTACCCAAAGGTCAAAAAGTCACTCATTGACTTTCCTTCTGGTTCCAATAAGTAGCTAAAAGGTCTACAAAGGTTAAAATGTTTTATTTTTTCATAATATGTAAAAGAAAAAAAAAAAAAATTCAAACCTTTTTTAAAACCTGTAAGCAACTTATTGGAATCCGAAGGGACATCAATGAGTGACTTTTTGACCTTTGGGACAAAAATTTGTTCCGTAGGTCAAATATGGACTTTGTACAGCCATAATATGTAAAAAAAAAAAAAAAAAAAAAAAAAATTAAACCTTTTGTAGACCTTTTAGCTACTAATTGGAACCAGAAGGAAAGTCAATGAGTGACTTTTTGACCTTTGGGAAAAAAATTTGTTCAGTAGGTCAAATATGGACTTCTTGTACAGCCATAATATGTAAAAAAACAATTTTTTAACCTTTTGTAGACCTTTTAGCTACTTATTGGAACCATAAGGAAAGTCAATGAGTGACTTTTTGAGCTTTGATACAAACATTTATTCGGTAGGTCAAATATGGACTTCTGTACAGCCATAATATGTAAAAAAAAAAAAAAAAAAAATTAAACCTTTTGTAGACCTTTTAGCTACTAATTGGAACCAGAAGGAAAGTCAATGAGTGACTCTTTGACCTTTGGGAAAAAAAATTGTTCAGTAGGTCAAATATGGACTTCTTGTACAGCCATAATATGTATAAAAAAATTAAAAATAAAATGTAACCTTTTGTAGACCTTTTAGCTACTAATTGGAACCAGAAGGAAAGTCAGTGAGTGACTTTTTTGACCTTTGGGCCAAAAATATTTTCAGTAGGTCAAATATGAACGTCTGTACAGCCATAATATGTAAAAAAAAATAAATAAATAAATAAATAAATAAAAAAAATAAAACCTTTTTGTGGAACTTTTGGCTAGCAATTGGATTCAGAAGGGATGAATCCGTCTGTATGGCTGTACAAACGTCCATATTTTACCTACTGAAAATATTTTTGGCCCAAAGGTCAAAAAAGTCACTCATTGACTTTCCTTTTGGTTCCAATTAGTAGCTAAAAGTTCTAAAAAAGGTTTAAATTATTATTATTTTTTTTACGTATTATGGCTGTACAGAAGTCTTTATTTTTGACCTACTTAAAAAATGTTTCCCTTCTGATTCCAATAAGTAGCTTAAATGTCTTAAAAAGGTTAAAAGTAAAAAAAATTTTTTTTTTTTATACATATTATGGCTGTACAGAAGTCCATATTTGGCCGTCTGAACATATTCTTGGCCCAAAGGTCAAAAAGTCACTCATTGGAACCCTTCTGGTTCCAAATAGTAGCTAAAACGTCTACAAAAGGTTTAAATGCAAAACCACTATTCTCTTTAATGCACAATGCGTTTTGTATGCATTGCAATGCACACAAAATACATTGTGCATTGAATAGTTGTGCATTGAATTAGTGCTTTTGCATTGCATCGCATTAAAAAACACTTGTGCATTGACGAGATTAGTACTTTTGCATTGCAATGCATATTAGACTCGGTGTGCATTGAACAGATTAGTGCTTTTGCATTTCATTGAATTAAAACAAAACTTGTGCATTGACGAGATTAGTGCTTTTGCATTGCATTGCATATAAGAATTTTTTGTGCATTGAAGAGACAAGTGATTTTGCATTGCAATGCACACAAAACACATTGTGCATTGAAGAGACAAGTGATTTTGCATTGCATCGCATTAAAAAACACTTGTGCATTGACGAGACTAGTACTTTTGCATTGCAATGCATACAAGACTCGGTGTGCATTGAACAGACTAGTGATTTTGCATTGCATTAAAAAAAACTTGTGCATTGAAGAGATTAGTGCTTTTGCATTGCTTTGCATATAAGAACTTTTTGTGCATTGAAGAGACAAATGATTTTGCATTGCAATGCACACAAAACACATTGTGCATTGAATAGATTAGTGCGTTTGCATTGCAAAGCATTAAAAGAAACTTGTGAATTGACGAGACTAGTACTTTTGCATTGCAATGCATACAAGACTCGGTGTGCATTGAACAGACTAGTGATTTTGCATTGCATTGCATTAAAAAAAACTTGTGCATTGAAGAGATTAGTGCTTTTGCATTGCATTGCATATAAGAACTTTTTGTGCATTGAAGAGACAAATGATTTTGCATTGCAATGCACACAAAACACATTGTGCATTGAATAGATTAGTGCGTTTGCATTGCAAAGCATTAAAAGAAACTTGTGAATTGACGAGAATAGTGCTTTTGCATTGCAATGCATACGAAACTCATTGTGCATTGAAGAGACAAGTCATTGCATTATATGCATTGCATTGCATATAAGAACTTTTTTTGCATTGAAGAGACAAGTTATTTTGTATTGCATTGCATTCAAACACTCGGTTTGCATTGAAGACAATATTGGTTTTGCATTGCAATGCATGCAAAACACATTGTGCATGGAAGAGACAAGTGATTTTGCATTGCATCGCAATAAAAAAAACTTGTGCTTTGACCAGATTAATGCTTTTGCATTGCAATGCATACAATACTTGTTTTGCATTGAAGAGACAAGTGATTTTGCATCGCATTAAAAAAGACGTGCATTGACGGATTAGGGCTTTTGCATTGCATTGCATATAAGAACTTTTTGTGCATTGAAGAGACAAGTGATTTTACATTGCATTGCATATAAGAAACTTTGTGTGCAGACAAGTGATTTTGCATTGCATCGCATTGAAAAACACTTGTGCATTGACGAGATTAGTACTTTTGCATTGCAATGCATACAAGACTCGGTGTGCATTGAACAGATTAGTGCTTTTGCATTTCATTGCATTAAAACAAAAATTGTGCATTGACGAGATTAGTGCTTTTGCATTGCATTGCATATAAGAACTTTTTGTGCATTGAAGAGACAAGTGATTTTGCATTGCATCGCATTAAAAAAGACTTGTGCATTGACGAGATTAGTGCTTTTGCATTGAATTGCATATAAGAACTTTTTGTGCATTGAAGAGAAAAGTGATTTTGCATTGCATTCAAGAACTCGGTGTGCATTGAACAGACTAGTGCTTTTGCATTGCAATGCATACGAAACTCATTGTGCATTGAAGAGACAAGTGATTTTGCATTGCAGTGCATATAAGAACTTTTTGTGCATTGAAGAGACAAGTGATTTTGCATTGCATTGCATTCAAACACTCGGTTTGCATTGAAGACAATATTGCACTTTTTGTGCATTGAAGAGACAAGTGATTTTGCATTGCATTCAAGAACTCGGTGTGCATTGAACAGACTAGTGCTTTTGCATTGCATTGCATATAAGAACTTTTTGTGAATTGACGAGAATAGTGCTTTTGCATTGCAATGCATACGAAACTCATTGTGCATTGAAGAGACAAGTGATTTTGCATTGCATTGCATTTAAGAACTTTTTGTGCATTGAAGAGACAAGTGATTTTGCATTGCATTGCATCGCATTAAAAAAGACTTGTGCATTGACGAGATTAGTGCTTTTGCATTGCATTGCATATAAGAACTTTTTGTGAATTGACGAGAATAGTGCTTTTGCATTGCAATGCATACGAAACTCATTGTGCATTGAAGAGACAAGTGATTTTGCATTGCATTGCATTTAAGAACTTTTTGTGCATTGAAGAGACAAGTGATTTTGTATTGCATTGCATTCAAACACTCGGTGTGCATTGAAGACAATATTGGTTTTGCATTGCAATGCATACAAAACACATTGTGCATGGAATAGACAAGTGATTTTGCATGGAATTGCATTCAAACACTCGGTGTGCATTGAAGACAATATTGGTTTTGCATTGCAATGCATACAAAACGCATAGTGCATTAAAGAGAATAGTGGTTTTGCATTGCAATGCACACAAAACACATTGTGCATTGAATAGTTGTGCATTGATTAGTGCGTTTGCATTGCATCGCAAAAAAAAACTTGTGCATTGATGAGATTAGTACTTTTCCGTTGTACTGCATACAACACACATTGTGCATTGAAGAGAATAGTGGTTTTGCATTGCAATGCACACAAAACACATTGTGCATTGAATAGTTGTGCATTGAATTAGTGCTTTTGCATTGCATCGCATTAAAAAACACTTGTGCATTGACGAGATTAGTACTTTTGCATTGCAATGCATACAAGACTCGGTGTGCATTGAACAGATTAGTGCTTTTGCATTTCATTGCATTAAAACAAAACTTGTGCATTGACGAGATTAGTGCTTTTGCATTGCATTGCATATAAGAACTTTTTGTGCATTGAAGAGACAAGTGATTTTGCATTGCAATGCACACAAAACACATTGTGCATTGAATAGATTAGTGCGTTTGCATTGCATAGCATTAAAAGAAACTTGTGAATTGACGAGAATAGTGCTTTTGCATTGCAATGCATACGAAACTCATTGTGCATTGAAGAGACAAGTGATTTTGCATTGCATTGCATATAAGAACTTTTTGTGCATTGAAGAGACAAGTGATTTTGCATCGCATTAAAAAAGACTTGTGCATTGACAAGATTAGTGCTTTTGCATTGCATTGCATATAAAAACTTTTTGTGAATTGAAGAGACAAGTGATTTTGCATCGCATTAAAAAAGACTTGTGCATTGACGGATTAGGGCTTTTGCATTGCATTGCATATAAGAACTTTTTGTGCATTGAAGAGACAAGTGATTTTGCATTGCATTGCATATAAGAACTTTGTGTGCAGACAAGTGATTTTGCATTGCATCGCATTAAAAAAGACTTGTGCATTGACGAGATTAGGGCTTTTGCATTGCATTGCATATAAGAACTTTTTGTGCATTGAAGAGACAAGTGATTTTGCATTGCATTCAAGAATTTGGTGTGCATTTAAGAGAATAGTGCTTTTGCATTGCAATGCATACTAAACTCATTGTGCATTGAAGAGACAAGTGATTTTGCATTGCATCGCATTAAAAAACACTTGTGCATTGACGAGATTAGTACTTTCCATTGCAATGCATACAAGACTCGGTGTGCATTTAAAAGAATAGTGCTCTTGCATTGCAATGCATACTAAACTCATTGTTTATTGAAGAGACAAGTGATTTTGCATTTCTTTGCATTCAAGAACTCGGTGTGCATTGAAATGATTAGTGCTTTTGCGTTGCACAACATACAAGTCTCGTTGTGCATTGAAGATAATTGATGCATAAGTGCTGTTGCATTGCATTAGATATAAGAACGTTTTGTGCATTGAAGAGACAAGTGATTTTGCATTGCATTGCATTCAAGAAGTCGGTGTGTATTGAAGAGAATAGTGCTTTTGCATTGCACTGCATACAAGACTCGTGCATTGAAGAGACAAGTTATGTTGCATTGCATTGGATACAATAACTTGTTGTGCATTGAAGAGATTAGTGCTTTTGCATGCATAAAATAACTGATAAGTGCTTTTGCATTAGCAAGTGCATGATAATATCTGTCTATTCAAAAGGTCTATCTCCTCAATGCACCTCGGAACGAGTTGTCTTGCCAGGAATCAGATAATTATGTCCTGTTGAACATCTTTCTCACCGACGAATCCTCAAACATAAAATGTCTTATAATTCCCTTTGACTCCTCATGTTAAATCAGCCGGAACGTAGTACATTATGACCTATTGAACATGTTTCTGGCCGATGAGTCCTCAAATATTAAATTACTATAAATACTCATTGACTCCTTACGTTACATCAAGCCATACATAGGTACATATTAATTCTACTGAACATGTTTAAAGTCTCCTTGAACATTGACTAACTATCCATACTTTTTGACTCTAAGCATTAAATTAGTCTATATTTGACCTACTGAACTTATTTCTGGCCGAAGGGCCCACAAAAGGTTATTTTCTATATATGCCATAGACGCCTTTTGATGGTGAATCAGTAGTCCATATTTGACCCGCCGACCATATTTTTTTTCGTCCTTGAACATTGACTTACTATCCATACTCATTGACTCATTCTTATGTTACATCAGGTTCTAATGTACGGCTGTTGTAACATTGAAGTCAATGAGTAGTACAGTTTTCAAAGACACTTTGGTCAAAAATAAAATGGACTATGGCTGATTTATCATCATAAAGAGTCTATAATTGTGTATTGAAACTTAATTTACATGTTATTGCTAAACAGAAGTCCATATTTGACCTACTGAACATGTATCTGGCCAAGGTGTCTACAAAGGTTTTCAACTATATACTCTCAATGATTCCTTCTCATGTTAAATCAGACAATAGTCAATATTTGAACTACTGAACATATTTTTTGCCAAAGGGTTCACAAAGGTTTCCATTTGCTATATATTTTCATAGACCCCTTTTGATATTAAATCAGACATACAGTATATACCAACAGTATATACCAACTGAACAAATTTCTGGCCTCGATCATGAACTTACTATACATACTCATTGACTTCCCTTCTGATTCCCTTTTGTAGACAAAGGGTCAAAAATGGACATATGGACTATGGACTACTTATGGACTGATGAATATTCAGACAGAAATATGTTCAGTAGGTCAGTAGTTGGACTACGGTATGGCTGATTTAACATAAGGAATCTTGGAAAATATATAGTTGAAAATATTGTGTGGCCTTGGCAAAAAAAATATTCAGAAGGTCAAATATGGACTTCTGTACAGCCATAACATGTTAAAATAAAAACAACACTTTAAAAACCCTTTTGTAGAACTTTAGGCTAGTAATTGGATTTAGAAGAGAATTGAATGAGTATTTAATTTAGTATTTATGGAATCTTGGCCCAAAAATTTGTTCAGTAGGTCCAATACGGACTTCTTGTCCAACACTAACATGTTAAAAAAATATGTAAATAAAAACTTTAAAATATTTTTGTGGAGCTTTTGGCTAGTAATGGAAATAGAAGGGAAGTCAATGAGTATATATATTAAGTTTGAGGTCTCTTAGACCAAAAATATGTTCAGTAGGTCAAATATGGATTTCTGTACAGCCATAACATGAAAAAAAAAATTTGGCTTGCAATTGGAACCAGAAGGGAAGTCAATGAGTGACTTTTTTGACCCTTGGGCCAAGAATATGGCCCAAGGGTCAAAAGGCCAAATATGGACTTCTGTACAGCCATAATGCGTAAAAAAAAAAAAAAAAAAAAAAAAAATCTTTTGTAGACCTGTAAGCTACTTATTGGAATCAGAAGGGAAGTCAATGAGTGACTTTTTGACCTTTGGGACAAACATTTATTCGGTAGGTCAAATATGGACTTCTGTACAGCCATAATATGTAAAACAAATAAATAAAAAAAAATATTTAAACCTTTTGTAGACCTTTTAGCTACTTATTGGAACCAGAAGGAAAGTTAATGAGTGACTTTTTGACCTTTGGAAAAAAATATTGTTCAGTAGGTCAAATATGGACTTCTTGTACAGCCATAATATGTAAAAAAAAAAAAAAAAAAAATAAAAAATCCAAACCATTTTTAGACCTGTAAGCTACTTGAAATTTGTTCAGTAGGTCAAATATGGACTTCTTGTACAGCCATAATATGTAAAAAAAAAATAAAAAAATAAAAAAAAAAAATTACCTTTTGTAGACCTTTTAGCTACTTATTGGAACCAGAAGGAGAGTCAATGAGTGACTTTTTGACCTTTGGGGAAAAAAAATGTTCAGTAGGTCAAAAATGGACTTCTTGTACAGCCATAATATGTATTAAAAAAAATAAAAAAAAAGTAAAAAAAAATTAACCTTTTGTAGACCTTTTAGCTACTTATTGGAACAAGAAGGAAAGTCAATGAGTGACTTTTTGACCTTTGGGGAAAAAAATTGTTCAGTAGGTCAAATATGGACTTCTGTACAGCCATAATATGTAAAAAAAAAATATATATTTAAACCTTTTGTAGACCTTTTAGCTACTTATTGGAACCAGAAGGAAAGTCAATGAGTGAATTTTTGACCTTTGGGAAAAAAATTGTTCAGTAGGTCAAATATGGACTTCTTGTACAGCCATAATATGTAAAAAAAATATATATATTTAAACCTTTTGTAGACCTTTTAGCTACTTATTGGAACCAGAAGGAAAGTCAATGAGTGAATTTTTGACCTTTGGGAAAAAAATTGTTCAGTAGGTCAAATATGGACTTCTTGTACAGCCATAATACGTAAAAAAAAAAAAAAAAAATCCAAACCATTTTTAGACCTGTAAGCTACTTATTGGAATCAGAAGGGAAGTCAATGAGTGACTTTTTGACCTTTGGGACAAAAATTTTTTCAGTAGGTCAAATATGGATTTTGTACAGCCATAATTTGTAAAAAAAAAAAAAAAAAAAAAAAATTAACCTTTTGTAGACCTTTTAGCTACTTATTGGAACCAGAAGGAAAGTCAATGAGTGACTTTTTGACCTTTGGAAAAATGTTTTTGTTCAGTAGGTCAAATATGGACTTCTTGTACAGCCATAATATGTAAAAAAAAAAAAAAAAAAAAAAAAAAATCCAAACCATTTTTAGACCTGTAAGCTACTTATTGGAATCAGAAGGGAAGTCAATGAGTGACTTTTTGACCTTTGGGACAAAAATTTGTTCAGTAGGTCAAATATGGACTTCTTGTACAGCCTTAATATGTAAAAAAAAAAAAAAAAATGTACCTTTTGTAGACCTTTTAGCTACTTATTGGAACCAGAAGGAGTGTCAATGAGTGACTTTTTGACCTTTGGGGAAAAAAATTGTTCAGTAGGTCAAAAATTGACTTCTTGTACAGCCATATTATGTATAAAAAAAAAAAAAAAAAAAAAAAAAAAATGTAACCTTTTGTAGACCTTTTAGCTACTTATTGGAACCAGAAGGAAAGTTAATGAGTGACTTTTTGACCTTTGGAAAAAAAAATTGTTCAGTAGGTCAAACATGGACTTCTGTACAGCCATAATATGTAAAATAAATAAATAAATAAAAATATTTAAACCTTTTGTAGACCTTTTAGCTACTTATTGGAACAAGAAGGAAAGTCAATGAGTGACTTTTTGACCTTTGGAAAAAAAAAATTGTTCAGTAGGTCAAATATTGACTTCTTGTACAGCCATAATATGCACACAAAAAAAAATCCAAACCTTTTTTAGATCTGTAAGCTACTTATTGGAATCAGAAGGGAAGTCATTGAGTGACTTTTTTACCATTGGGACAAAAAAAATTTCAGTAGGTCAAATATGGACTTCTTGTACAGTCATAATATGTTAAAAAAAAAAAAAAAATTTAACCTCTTGTATACCTTTTAGCTACTTATTGGAACCAGAAGGAAAGTTAATGAGTGACTTTGTATAGCCATACAAAAGGTAAATTTTTTTTTTTTTTTTTTTTTTTACGTATTATGGCTGTACAAGATGTCCATATTTGACCTACTGAAATTTGTTCAGTAGGTCAAATATGGAGTTCTTGTACAGCGATAATATGTAAAAAAAAATAAAATAATTTTTTTTTACCTTTTGTAGACCTTTTAGCTACTTATTGGAACCAGAAGGAGTGTCAATGAGTGACTTTTTGACCTTTGGGGAAAAAAATTGTTCAGTAGGTCAAAAATGGACTTCTTGTACAGCCATAATATGTATTAAAAAAAAAAAAAAAAAAAAAAAAAAAATTTAACCTTTTGTAGACCTTTTAGCTACTTATTGCAACCAGAAGGAAAGTTAATGAGTGACTTTTTGACCTTTGGAAAAAAAAATTGTTCAGTAGGTCAAATATGGACTTCTGTACAGCCATAATATGTAAAATAAATAAATAAATAAAAATATTTAAACCTTTTGTAGACCTTTTAGCTACTTATTGGAACAAGAAGGAAAGTCAATGAGTGACTTTTTGACCTTTGGAAAAAAAAAATGTTCAGTAGGTCAAATATGGACTTCTTGTAGAGCCATAATATGCACAAAAAAAAAAAATCCAAACCTTCTTTAGACCTGTAAGCTACTTGTTGGAATCAGAAGGGAAGTCATTGAGTGACTTTTTTACCTTTGGGACAAAAAATTTGTTCAGTAGGTCAAATATGGACCTTGTACAGCCATAATATGTACAAAAAAAAAAAAAAAAAAAAAAAAAAAAAGTACCTTTTGTAGACCTTTTAGCTACTTATTGATACCAGAAGGAAAGTCAATGAGTGACTTTTGACCTTTGGGAAAAAAAATTGTTCAGTAGGTCAAATATGGACTTCTTGTACAGCCTTAATATGTCAAACATTTTTGTGGGAATTTTGGCTAGTAAAGGGAATAAGAAGGGAAGTCAATGAGTATGTATAGTAAATTAGTGTTTAAGGACTCTTAGGCCTAAAACATGTTCTTTAGGACAAATATGGACTTCTGTACAGCCAAAACATGTATTAAAAAAATGTGGACCTTTTAACTACTAATTGGAATCAGAATGGAAGTCAATGAGTATGTATAGTGAATTAGTGTGTATGGACTCTTAGTGCAAAAACATGTTAAGCAGGTCAAATATGGACTTCTTGTACAGCCATAATATGTAAAAAAAAAAAAAAAAAAAACAATTAACCTTTTGTAGACCTTTTAGCTATTTATTGGAACCAGAAGGAAAGTCAATGAGTGACTTTTTGACCTTTGGAAAAAAAAATTGTTCAGTAGGTCAAATATGGACTTCTTGTACAGCGATAATATGCACACAAAAAAATGGACTTCTTGTACAGCCATAATATGTATAAAAAAACAAATAAAAAAAAATTCCAAACCATTTTTAGACCTGTAAGCTACTTATTGGAATCAGAAGGGAAGTCAATGAGTGACTTTTTGACCTTTGGGACAAACATTTATTCGGTAGGTCAAATATGTACTTCTGTACAGCCATAATATGTAAAATAAATAAATAAAAAAAATATTTAAACCTTTTGTAGACCTTTTAGATACTAATTGGAACCAGAAGGAAAATCAATGAGTGACTTTTTGACCTTTGGGACAAAAATTTGTTCAGTAGGTCAAATATGGACTTTGTACAGCCATAATATGTAAAAAAAAAAAAAAAAAAAAAAAAAAATTTAAACCTTTTGTGGACCTTTTAGCTACTTATTGGAACCAAAAGGAAAGTCAATAAGTGACTTTTTGACCTTTGGGACAAAAATTTGTTCAGTAGGTCAAATCTGGACTTCTGTACAGCCATAATATGTAAAATAAATAAATAAATAAAATATTTACACCTTTTTTAGACCTTTTAGCTACTTATTGGAACAAGAAGGAAAGTTAATGAGTGACTTTTTGACCTTTGGAAAAAAAATTGTTCAGTAGGTCAAATATGGACTTCTTGTACAGCCATAATATGTAAAAAAAAAAAAAAAAAAAAAACCTCTTTTAGACCTGTAAGCTACTTATTGGAATCAGAAGGGAAGTCAATGAGTGACTTTTTGACCTTTGGGACAAACATTTATTCGGTAGGTCAAATATGGACTTCTGTACAGCCATAATATGTAAAAAAATAAAAATATTTAAACCTTTTGTAGACCTTTTAGATACTTATTGGAACAAGAAGGAAAGTCAATGAGTGACTTTTTGACCTTTGGAAAAAAAAAATTGTTCAGTAGGTCAAATATGGACTTCTTGTACAGCCATAATATGCACAAAAAAAAAAATCCAAACCTTTTTTAGATCTGTAAGCTACTTATTGGAATCAGAAGGGAAGTCATTGAGTGACTTTTTTACCTTTGGGACAAAAATTTGTTCAGTAGGTCAAATATAGACCTTGTACAGCCATAATATGTAAAAAAAAAAAAAAAAAAAAAAAAAAAACTTTACCTTTTGTAGACCTTTTAGCTACTTATTGATCCAGAAGGAAAGTCAATGAGTGACTTTTCGACCTTTGGGAAAAAAATTGTTCAGTAGCTCAAATATGGACTTCTGTATAGCCATAATATGTAAAAAAAAAAAAAAAAAAATTAAACCTTTTGTAGACCTTTTAGCTACTAATTGGAACCAGAAGGAAAATCAATGAGTGACTTTTTGACCTTTGGGAAAAAAATATGTTCAGTAGGTCAAATATGGACTTCTTGTACAGCCTTAATATGTCAAACATTTTTGTGGGAATTTTGGCTAGTAAAGGGAATAAGAAGGGAAGTCAATGAGTATGTGTAGTAAATTAGTGTTTAAGGACTCTTAGGCCTAAAACATGTTCTTTAGGTCAAATATGGACTTCTGTACAGCCAAAACATGTATTAAAAAAATGTGGACCTTTTAACTACTAATTGGAATCAGAATGGAAGTCAATGAGTATGTATAGTGAATTAGTGTGTATGGACTCTTAGTGCAAAAACATGTTCAGCAGGTCAAATATGGACTTCTTTTACAGCCATAATATGTAAAAAATAAAATAAAAAAAAACAATTAACCTTTTGTAGACCTTTTAGCTATTTATTGGAACCAGAAGTGAAGTCAATGAGTGACTTTTTGACCTTTGGGACAAACATTTATTCGGTAGGTCAAATATGGACTTCTCTACAGCCATAATATGTAAAATAAATAAATAAAAAAAATATTTAAACCTTTTGTAGACCTTTTGGATACTTATTGGAACAAGAAGGAAAGTCAATGAGTGACTTTTTGACCTTTGGAAAAAAAATTTTTTTCAGTAGGTCAAATATGGACTTCTTGTACAGCCATAATATGCACAAAAAAAAAAATCCAAACCTTTTTTAGATCTGTTAGCTACTTATTGGAATCAGAAGGGAAGTCATTGAGTGACTTTTTTACCTTTGGGACAAAAATTTGTTCAGTAGGTCAAATATAGACCTTGTACAGCCATAATATGTAAAAAAAAATAATAATAAAAAAAAACTTTACCTTTTGTAGACCTTTTAGCTACTAATTGGAACCAGAAGGAAAATCAATGAGTGACTTTTTGACCTTTGGAACAAAACATTTGTTCAGTAGCTCAAAAATGGACTTTGTACAGCCATAATATGTAAAAAAAAAAAAAAAAAAAAAATGTTTAACCTTTTGTACACCTTTTAGCTACTTATTGGAACCAAAAGGAAAGTCAATAAGTGACTTTTTGACCTTTGGGACAAAAATTTGTTCAGTAGGTCAAATCTGGACTTCTGTACAGCCATAATATGTAAAATAAATAAATAAAAAAAATATTTAAACCTTTTTTAGACCTTTTAGCTACTTATTGGAACAAGAAGGAAAGTTAATGAGAGACTTTTTGACCTTTGGAAAAAAAAAATTGTTCAGTAGGTCAAATATGGACTTCTTGTACAGCCATAATATGCACAAAAAAAAAATCCAAACCTTTTTTAGATCTGTAAGCTACTTATTGGAATCAGAAGGGAAGTCAATGAGTGACTTTTTGACCTTTGGGACAAACATTTATTCGGTAGGTCAAATATGGACTTCTGTACAGCCATAATATGTAAAAAAAAAAAAAAAAAAAAAAAAAAAAAATTTAAACTTTTGTAGACCTTTTAGCTACTAATTGGAACCAGAAGGAAAATCAATGAGTGACTTTTTGACCTTTGGGAAAAAAATATGTTCAGTAGGTCAAATATGGACTTCTTGTACAGCCTTAATATGTCAAACATTTTTGTGGGAATTTTGGCTAGTAAAGGGAATAAGAAGGGAAGTCAATGAGTATGTGTAGTAAATTAGTGTTTAAGGACTCTTAGGCCTAAAACATGTTCTTTAGGTCAAATATGGACTTCTGTACAGCCATAATATGTAAAAAAAAAAAAAAAAAAAAAAAAAAAAAATTTAAACTTTTGTAGACCTTTTAGCTACTAATTGGAACCAGAAGGAAAATCAATGAGTGACTTTTTGACCTTTGGAAAAAAAAATTGTTCAGTAGGTCAAATATGGACTTCTTGTACAGCCATAATATGCAAAAAAAAAATAAATAAATATGGACTTCTTGTACAGCCATAATATGTATAAAAAAAAAAAATAAAAAAAAATTCCAAACCATTTTTAGACCTGTAAGCTACTTATTGGAATCAGAAGGGAAGTCAATGAGTGACTTTTTGACCTTTGGGACAAAAATTTGTTCAGTAGGTCAAATATGGACTTTGTACAGCCATAATATGTAAAGAAAAAAAAAATTTTTTTTTAACCTTTTGTAGACCTTTTAGCTACTTATTGGAACAAGAAGGAAAGTTAATGAGTGACTTTTTGACCTTTGGAAAAAAAAATTGTTCAGTAGGTCAAATATGGACTTCTTGTACAGCCATAATATGTAAAAAAAAAAAAAAAAAAAAAACCTTTTTTAGACCTGTAAGCTACTTATTGGAATCAGAAGGGAAGTCAATGAGTGACTTTTTGACCTTTGGGACAAACATTTATTCGGTAGGTCAAATATGGACTTCTGTACAGCCATAATATGTAAAACAAATAAATAAATAAAAATATTTAAACCTTTTGTAGACCTTTTAGCTACTTATTGGAACCAGAAGGAAAGTTAATGAGTGACTTTTTGACCTTTGGAAAAAAATATTGTTCAGTAGGTCAAATATGGACTTCTTGTACAGCCATAATATGTAAAAAAAAAAAAAAAAAAAAAAAAAATCCAAACCATTTTTAGACCTGTAAGCTACTTGAAATTTGTTCAGTAGGTCAAATATGGACTTCTTGTACAGCCATAATATGTAAAAAAAAAAAAAAAAAAAAAAAAAAAAATTACCTTTTGTAGACCTTTTAGCTACTTATTGGAACCAGAAGGAGAGTCAATGAGTGACTTTTTGACCTTTGGGGAAAAAAAATGTTCAGTAGGTCAAAAATGGACTTCTTGTACAGCCATAATATGTATTAAAAAAAATTAAAAAAAAGTAAAAAAAAATTAACCTTTTGTAGACCTTTTAGCTACTTATTGGAACAAGAAGGAAAGTCAATGAGTGACTTTTTGACCTTTGGAAAAAAAAAATTGTTCAGTAGGTCAAATATGGACTTCTTGTACAGCCATAATATGCACAAAAAAAAAATCCAAACCTTTTTTAGATCTGTAAGCTACTTATTGGAATCAGAAGGGAAGTCATTGAGTGACTTTTTTACCTTTGGGACAAAAATGTGTTCAGTAGGTCAAATATGGACCTTGTACAGCCATAATATGTTAAAAAAAATAAAAAAAATTAAAAAATTACCTTTTGTAGACCTTTTAGCTACTTATTGATACCAGAAGGAAAGTCAATGATTGACTTTTTGACCTTTGGAAAAAAAATTTGTTCAGTAGGTCAAATATGGACTTCTTGTACAGCCATAATATGTAAAAAAATATATATATATTTAAACCTTTTGTAGACCTTTTAGCTACTTATTGGAACCAGAAGGAGAGTCAATGAGTGACTTTTTGACCTTTGGGGAAAAAAATTGTTCAGTAGGTCAAATATGGACTTCTGTACAGCCATAATATGTAAAAAAAATATATATATTTAAACCTTTTGTAGACCTTTTAGCTACTTATTGGAACCAGAAGGAAAGTCAATGAGTGAATTTTTGACCTTTGGGAAAAAAATTGTTCAGTAGGTCAAATATGGACTTCTTGTACAGCCATAATATGTAAAAAAAATATATATATTTAAACCTTTTGTAGACCTTTTAGCTACTTATTGGAACCAGAAGGAAAGTCAATGAGTGAATTTTTGACCTTTGGGAAAAAAATTGTTCAGTAGGTCAAATATGGACTTCTTGTACAGCCATAATACGTAAAAAAAAAAAAAAAAAATCCAAACCATTTTTAGACCTGTAAGCTACTTATTGGAATCAGAAGGGAAGTCAATGAGTGACTTTTTGACCTTTGGGACAAATTTTTTTTCAGTAGGTCAAATATGGATTTTGTACAGCCATAATTTGTAAAAAAAAAAAAAAAAAAAAAAAATTAACCTTTTGTAGACCTTTTAGCTACTTATTGGAACCAGAAGGAAAGTCAATGAGTGACTTTTTGACCTTTGGAAAAATGTTTTTGTTCAGTAGGTCAAATATGGACTTCTTGTACAGCCATAATATGTAAAAAAAAAAAAAAAAAAAAAAAATCCAAACCATTTTTAGACCTGTAAGCTACTTATTGGAATCAGAAGGGAAGTCAATGAGTGACTTTTTGACCTTTGGGACAAAAATTTGTTCAGTAGGTCAAATATGGACTTCTTGTACAGCCTTAATATGTAAAAAAAATAAAAAAAATGTACCTTTTGTAGACCTTTTAGCTACTTATTGGAACCAGAAGGAGTGTCAATGAGTGACTTTTTGACCTTTGGGGAAAAAAATTGTTCAGTAGGTCAAAAATTGACTTCTTGTACAGCCATATTATGTATAAAAAAAAAAAAAAAAAAAAAAAAAAAAATGTAACCTTTTGTAGACCTTTTAGCTACTTATTGGAACCAGAAGGAAAGTTAATGAGTGACTTTTTGACCTTTGGAAAAAAAAATTGTTCAGTAGGTCAAACATGGACTTCTGTACAGCCATAATATGCACACAAAAAAAAATCCAAACCTTTTTTAGATCTGTAAGCTACTTATTGGAATCAGAAGGGAAGTCATTGAGTGACTTTTTTACCATTGGGACAAAAAAAATTTCAGTAGGTCAAATATGGACTTCTTGTACAGTCATAATATGTTAAAAAAAAAAAAAAATTTAACCTCTTGTATACCTTTTAGCTACTTATTGGAACCAGAAGGAAAGTTAATGAGTGACTTTGTATAGCCATACAAAAGGTACATTTTTTTTTTATTTATTTTTTTTACGTATTATGGCTGTACAAGATGTCCATATTTGACCTACTGAAATTTGTTCAGTAGGTCAAATATGGAGTTCTTGTACAGCGATAATATGTAAAAAAAAATAAAAAAAATTTTTTTTACCTTTTGTAGACCTTTTAGCTACTTATTGGAACCAGAAGGAGTGTCAATGAGTGACTTTTTGACCTTTGGGGAAAAAAATTGTTCAGTAGGTCAAAAATGGACTTCTTGTACAGCCATAATATGTATTAAAAAAAAAAAAAAAAAAAAAAAAAATTTAACCTTTTGTAGACCTTTTAGCTACTTATTGCAACCAGAAGGAAAGTTAATGAGTGACTTTTTGACCTTTGGAAAAAAAAATTGTTCAGTAGGTCAAATATGGACTTCTGTACAGCCATAATATGTAAAATAAATAAATAAATAAAAATATTTAAACCTTTTGTAGACCTTTTAGCTATTTATTGGAACAAGAAGGAAAGTCAATGAGTGACTTTTTGACCTTTGGAAAAAAAAATGTTCAGTAGGTCAAATATGGACTTCTTGTAGAGCCATAATATGCACAAAAAAAAAAAATCCAAACCTTCTTTAGACCTGTAAGCTACTTGTTGGAATCAGAAGGGAAGTCATTGAGTGACTTTTTTACCTTTGGGACAAAAAATTTGTTCAGTAGGTCAAATATGGACCTTGTACAGCCATAATATGTAAAAAAAAAAAAAAAAAAAAAAAAAAAAAAGTACCTTTTGTAGACCTTTTAGCTACTTATTGATACCAGAAGGAAAGTCAATGAGTGACTTTTGACCTTTGGGAAAAAAAATTGTTCAGTAGGTCAAATATGGACTTCTTGTACAGCCTTAATATGTCAAACATTTTTGTGGGAATTTTGGCTAGTAAAGGGAATAAGAAGGGAAGTCAATGAGTATGTATAGTAAATTAGTGTTTAAGGACTCTTAGGCCTAAAACATGTTCTTTAGGACAAATATGGACTTCTGTACAGCCAAAACATGTATTAAAAAAATGTGGACCTTTTAACTACTAATTGGAATCAGAATGGAAGTCAATGAGTATGTATAGTGAATTAGTGTGTATGGACTCTTAGTGCAAAAACATGTTAAGCAGGTCAAATATGGACTTCTTGTACAGCCATAATATGAAAAAAAAAACAAAAAAAAACAATTAACCTTTTGTAGACCTTTTAGCTATTTATTGGAACCAGAAGGAAAGTCAATGAGTGACTTTTTGACCTTTGGGACAAACATTTATTCGGTAGGTCAAATATGGACTTCTGTACAGCCATAATATGTAAAATAAATAAATAAAAAAAATATTTAAACCTTTTGTAGACCTTTTAGATACTTATTGGAACAAGAAGAAAAGTCAATGAGTGACTTTTTGACCTTTGCAAAAAAAAAAATTGTTCAGTAGGTCAAATATGGACTTCTTGTACAGCCATAATATGCACACAAAAAAAATCCAAACCTTTTTTAGATCTGTAAGCTACTTATTGGAATCAGAAGGGAAGTCATTGAGTGACTTTTTTACCTTTGGGACAAAATTTGTTCAGTAGGTCAAATATAGACCTTGTACAGCCATAATATGTAAAAAAAAAAAAAAAAAAAAAAAAATTCCAAACCATTTTTAGACCTGTAAGCTACTTATTGGAATCAGAAGGGAAGTCAATGAGTGACTTTTTGACCTTTGGGACAAACATTTATTCGGTAGGTCAAATATGGACTTCTGTACAGCCATAATATGTAAAATAAATAAATAAAAAAAAAATTTAAACCTTTTGTAGACCTTTTAGATACTTATTGGAACAAGAAGGAAAATCAATGAGTGACTTTTTGACCTTTGGAAAAAAAAATTGTTCAGTAGGTCAAATATGGACTTCTTGTACAGCCATAATATGCACAAAAAAAATCCAAACCTTTTTTAGATCTGTAAGCTACTTATTGGAATCAGAAGGGAAGTCATTGAGTGACTTTTTTACCTTTGGGACAAAAATTTGTTCAGTAGGTCAAATATAGACCTTGTACAGCCATAATATGTAAAAAAAAAAACTTTACCTTTTGTAGACCTTTTAGCTACTTATTGATACCAGAAGGAAAGTCAATGAGTGACTTTTGACCTTTGGGAAAAAAAATTGTTCAGTAGGTCAAATATGGACTTCTATATAGCCATAATATGTAAAAAAAAAAAAAAAAAAAAAATTAAACCTTTTGTAGACCTTTTAGCTACGAATTGGAACCAGAAGGAAAATCAATGAGTGACTTTTTGACCTTTGGGAAAAAAAATATGTTCAGTAGGTCAAATATGGACTTCTTGTACAGCCTTAATATGTCAAACATTTTTGTGGGAATTTTGGCTAGTAAAGGGAATAAGAAGGGAAGTCAATGAGTATGTATAGTAAATGAGTGTTTAAGGACTCTTAGGCCTAAAACATGTTCTTTAGGACAAATATGGACTTCTGTACAGCCAAAACATGTATTAAAAAAATGTGGACCTTTTAACTAATAATTGGAATCAGAATGGAAGTCAATGAGTATGTATAGTGAATTAGTGTGTATGGACTCTTAGTGCAAAAACATGTTAAGCAGGTCAAATATGGACTTCTTGTACAGCCATAATATGTAAAAAAAATAATAAAAAAAAACAATTAACCTTTTGTAGACCTTTTAGCTATTTATTGGAACCAGAAGGAAAGTCAATGAGTGACTTTTTGACCTTTGGAAAAAAAAATTGTTCAGTAGGTCAAATATGGACTTCTTGTACAGCGATAATATGCACAAAAAAAAATGGACTTCTTGTACAGCCATAATATGTATAAAAAAAAAATAAAAAAAAAATTCCAAACCATTTTTAGACCTGTAAGCTACTTATTGGAATCAGAAGGGAAGTCAATGAGTGACTTTTTGACCTTTGGGACAAACATTTATTCGGTAGGTCAAATATGGACTTCTGTACAGCCATAATATGTAAAATAAATAAATAAATAAAATATTTAAACCTTTTGTAGACCTTTTAGATACTTATTGGAACAAGAAGAAAAGTCAATGAGTGACTTTTTGACCTTTGCAAAAAAAAAATTGTTCAGTAGGTCAAATATGGACTTCTTGTACAGCCATAATATGCACAAAAAAAAAAATCCAAACCTTTTTTAGATCTGTAAGCTACTTATTGGAATCAGAAGGGAAGTCATTGAGTGACTTTTTTACCTTTGGGACAAAAATTTGTTCAGTAGGTCAAATATAGACCTTGTACAGCCATAATATGTAAAAAACAAAAAAAAAAAAAAAAATTCCAAACCATTTTTAGACCTGTAAGCTACTTATTGGAATCAGAAGGGAAGTCAATGAGTGACTTTTTGACCTTTGGGACAAACATTTATTCGGTAGGTCAAATATGGACTTCTGTACAGCCATAATATGTAAAATAAAAAATAAAAAATATATTTAAACCTTTTGTAGACCTTTTAGATACTTATTGGAACAAGAAGAAAAGTCAATGAGTGACTTTTTGACCTTTGGGAAAAAAAAATTGTTCAGTAGGTCAAATATGGACTTCTTGTACAGACATAATATGCACAAAAAAAAATCCAAACCTTTTTTAGATCTGTAAGCTACTTATTGGAATCAGAAGGGAAGTCATTGAGTGACTTTTTTACCTTTGGGACAAAAATTTGTTCAGTAGGTCAAATATAGACCTTGTACAGCCATAATATGTAAAAAAAAAAAAACTTTACCTTTTGTAGACCTTTTAGCTACTTATTGATACCAGAAGGAAAGTCAATGAGTGACTTTTGACCTTTGGGAAAAAAAATTGTTCAGTAGGTCAAATATGGACTTCTTGTACAGCCTTAATATGTCAAACATTTTTGTGGGAATTTTGGCTAGTAAAGGGAATAAGAAGGGAAGTCAATGAGTATGTATAGTAAATTAGTGTTTAAGGACTCTTAGGCCTAAAACATGTTCTTTAGGACAAATATGGACTTCTGTACAGCCAAAACATGTATTAAAAAAATGTCGACCTTTTAACTACTAATTGGAATCAGAATGGAAGTCAATGAGTATGTATAGTGAATTAGTGTGTATGGACTCTTAGTGCAAAAACATGTTAAGCAGGTCAAATATGGACTTCTTGTACAGCCATAATATGAAAAAAAAACAAAAAAAAACAATTAACCTTTTGTAGACCTTTTAGCTATTTATTGGAACCAGAAGGAAAGTCAATGAGTGACTTTTTGACCTTTGGAAAAAAAAATTGTTCAGTAGGTCAAATATGGACTTCTTGTACAGCGATAATATGCACAAAAAAAAATGGACTTCTTGTACAGCCATAATATGTATAAAAAAAAAAATAAAAAAAAATTCCAAACCATTTTTAGACCTGTAAGCTACTTATTGGAATCAGAAGGGAAGTCAGTGAGTGACTTTTTGACCTTTGGGACAAACATTTATTCGGTAGGTCAAATATGGACTTCTGTACAGCCATAATATGTAAAAAAAACAAATAAAAAAAAATTCCAAACCATTTTTAGACCTTTTAGATACTTATTGGAACAAGAAGAAAAGTCAATGAGTGACTTTTTGACCTTTGCAAAAAAAAAAATTGTTCAGTAGGTCAAATATGGACTTCTTGTACAGCCATAATATGCACAAAAAAAAAATCCAAACCTTTTTTAGATCTGTAAGCTACTTATTGGAATCAGAAGGGAAGTCATTGAGTGACTTTTTTACCTTTGGGACAAAAATTTGTTCAGTAGGTCAAATATAGACCTTGTACAGCCATAATATGTAAAAAAAAAAACTTTACCTTTTGTAGACCTTTTAGCTACTTATTGATACCAGAAGGAAAGTCAATGAGTGACTTTTGACCTTTGGGAAAAAAAATTGTTCAGTAGGTCAAATATGGACTTCTATATAGCCATAATATGTAAAAAAAAAAAAAAAAAAAAAAATTAAACCTTTTGTAGACCTTTTAGCTACGAATTGGAACCAGAAGGAAAATCAATGAGTGACTTTTTGACCTTTGGGAAAAAAAATATGTTCAGTAGGTCAAATATGGACTTCTTGTACAGCCTTAATATGTCAAACATTTTTGTGGGAATTTTGGCTAGTAAAGGGAATAAGAAGGGAAGTCAATGAGTATGTATAGTAAATGAGTGTTTAAGGACTCTTAGGCCTAAAACATGTTCTTTAGGACAAATATGGACTTCTGTACAGCCAAAACATGTATTAAAAAAATGTGGACCTTTTAACTAATAATTGGAATCAGAATGGAAGTCAATGAGTATGTATAGTGAATTAGTGTGTATGGACTCTTAGTGCAAAAACATGTTAAGCAGGTCAAATATGGACTTCTTGTACAGCCATAATATGTAAAAAAAAAAATAAAAAAAAAAACAATTAACCTTTTGTAGACCTTTTAGCTATTTATTGGAACCAGAAGGAAAGTCAATGAGTGACTTTTTGACCTTTGGAAAAAAAAATTGTTCAGTAGGTCAAATATGGACTTCCTGTACAGCGATAATATGCACAAAAAAAATGGACTTCTTGTACAGCCATAATATGTATAAAAAAAAAATAAAAAAAAAATTCCAAACCATTTTTAGACCTGTAAGCTACTTATTGGAATCAGAAGGGAAGTCAATGAGTGACTTTTTGACCTTTGGGACAAACATTTATTCGGTAGGTCAAATATGGACTTCTGTACAGCCATAATATGTAAAATAAATAAATAAATAAAATATTTAAACCTTTTGTAGACCTTTTAGATACTTATTGGAACAAGAAGAAAAGTCAATGAGTGACTTTTTGACCTTTGCAAAAAAAAAATTGTTCAGTAGGTCAAATATGGACTTCTTGTACAGCCATAATATGCACAAAAAAAAAAATCCAAACCTTTTTTAGATCTGTAAGCTACTTATTGGAATCAGAAGGGAAGTCATTGAGTGACTTTTTTACCTTTGGGACAAAAATTTGTTCAGTAGGTCAAATATAGACCTTGTACAGCCATAATATGTAAAAAAAAAAAAAAAAAAAAAAAAATTCCAAACCATTTTTAGACCTGTAAGCTACTTATTGGAATCAGAAGGGAAGTCAATGAGTGACTTTTTGACCTTTGGGACAAACATTTATTCGGTAGGTCAAATATGGACTTCTGTACAGCCATAATATGTAAAATAAAAAATAAAAAATATATTTAAACCTTTTGTAGACCTTTTAGATACTTATTGGAACAAGAAGAAAAGTCAATGAGTGACTTTTTGACCTTTGGGAAAAAAAAAATTGTTCAGTAGGTCAAAAATGGACTTCTTGTACAGACATAATATGCACAAAAAAAAATCCAAACCTTTTTTAGATCTGTAAGCTACTTATTGGAATCAGAAGGGAAGTCATTGAGTGACTTTTTTACCTTTGGGACAAAAATTTGTTCAGTAGGTCAAATATAGACCTTGTACAGCCATAATATGTAAAAAAAAAAAAACTTTACCTTTTGTAGACCTTTTAGCTACTTATTGATACCAGAAGGAAAGTCAATGAGTGACTTTTTGACCTTTGGGAAAAAAAATTGTTCAGTAGCTCAAATATGGACTTCTGTATAGCCATAATATGTAAAAAAAAAAAAATTAAACCTTTTGTAGACCTTTTAGCTACTAATTGGAACCAGAAGGAAAATCAATGAGTGACTTTTTGACCTTTGGGACAAAAATTTGTTCAGTAGGTCAAATATGGACTTTGTACAGCCATAATATGTAAAAAAAAAAAAAAAAAAAAAAAAAAAAAATTTAAACCTTTTGTGGACCTTTTAGCTACTTATTGATACCAGAAGGAAAGTCAATAAGTGACTTTTTGACCTTTGGGAAAAAAATTGTTCAGTAGGTCAAATCTGGACTTCTGTATAGCCATAATATGTAAAAAAAAAAAAAAAAATTTAAACCTTTTGTAGACCTTTTAGCTACTAATTGGAACCAGAAGGAAAATCAATGAGTGACTTTTTGACCTTTGGAAAAAAAATTGTTCAGTAGGTCAAATATGGACTTCTTGTACAGCCTTAATATGTCAAACATTTTTGTGGGAATTTTGGCTAGTAAAGGGAATAAGAAGGGAAGTCAATGAGTATGTGTAGTAAATTAGTGTTTAAGGACTCTTAGGCCTAAAACATGTTCTTTAGGTCAAATATGGACTTCTGTACAGCCAAAACATGTATTAAAAAAATGTGGACCTTTTAACTACTAATTGGAATCAGAATGGAAGTCAATGAGTATGTATAGTGAATTAGTGTGTATGGACTCTTAGTGCAAAAACATGTTCAGCAGGTCAAATATGGACTTCTTTTACAGCCATAATATGTAAAAAATAAAATAAAAAAAAACAATTAACCTTTTGTAGACCTTTTAGCTATTTATTGGAACCAGAAGGAAAGTCAATGAGTGACTTTTTGACCTTTGGAAAAAAAAATTGTTCAGTAGGTCAAATATGGACTTCTTGTACAGCCATAATATGCAAAAAAAAAAAAAATGGACTTCTTGTACAGCCATAATATGAAAAAAAAAAATAAAATAAAAAAAATTCCAAACCATTTTTAGACCTGTAAGCTACTTATTGGAACAAGAAGGAAAGTTAATGAGTGACTTTTTGATCTTTGGAAAAAAAAATTGTTCAGTAGGTCAAAAATGGACTTCTTGTACAGCCATAATATGTAAAAAAAAAAAAAAAAAAAAAAAACCTTTTTTAGACCTGTAAGCTACTTATTGGAATCAGAAGGGAAGTCAATGAGTGACTTTTTGACCTTTGGGCCAAACATTTATTCGGTAGGTCAAATATGGACTTCTGTACAGCCATAATATGTAAAATAAATAAAAAAAAATATTTAAACCTTTTGCAGACCTTTTAGCTACTTATTGGAACCAGAAGGAAAGTTAATGAGTGACTTTTTGACCTTTGGAAAAAAATATTGTTCAGTAGGTCAAATATGGACTTCTTGTACAGCCATAATATGTAAAAAAAAAAAAAAAAAAAAAAAAAAAAAAAAAATCCAAACCATTTTTAGACCTGTAAGCTACTTGAAATTTGTTCAGTAGGTCAAATATGGACTTCTTGTACAGCCATAATATGTACAAAAAAAAAAAAAAAATTTTTTTTACCTTTTGTAGACCTTTTAGCTACTTATTGGAACCAGAAGGAGAGTCAATGAGTGACTTTTTGACCTTTGGGGAAAAAAATTGTTCAGTAGGTCAAAAATGGACTTCTTGTACAGCCATAATATGTATTAAAAAAAAAAAAAAAAAAGTAAAATTTTTTTAACCTTTTGTAGACCTTTTAGCTACTTATTGGAACCAGAAGGAAAGTTAATGAGTGACTTTTTGACCTTTGGAAAAAAAAATTGTTCAGTAGGTCAAATATGGACCTTGTAAAGCCATAATATGTAAAAAAAAAATAAAAAATAAAAAAATTACCTTTTGTAGACCTTTTAGCTACTTATTGATACCAGAAGGAAAGTCAATGATTGACTTTTTGACCTTTGGAAAAAAAATTTGTTCAGTAGGTCAAATATGGACTTCTTGTACAGCCATAATATGTAAAAAAAATAAATATATTTAAACCTTTTGTAGACCTTTTAGCTACTTATTGGAACCAGAAGGAGAGTCAATGAGTGACTTTTTGACCTTTGGGGAAAAAAATTGTTCAGTAGGTCAAATATGGACTTCTGTACAGTCATAATATGTAAAAAAATATACTGTCAAACGATTAAAATATTTAATCGCGATTAATCGCATTAATGCCATAGTTAACTCACAATTAATCACAATTAATCGCACATTTTTATTTATTCTAAATGTCCCTTGATTTCTTTTTGTCCCATTATTTTTTCTTATTTTAATGCTCTTATCAACATAGAAAAGTGGATCGGCTTGCTTTGTTCAAATGTTTGTTTTATTGAAAACAACATTGGCATACTTTAGTGTTCGATTTCACACCAACATTCTCACTTGAAGCAGTCATTCACACTTGGAGCAAATAATCGCTCACACAATGTAACACTGTCCATCAATAAAAGGGTGAAAAAAAATACTTTGTTGCACAAACAGCCCCTTCAACAGCCCTTTCTAAGGGATCAAAACAGGGTGATACAAAATAAAATTACAAAGTGCACATGCAAGGTAAACTAGGACTCCGCCTATAGTGCAGTTAAACCAGGGGTCGCCAACTAGCGGACTCCGGTCCGAATCCGGACCGCGAAGCCTTTTGACGTAGGCTAATGAAACAGTTAACGTTGCAATGCTCACTGTTACATTCAGACCCAGACGCGCGGTCAAGCATGCAGGTGCGTTCACACCGGACGCGAATGACGCGACATGCACGCCGCTTAATTCGCGCCGCAGAATGTCTATTTGCGTCTTTGCATTGACTTAAATCACTCGCGCAAAACGCTTCATTCGCGTCCGGTGTGAATGCACCATCAGAGCAGAAAGCAGCGCTCAAGACAAGCACTTTTAGTTGAAGACCCCTGAGTTAAACCATGGCATAATACGTTTCTCATTTCGGCGTCTCACGCTTGCCATCCACGTCTACTCTTTTAATGGCCCAAACAAGTGTGGGCAGCCGCAGCGTGCCTGATGTTTTGTTTCCGGTCTAGCTACATCCGGAGTGGTGTTGTAGTTTTTCTAACGTTACTAGTTGCTGCAACAGCATGTGAAAAAACTACAAAGTTTGTTAGACCAAAAAGAACGTTAATCTCGCGATAAAAAAATTGACGCCGTTAAAATAGGTTTGCGTTAACGTCGTTAATAACGCGTTTAACTGACAGCACTAATTTAAACCTTTTGTACACCTTTTAGCTACTTATTGGAACCAGAAGGAAAGTCAATGAGTGACTTTTTGACCTTTGGGAAAAAAAAATTGTTCAGTAGCTCAAATATGGACTTCTGTATAGCCATAATATGTAAAAAAAAAAAAAAAAAAAAAAAAAAATTAAACCTTTTGTAGACCTTTTAGCTACTAATTGGAACCAGAAGGAAAATCAATGAGTGACTTTTTGACCTTTGGGAAAAAAATATGTTCCCTTTCGTTCAGTCACTACGACGTAACGTTAGTGACTAACGAATGGGGGTTTCGCTTAGAAGCCTATCAACTTCGAGTTTTGAGAAAACGCCCAATGGCGTGCCAATGCCATGGGGCATGCGGAATTTGCATACGTAGCTCCGCCTCACTGCGTGAGTATATAAGGAAGTACGAGGCAATATCGCATTATGTTTCTGCTTTCGGAGCCAAGAGTACCTACCTCTTCACTCCTACAGCCTTCTGAGACTCTGTCAGCTTCTTCGAGACGAGCAGCTTTCCAGTCGGTGTTGGTGTGACGGCGCGTTCCAGTGATCGCATACTTCCTGCCTGCTGATCTGTGCAGTGGTCTGCATCCAGCTGGTGTGTGTTTCCCTGGGCGCTTCGGCATCGACTGTGAAGTTTCCTCTCACAAAAGAGCTTGCACGTGACGCGTCCTTTTCAGGATGTTTCGTCCGTGCACTTCTGGGTGCGGTAGATCGCTTTTCTCTTTCGACGGGCACGAGCGCTGTGTGACGTGTTTGGGCTTTCAGCACGCTCAGGCAGCGCTCGTGGATGACTCATGTTCTCTCTGCGGGAACCTGGCCATCTCAGTGCTACGATCGAGACTCCGTGAATTCCGTGCTGATGCCGGAACGAGAGTCCCCTCCGTCCCCCCCCAATCTGCGGTCTCCTCTGGAGGCGACACTTTGGCTGGTGACCAGGGTGATCTGAGGGTGACGGTGTGGAATAAAGCTCCGACGCTAGTTCCTCGGCCCACACCCCCCTCTCAGGCACTTGACCCGGCCCGCGCTCAGGCGTCTACATCGGGGCCGGCTCCTGCTGTCCCGACTGTGGCGTTTGGCGCGGCGGAGGAGGAGGTGATGTCTATCGCCGCATCACAAGGTGGGCTGGAGTCATCTGAGGATGAGGATTCGGCTGTGCTGCCACCTTCGGGTGTCCCAGCATTGCCCATCGCCGCAGCGCTTGGACTGGAGTGGAATCCTCCGCCTCAGCCCGAGCGTTCGCGGTTGGATGATTGGTTTTTGGGGGCGGCGCGTTCGGACACCCGTCCGGCCGCTCCTCCAATACCTTTCTTCCCCGAGGTGCATGAAGAGGTCGCGCGTTCCTGGAAGGCCCCGTTGTCTTCCCGTGAACGTTTGGCGGCCTCTTCCGCCTTCACCTCTCTCGATGGAGCCGCGGCTCATGGGTACACTGGGGTCCCCCCAGTCGAACGTTCTGTTGCGATGCAACTGTGTCCACAGAGCGCTTCGTCCTGGCGTGGTGACCCAAAGCACCCCTCCAAGGCCTGTAGGTTTTCGTCATCTCTGGTGGCGAAGTCCTATAGAGCTGCGGGGCAGGCCGCCGCTTCTTTGCATACCATGGCAACTCTTCAGGCTTACCAAGCCAAGTTGCTGTGCGATATGCACGAGAGAGGGGCTGATCCAGGGCTCAGCAATGAGTTGCGTGCCGCCACCGACCTCGCTCTCCGGGCGACGAAGGTGACCGCGCGCTCCCTGGGTCAGGTGATGTCCACAAATGTGGTCCAGGAGAGACACTTATGGCTCACCCTGTCTGATATGCGCGACGCCGAGCGAACGCGTTTCCTCGACGCCCCCATATCACAGGATGGGCTATTCGGCGGAGCGGTCGAGAGCTTCGCCCAACAGTTCTCGGCCGCTCAGAAGCAGACTGAGGCAATAAAATACATCCTGCCCCGGCGGTCAGCTGCTGCCTCCACCCCACCGCCCGCGCAGGTGCCTCAGCCTGCTCGCCGCCGAGGACGTCCTCCCGCGGCTTCCTCCGCCTCTGCGCCACCCAAGCAGCAGCCTCCACCCGGGCCGCGCAGAGGCAGCCGCAGGAAGGCGTCCCAGTCCGCTCCAGCCCCGCAGCCCGCGAAGAAACGCCAGGCTAAGCGGCGCTCCTGATGCGGACGGCTCAGGGATGGGCAGTTCTTTCCAGGAGACGGCGGCAGGGCCGCTCCTTCCCCCGGTGGAGGGCCGGGGGAGAATCTTTTGTTCAGCTGCTGGCCCCCGGGTCAGCAGCACCCTAATGTGGTTAAAGAAAGAACTGACAAACCCATCCCTGAGCCCCCAGAGATCGGTGACGGCAGTGCGCGCCACCCTCGGGTCACGCCACTCTCGTCCCTCTCTGTCGCCAGCCCCCTGGCAGAGCAGACCCCCGTGGAACGCGAGTCCTTCCCTGGTCTCCTCTGTCAGGGCGCAGCCGTTAACCGTGCTCCGACCCGGGGACGCCCAACAGCCTCCCCTGTCCGCGCCGGTAACGCTGCCTCGCTGCCCCACCCGGGGTACGCCTACTGTCCGTATGACCCCGTTGGTGCAGTCTCTGGAAGCCTGGCTTCAGCTTCCGGGGCTGTCCCGCTGGGTTGCCCGGACCGTCAGGCTCGGCTACGCGATTCAGTTCGCGCAGGCTCCTCCCCGTTACAGGGGAGTCCGCTATACCGTGACCGGGGCCCATGCCCCCGTCATGCGTGCGGAGATTGCCACTCTACTGGCGAAGGGTGCGATCGAGCCTGTCCCTCCAGCCGAAATGAGGTCGGGGTTCTACAGCCCCTACTTCATTGTACCCAAGAAAACCGGTGGGTTACGGCCAATCCTGGACCTTCGCATCTTGAACCGATCCCTTCACCGGCTTCCGTTCAAGATGTTGACTGCGAAACGCCTTTTCGAATGCGTTCGTCCGGACGATTGGTTTGCAGCGATCGACCTGAAGGACGCCTACTTCCATGTCTCCATCCTTCCTCGACACAGACCGTTCCTACGGTTTGCTTTCGAGGGGCGGGCATACCAGTACGCAGTTCTCCCATTCGGGTTATCTCTGTCCCCTCGCGTCTTCACGAAGATCGCCGAGGCAGCCCTTGCGCCCCTTTGGCAGCACGGGGTCCGCATCCTGAACTACCTCGACGACTGGCTCATACTAGGCCACTCTCGAGAGCAGGTTTGCGGACACAGAGATCTGGTTCTCCACCACTTAACCCGTCTGGGCCTTCGGGTCAACTGGGAGAAGAGCAAACTCTGCCCAGTGCAGAGGATCTCTTTTCTCGGTATGGAGATCGACTCGGTCGCCATGTACGCGCAGCTTTCGAGCGAGCGCGCGCAGTCTCTGCTGACTTGCCTCCGACAAATCGAGAGCAAGAATGCGGTTCCACTGAAACTTTTTCAGAGGCTCCTGGGGCATATGGCATCTGCAGCCGCGGTAACGCCGCTCGGATTGCTTCATATGAGACCGCTTCAGCACTGGCTTCGCGATCGAGTCCCGAGATGGGCATGGCAGTCTGGCACGCTCCGGATCCAAGTGACTCGGGCCTGCTTACAGACACTCACCCCGTGGTCGAACCTCAGCTTTCTACGGGCCGGTGTGCCCTTAGAACGAGTTTCCAGGCATGTTGTCGTATCGACGGATGCCTCTGCCACGGGCTGGGGTGCCATGTGCAATGGACAAGCAGCCGCGGGCTCCTGGACAGGACCCCAGCGCCTCCTGCATGTCAATTGCCTCGAGTTGCTGGCAGTACGGTTCGCCCTGCACCGCTTCCGAGCGTTGCTGAAGGGTCAACATGTGCTTGTCCGGACAGACAACACGGCCGTAGTAGCGTACATCAACCACCAGGGCGGTCTACGCTCCCGCCGCATGTCTCAACTCGCCCGCCATCTCGTTTTATGGAGTCAGAAGCGCCTGAGGTCCCTTCGTGCTGTCCATATTCCGGGAGTCCTGAACCACGCAGCCGACGAGCTCTCGCGGTTTCAGCCTCTCCCGGGAGAATGGAGACTCCATCCCCGGACGGTTCAGCTGATTTGGGAACAGTTCGGCGACGCACAGGTAGACCTGTTTGCCTCCCACGACTCTTCCCACTGCAGCCTGTATTATTCCCTGACCGAGGGCACGCTCGGCACGGATGTACTGGCGCACAGCTGGCCGCGGGGCCTACGCAAATATGCGTTTCCCCCAGTGAGCCTACTCGCACAGCTTCTGTGCAAGATCAGGGAGGACAAGGAGCAGGTCCTTTTGGTCGCCCCGTACTGGCACGGCCGGACCTGGTTCCCCGAACTCATTCTCCTTGCGACAGCCCCTCCCTGGCCTATTCCTCTGAGACCGGACCTCCTCACTCAGAGACGGGGCACCCATTGGCACCCGCGTCCCGACCTTTGGAACCTCCACGTGTGGCTCCTAGACGGGACCCGGCAGGTTTGAGTGGCCTACCACCTACGGTGGTCGCCACCATCACTTCCGCTAGGGCAGAGTCCACTCGGCATGCCTATGCGTTGAAGTGGAACCTCTTCGTCACCTGGTGCTCTTCCCGCCAAGAAGACCCCTGGAAATGTCCGATCGGGTCCGTGCTTGAGTTTCTCCAAGAGGGGCTGGAGCGAAGGCTGTCTCCCTCCACCCTCAAGGTATATGTGGCCGCAATATCTGCCCACCACGATCTCTTGGAGAACAAAAAGGTAAGTCAGCACGACCTGGTCATCAGGTTCCTGAGGGGAGCTAGGAGACTGAATCCTCCTCGCTCTCCTCTCGTACCCTCTTGGGACCTCGCAGTAGTACTAACTGCTCTGCAGAGACCTCCCTTTGAGCCTTTGCGGTCGGTCGATATTAAGTTTCTGTCTATGAAGACGGCTCTGCTGACCGCATTGGCCTCAGTCAAGAGGGTCGGGGACCTGCAGGCATTTTCGGTTGACGAAGCGTGCCTGGAGTTCGGGCCAGCTAACTCTCACGTGATCCTGAGACCCCGGCCTGGATATGTGCCCAAGGTTCCCACCACTCCGTTCAAGGACCAGGTGGTGAACCTGCAAGCGCTGCCTTTGGAGGAGGCAGACCCAGCCTTGGCATTGCTCTGTCCAGTAAGCGCTCTCCGCGCCTACGTAGACATGACGCAGTGTTTCAGGACCTCAGACCAGCTCTTTGTCTGTTATGGTGGAGAGCGGAAGGGAAGTGCTCTCTCAAAGCAAAGGCTGTCTCACTGGATAGTGGACACCATTGCTTTGGCTTACCAGCAGCAAGGCCGACCATGTCCCCTTGGTGTGAGGGCACACTCCACCCGGAGTGTGGCTTCCTCTTGGGCTCTAGCGCATGGCGCCTCGCTAGCAGACATCTGCAGAGCTGCAGGCTGGGCGACACCCAACACATTCGCCAGATTCTACAATCTCCGAGTGGAGCCAGTGTCCGACTATGTACTCGCCCCCCCGAGGGGCCGGTGATGGGCCAGGCTCAGGTGTCTTCGCTTGCTCGCCACTCCACTCCACGGACTGGATACGTGCGATATTTTCCTCAGGTGAGCTCCCCGAGAGCCCTGAGCTCCTCCAGCACTGTCGACGCCGACATCAGTTCAGTCTGCCCTCTCGAGCCCAGACCCTCATGTCCGGCCAGGTGCCCCATGTGCATGGTTCCCTCTGGCGACCCCCACATGTGTTTTTCACCGTAAGTCTCCGCAGTGAGCGGGTTTCTTCCCTTGGCGTGTCCCCGCCACCCCTAGGGTTAAAAATCCACCTTCGGCTGGTACCCTAGAGATCTTCCATATGCAACCCTCTCCGGGTCATATGTGTCTCTTAAGTCCTCCCCACGGGTAGGCATCTTGGCATTCCCTCACTGGGATATGCTTCCCAGTGTACCTTGGTAATCCTGTGTTAAGTGGGAGTCCTTCGTCCGTACTAGTCTTACGACAGGGAACTCACACTTACGCAGGGCGCTGGAAGACGGCTGAGTGGCGGGATTATATTGGGACCCCCATTCGTTAGTCACTAACGTTACGTCGTAGTGACTGAACGAAAGGGAACGTCTCGGTTACGGATGTAACCCTCGTTCCCTGAGGAGGGAACGGAGACGTAACGTCCCCTTGCCACATCAGCTGTGTTGCCTGGAACGCAGGAGTTCAGTCTTGGCTCCTCAAGCAGGTAACATAATGCGATATTGCCTCGTACTTCCTTATATACTCACGCAGTGAGGCGGAGCTACGTATGCAAATTCCGCATGCCCCATGGCATTGGCACGCCATTGGGCGTTTTCTCAAAACTCGAAGTTGATAGGCTTCTAAGCGAAACCCCCATTCGTTAGTCACTAACGTTACGTCTCCGTTCCCTCCTCAGGGAACGAGGGTTACATCCGTAACCGAGACGTTCAGTAGGTCAAATATGGACTTCTTGTACAGCCTTAATATGTCAAACATTTTTGTGGGAATTTTGGCTAGTAATGCCTATGCGTTGAAGTGGAACCTCTTCGTCACCTGGTGCTCTTCCCGCCAAGAAGACCCCTGGAAATGTCCGATCGGGTCCGTGCTTGAGTTTCTCCAAGAGGGGCTGGAGCGAAGGCTGTCTCCCTCCACCCTCAAGGTATATGTGGCCGCAATATCTGCCCACCACGATCTCTTGGAGAACAAAAAGGTAAGTCAGCACGACCTGGTCATCAGGTTCCTGAGGGGAGCTAGGAGACTGAATCCTCCTCGCTCTCCTCTCGTACCCTCTTGGGACCTCGCAGTAGTACTAACTGCTCTGCAGAGACCTCCCTTTGAGCCTTTGCGGTCGGTCGATATTAAGTTTCTGTCTATGAAGACGGCTCTGCTGACCGCATTGGCCTCAGTCAAGAGGGTCGGGGACCTGCAGGCATTTTCGGTTGACGAAGCGTGCCTGGAGTTCGGGCCAGCTAACTCTCACGTGATCCTGAGACCCCGGCCTGGATATGTGCCCAAGGTTCCCACCACTCCGTTCAAGGACCAGGTGGTGAACCTGCAAGCGCTGCCTTTGGAGGAGGCAGACCCAGCCTTGGCATTGCTCTGTCCAGTAAGCGCTCTCCGCGCCTACGTAGACATGACGCAGTGTTTCAGGACCTCAGACCAGCTCTTTGTCTGTTATGGTGGAGAGCGGAAGGGAAGTGCTCTCTCAAAGCAAAGGCTGTCTCACTGGATAGTGGACACCATTGCTTTGGCTTACCAGCAGCAAGGCCGACCATGTCCCCTTGGTGTGAGGGCACACTCCACCCGGAGTGTGGCTTCCTCTTGGGCTCTAGCGCATGGCGCCTCGCTAGCAGACATCTGCAGAGCTGCAGGCTGGGCGACACCCAACACATTCGCCAGATTCTACAATCTCCGAGTGGAGCCAGTGTCCGACTATGTACTCGCCCCCCCGAGGGGCCGGTGATGGGCCAGGCTCAGGTGTCTTCGCTTGCTCGCCACTCCACTCCACGGACTGGATACGTGCGATATTTTCCTCAGGTGAGCTCCCCGAGAGCCCTGAGCTCCTCCAGCACTGTCGACGCCGACATCAGTTCAGTCTGCCCTCTCGAGCCCAGACCCTCATGTCCGGCCAGGTGCCCCATGTGCATGGTTCCCTCTGGCGACCCCCACATGTGTTTTTCACCGTAAGTCTCCGCAGTGAGCGGGTTTCTTCCCTTGGCGTGTCCCCGCCACCCCTAGGGTTAAAAATCCACCTTCGGCTGGTACCCTAGAGATCTTCCATATGCAACCCTCTCCGGGTCATATGTGTCTCTTAAGTCCTCCCCACGGGTAGGCATCTTGGCATTCCCTCACTGGGATATGCTTCCCAGTGTACCTTGGTAATCCTGTGTTAAGTGGGAGTCCTTCGTCCGTACTAGTCTTACGACAGGGAACTCACACTTACGCAGGGCGCTGGAAGACGGCTGAGTGGCGGGATTATATTGGGACCCCCATTCGTTAGTCACTAACGTTACGTCGTAGTGACTGAACGAAAGGGAACGTCTCGGTTACGGATGTAACCCTCGTTCCCTGAGGAGGGAACGGAGACGTAACGTCCCCTTGCCACATCAGCTGTGTTGCCTGGAACGCAGGAGTTCAGTCTTGGCTCCTCAAGCAGGTAACATAATGCGATATTGCCTCGTACTTCCTTATATACTCACGCAGTGAGGCGGAGCTACGTATGCAAATTCCGCATGCCCCATGGCATTGGCACGCCATTGGGCGTTTTCTCAAAACTCGAAGTTGATAGGCTTCTAAGCGAAACCCCCATTCGTTAGTCACTAACGTTACGTCTCCGTTCCCTCCTCAGGGAACGAGGGTTACATCCGTAACCGAGACGTTCAGTAGGTCAAATATGGACTTCTTGTACAGCCTTAATATGTCAAACATTTTTGTGGGAATTTTGGCTAGTAAAGGGAATAAGAAGGGAAGTCAATGAGTATGTGTAGTAAATTAGTGTTTAAGGACTCTTAGGCCTAAAACATGTTCTTTAGGTCAAATATGGACTTCTGTACAGCCAAAACATGTATTAAAAAAATGTGGACCTTTTAACTACTAATTGGAATCAGAATGGAAGTCAATGAGTATGTATAGTGAATTAGTGTGTATGGACTCTTAGTGCAAAAACATGTTCAGCAGGTCAAATATGGACTTCTTTTACAGCCATAATATGTAAAGAAAAAAAAATATTTTTTTTTAACCTTTTGTAGACCTTTTAGCTACTTATTGGAACAAGAAGGAAAGTTAATGAGTGACTTTTTGACCTTTGGAAAAAAAAATTGTTCAGTAGGTCAAATATGGACTTCTTGTACAGCCATAATATGTATAAAAAAAATAAATTAAAAAAAATTCCAAACCATTTTTAGACCTGTAAGCTACTTATTGGAATCAGAAGGGAAGTCAATGAGTGACTTTTTGACCTTTGGGACAAAAATTTGTTCAGTAGGTCAAATATGGACTTTGTACAGCCATAATATGTAAAGAAAATTTTTTTTTTTTAACCTTTTGTAGACCTTTTAGCTACTTATTGGAACAAGAAGGAAAGTTAATGAGTGACTTTTTGACCTTTGGAAAAAAAAATTGTTCAGTAGGTCAAATATGGACTTCTTGTACAGCCATAATATGAAAAAAAAAAAAAAAATGGACTTCTTGTACAGCCATAATATGTATAAAAAAAAAAAAAAAAAAAAAATTCCAAACCATTTTTAGACCTGTAAGCTACTTATTGGAATCAGAAGGGAAGTCAATGAGTGACTTTTTGACCTTTGGGACAAAAATTTGTTCAGTAGGTCAAATATGGACTTTGTACAGCCATAATATGTAAAAAAAAAAAAAATTAACCTTTTGTAAACCTTTTAGCTACTTGTTGGAACCAGAAGGAAAGTCAAAGAGTGACTTTGTATAGCCATACAAAAGGTTAATTTTTTTTTTTTTTTTTTTTTTTTTTTACATATTATGGCTGTACAAGAAGTCCATATTTGACCTACTGAAATTTGTTCAGTAGGTCAAATATGGACTTCTTGTAAAGCCATAATATGTAAAAAAAAAAAAAAAAAAAAAATTTACCTTTTGTAGACCTTTTAGCTACTTATTGGAACCAGAAGGAAATTCAATGAGTGACTTTTTGACCTTTGGAAAAAAACATTGTTCAGCAGGTCAAATATGGACTTCTTGTACAGCCAAAATATGCAAAAAAAACAAAAAAACAATCCAAAGCATTTTTTGACCTGTAAGCTACTTATTGGAATCAGAAGGGAAGTCAATGAATGACTTTTTGACATTTGGGACAAAAATTTGTTCAGGAGGTCAAATATGGACTTTTACAGCCATAATATATATATATAAAAAAAAAAAAAAATATTTAAACCTTTTGTACACCTTTAAGCTACTTATTGGAACCAGAAGGAAAGTCAATGAGTGACTTTTTGACCTTTGGAAAAAAAAATTTGTTCATTAGGTAAAATATGGACTTCTTGTACAGCCATAATCTGTAAAAAAAAAAAAAAAAAAAAAAAATCAAAACCATTTTTTGACCTGTAAGCTACTTATTGGAATCGGAAGGGAAGTCAATGAGTGACTTTTTGACCTTTGGGACAAAAATTTGTTCAGTAGGTCAAATATGGACTTTGTACAGCCATAATATTTAAAATAAATAAATAAAAAAAATATTTAAACCTTTTGTAGACCTTTTAGCTACTACTTGGAACATGAAGGAAAGTTAATGAGTGACTTTTTGACCTTTGGAAAAAAATATGTTCATTAGGTCAAATATGGACTTTGTACAGCCATAATATGTAAAAAAAAAAAAAAAAAAAAACATTTAACCTTTTGTAGACCTTTTAGCTACTTATTGGAACCAGAAGGAAAGTCAATGAGTGATTTTTGACCTTTGGAAAAAAAATTGTTCAGTAGGTCAAATATGGACTTTGTACAGCCATAATATGTAAAAAAAAAAAAAAAAAAAAAAAAAAAAAAAAAACTTTTTTAGACCTGTAAGCTACTTATTGGAATCAGAAGGGAAGTCAATGAGTGACTTTTTGACCTTTGGGACAAACATTTATTCGGTAGGTCAAAGATGGACTTCTGTACAGCCATAATATGTAAAAAAAAAAAAAAAATTTAAACTTTTTGTAGACCTTTTAGCTACTAATAAAAAACAAGAAGGAAAGTCAATGAGTGACTTTTTGACCTTTGGGAAAAAAATGTGTTCAGTAGGTCAAATATGGACTTCTTGTACAGCCATAATATGTATAAAAAATAAATAAAAAAAAGTAACCTTTTGTAGACCTTTTAGCTACTTATTGGAACCAGAAGGAAAATTAATGAGTGACTTTTTGACCTTTGGAAAAAAAAATTGTTCAGTAGGTCAAATATGGACATTGTACAGCCATAATATGTAAAAAAAAAAAAAAAAAAAAAAAAAAAAAATCCAAACCATTTTTAGACCTGTAAGCTACTTATTGGAATCAGAAGGGAAGTCAATGAGTGACTTTTTGACCTTTGGGACAAAAATTTGTTCAGTAAGTCAAATATGGACTTTGTACAGCCATAATATAAAAAATAAATAAATAAATAAACCTTTTGTACACCTTTTAGCTACTTATTGGAACACGAAGGAAAGTCAATGAGTGACTTTTTGACCTTTGGGACAAAAATTTGTTCAGTAGGTCAAATATGGACTTTGTACAGCCATAATATGTAAAAAAAAAAATTAACCTTTTGTAAACCTTTTAGCTACTTGTTGGAACCAGAAGGAAAGTCAAAGAGTGACTTTGTATAGCCATACAAAAGGTTAATTTTTTTTTTTTTTTTTACATATTATGGCTGTACAAGAAGTCCATATTTGACCTACTGAAATTTGTTCAGTAGGTCAAATATGGACTTCTTGTAAAAGCCATAATATGTAAAAAAAAAAAAAAAAAAATTTTTAACCTTTTGTAGACCTTTTAGCTACTTATTGGAACCAGAAGGAAAGTCAATGAGTGACTTTTTGACCTTTGGAAAAAAACATTGTTCAGTAGGTCAAATATGGACTTCTTGTACAGCCAAAATATGCAAAAAAAAAAAAAAAAAAAATCCAAACCATTTTTTGACCTGTAAGCTACTTATTGGAATCAGAAGGGAAGTCAATGAGTGACTTTTTGACCTTTGGGACAAAAATTTGTTCAGTAGGTCAAATATGGATTTTGTACAGCCATTATATGTAAAAAATAAAAAAAAAATAAAAAAAATTAATTGTTTTACCTTTTGTAGACCTTTTAGCTACTACTTGGAACCAGAAGGAAAATAAATGCGTGACTCTTTGACCTTTGGGAAAAAATATGTTCAGTAGGTCAAATATGGACTTCTTTTACAGCCTTAATATGTCAAACATTTTTGTGGGAATTTTGGCTAGTAAAGGGAATAAGAAGGGAAGTCAATGAGTATGTATAGTAAATTAGTGTCTCTTAGTGGACTCTTAGGCCTAAAACATGTTCTTTAGGTCAAATATGGACTTCTGTACAGCCAAAACATGTATTAAAAAATGTGGACCTTTTAACTACTAATTAGAATCAGAATGGAAGTCAATGAGTATGTATAGTGAATTAGTGTGTATGGACTCTTAGTTCAAAAACATGTTCAGCAGGTCAAATATGGACTTCTTGTACAGCCATAATATGTAAAATAAATAAATAAATAAATAAAAATGACCTTTTGTAGACCTTTTAGCTACTTATTGATACCAGAAGGAAAGTCAATGAGTGACTTTTTGACCTTTGGGACAAAAATGTATACGGAAGTTCAAATATGGACTTCTGTACAGCCATAATATGTAAAAAAAAAATAATAATAAATTTAAACCTTTTGTAGACCTTTTAGAATGTCAATGAGTGACTTTTTGACCTTTGGGAAAAAAATGTGTTCAGTAGGTCAAACATGGACCTCTTGTACAGCCATAATATGTCAAACATTTTTGTGGGAATTTTGGCTAGTAAAGGGAATAAGAAAGGAAGTCAATGAGTATGTATAGTAAATTAGTGTTTAAGGACTCTTAGGCCTAAAACATGTTCAGCAGGTCAAATATGGACTTCTTGAGACAGCCATAATATGTAAAAAAAAAAAAAAAAAAAAAAAAACCTTTTGTAGACCTTTTAGCTACTTATTGGTACCAGAAGGAAAGTCAATGAGTGACTTTTTGACCTTTGGAAAAAAAAAATGTTCAGTAGGTCAAATATGGACTTCGTGTACAGCCATAATATGCAAAAAAAAAAAAATGGACTTCTTGTACAGCCATAATATGTATAAAAAAAAAAAAATTCCAAACCATTTTTAGACCTGTAAGCTACTTATTGGAATCAGAAGGGAAGTCAATGAGTGACTTTTTGACCTTTGGGACAAAAATTTGTACAGTAGATCAAATATGGACTTTGTACAGCCATAATATGTAAAAAAAATAAAAAAAATAAAAATAAAAATAAATACATTTTAACCTTTTGTAGACCTTTTAGCTACTTATTGGAACCAGAAGGAAAGTCAATGAGTGACTTTTTGACCTTTGGAAAAAAAATTGTTCATTAGGTCAAATATGGACTTATTGTACAGCCATAATCTGTAAAAAAAAAAAAAAATCCAAACCATTTTTGACCTGTAAGCTACTTATTGGAATCAGAAGGGAAGTCAATGAGTGACTTTTTGACCTTTGGGACAAAAATTTGTACAGTAGATCAAATATGGACTTTGTACAGTCATAATATGTAAAAAAAATAAAAATTAAAAAAATTAAAATAAATACATTTTAACCTTTTGTAGACCTTTTAGCTACTTATTGGAACCAGAAGGAAAGTCAATGAGTGACTTTTTGACCTTTGGAAAAAAAATTGTTCATTAGGTCAAATATGGACTTCTTGTACAGCCATAATCTGTAAAAAAAAAAAAAAAAAAAAAAAAAAAAATCGAAACCATTTTTTGACCTGTAAGCTACTTATTGGAATCAGAAGGGAAGTCAATGAGTGACTTTTTGACCTTTGGAAAAAAATATTGTTCAGTAGGTCAAATATGGACTTCTTGTACAGCCATAATATGTAAAAAAAAAAAAAAAAACTTTTTTTAGACCTGTAAGCTACTTATTTGGAATCAGAAGGGAAGTCAATGAGTGACTTTTTGACCTTTGGGACAAACATTTATTCGGTAGGTCAAATATGGACTTCTGTACAGCCATAATATGTAAAAAAAAAAAAAATTAAACTTTTTGTAGACCTTTTAACTACTAATTAAAAACCAGAAGGAAAGTCAATGAGTGACTTTTTGACCTTTGGGAAAAAAATGTGTTCAGTAGGTCAAATATGGACTTCTTGTACAGCCATTATATGCATAAAAAATAAATTTAAAAAAAGTAACCTTTTGTAGACCTTTTAGCTACTTATTGGAACCAGAAGGAAAGTTAATGAGTGACTTTTTGACCTTTGGAAAAAAAATGTGTTCAGTAGGTCAAATATGGACTTTGTACAGCCATAATATGTAAAAAAAAAAAAAAAAAAAAAAAAAAAAAAAAAACATTTAACCTTTTGTAGACCTTTTAGCTACTTATTGGAACCAGAAGGAAAGTCAATGAGTGACTTTTTGACCTTTGGAAAAAAAATTTGTTCAGTAGGTCAAATATGGACTTCTTGTACAGCCATAATATGTAAAAAAAAAAAAAAAAAAAAAAAAAAATCCAAACCATTTTTAGACCTGTAAGCTACTTATTGGAATCAGAAGGGAAGTCAATGAGTGACTTTTTGACCTTTAGGACAAAAATTTGTTCAGTAGGTCAAATATGGACTTTGTACAGCCATAATATTTAAAAAAAAAAAAAAAAATTTTAAAACCTTTTGTACACCTTTTAGCTACTTATTGGAACAAGAAGGGAAGTCAATGAGTGACTTTTTGACCTTTGGGACAAAAATTTGTACAGTAGATCAAATATGGACTTTGTACAGCCATAATATGTAAAAAAAAAAAAAAAAAATAAAAATAAATAAATACATTTTAACCTTTTGTAGACCTTTTAGCTACTTATTGGAACCAGAAGGAAAGTCAATGAGTGACTTTTTGACCTTTGGAAAAAAAATTGTTCATTAGGTCAAATATGGACTTATTGTACAGCCATAATCTGTAAAAAAAAAAAAAAAAAAAAAAAAAATCCAAACCATTTTTTGACCTGTAAGCTACTTATTGGAATCAGAAGGGAAGTCAATGAGTGACTTTTTGACCTTTGGGACAAAAATTTGTACAGTAGATCAAATATGGACTTTGTACAGTCATAATATGTAAAAAAAATAAAAATAAAAAAAATTAAAATAAATACATTTTAACCTTTTGTAGACCTTTTAGCTACTTATTGGAACCAGAAGGAAATTCAATGAGTGACTTTTTGACCTTTGGAAAAAAACATTGTTCAGTAGGTCAAATATGGACTTCTTGTACAGCCAAAATATGCAAAAAAAAAAAAAAACAATCCAAAGCATTTTTTGACCTGTAAGCTACTTATTGGAATCAGAAGGGAAGTCAATGAATGACTTTTTGACCTTTGGGACAAAAATTTGTTCAGGAGGTCAAATATGGACTTTTACAGCCATAATATAAAAAAAAAAAAAAAAAATATTTAAACCTTTTGTACACCTTTAAGCTACTTATTGGAACCAGAAGGAAAGTCAATGAGTGACTTTTTGACCTTTGGAAAAAAAAAATGTTCATTAGGTAAAATATGGACTTCTTGTACAGCCATAATCTGTAAAAAAAAAAAAAAAAAAAAAAAAATCAAAACCATTTTTTGACCTGTAAGCTACTTATTGGAATCGGAAGGGAAGTCAATGAGTGACTTTTTGACCTTTGGGACAAAAATTTGTTCAGTAGGTCAAATATGGACTTTGTACAGCCATAATATGTAAAAAAAAAAAAAAAATTTTAAACCTTTTGTAGACCTTTTAGCTACTTATTGGAACCAAAAGGAAAGTCAATAAGTGACTTTTTGACCTTTGGGACAAAAATTTGTTCAGTAGGTCAAATCTGGACTTCTGTACAGCCATAATATTTAAAATAGATAAATAAAACAAATATTTAAACCTTTTGTAGACCTTTTAGCTACTACTTGGAACATGAAGGAAAGTTAATGAGTGACTTTTTGACCTTTGGAAAAAAATTTGTTCAGTAGGTCAAATATGGACTTTGTACAGCCATAATATGTAAAAAAAAAAAAAAAAAAAAACATTTAACCTTTTGTAGACCTTTTAGCTACTTATTGGAACCAGAAGGAAAGTCAATGAGTGACTTTTTGACCTTTGGGACAAACATTTATTCGGTAGGTCAAAGATGGACTTCTGTACAGCCATAATATGTAAAAAAAAAAAAAAATTTAAACTTTTTGTAGACCTTTTAGCTACTAATAAAAAACAAGAAGGAAAGTCAATGAGTGACTTTTTGACCTTTGGGGAAAAAATGTGTTCAGTAGGTCAAATATGGACTTCTTGTACAGCCATAATATGTATAAAAAATAAATAAAAAAAAGTAACCTTTTGTAGACCTTTTAGCTACTTATTGGAACCAGAAGGAAAATTAATGAGTGACTTTTTGACCTTTGGAAAAAAAAATTGTTCAGTAGGTCAAATATGGACATTGTACAGCCATAATATGTAAAAAAAAAAAAAAAAAAAAAAAAAAAAATCCAAACCATTTTTAGACCTGTAAGCTACTTATTGGAATCAGAAGGGAAGTCAATGAGTGACTTTTTGACCTTTGGGACTAAAATTTGTTCAGTAAGTCAAATATGGACTTTGTACAGCCATAATATAAAAAATAAATAAATAAATAAACCTTTTGTACACCTTTTAGCTACTTATTGGAACACGAAGGAAAGTCAATGAGTGACTTTTTGACCTTTGGGACAAAAATTTGTTCAGTAGGTCAAATATGGACTTTGTACAGCCATAATATGTAAAAAAAAAATTAACCTTTTGTAAACCTTTTAGCTACTTGTTGGAACCAGAAGGAAAGTCAAAGAGTGACTTTGTATAGCCATACAAAAGGTTAATTTTTTTTTTTTTTTTTTACATATTATGGCTGTACAAGAAGTCCATATTTGACCTACTGAAATTTGTTCAGTAGGTCAAATATGGACTTCTTGTAAAAGCCATAATATGTAAAAAAAAAAAAAAAAAAATTTAACCTTTTGTAGACCTTTTAGCTACTTATTGGAACCAGAAGGAAAGTCAATGAGTGACTTTTTGACCTTTGGAAAAAAACATTGTTGAGTAGGTCAAATATGGACTTCTTGTACAGCCAAAATATGCAACAACAAAAAAAAAAAAAAAAATCCAAACCATTTTTTGACCTGTAAGCTACTTATTGGAATCAGAAGGGAAGTCAATGAGTGACTTTTTGACCTTTGGGACAAAAATTTGTTCAGTAGGTCAAATATGGATTTTGTACAGCCATAATATGTAAAAAATAAAAAAAAAATAAAAAAAAATTAATTGTTTTACCTTTTGTACACCTTTTAGCTACTACTTGGAACCAGAAGGAAAATAAATGAGTGACTCTTTGACCTTTGGGAAAAAATATGTTCAGTAGGTCAAATATGGACTTCTTTTACAGCCTTAATATGTCAAACATTTTTGTGGGAATTTTGGCTAGTAAAGGGAATAAGAAGGGAAGTCAATGAGTATGTATAGTAAATTAGTGTCTCTTAGTGGACTCTTAGGCCTAAAACATGTTCTTTAGGTCAAATATGGACTTCTGTACAGCCAAAACATGTATTAAAAAATGTGGACCTTTTAACTACTAATTAGAATCAGAATGGAAGTCAATGAGTATGTATAGTGAATTAGTGTGTATGGACTCTTAGTTCAAAAACATGTTCAGCAGGTCAAATATGGACTTCTTGTACAGCCATAATATGTAAAATAAATAAATAAATAAATAAAAATGACCTTTTGTAGACCTTTTAGCTACTTATTGATACCAGAAGGAAAGTCAATGAGTGACTTTTTGACCTTTGGGACAAAAATGTATACGGTAGTTCAAATATGGACTTCTGTACAGCCATAATATGTAAAAAAAAAAATAATAATAAATTTAAACCTTTTGTAGACCTTTTAGAATGTCAATGAGTGACTTTTTGACCTTTGGGAAAAAAATGTGTTCAGTAGGTCAAACATGGACCTCTTGTACAGCCATAATATGTCAAACATTTTTGTGGGAATTTTGGCTAGTAAAGGGAATAAGAAAGGAAGTCAATGAGTATGTATAGTAAATTAGTGTTTAAGGACTCTTAGGCCTAAAACATGTTCAGCAGGTCAAATATGGACTTCTTGAGACAGCCATAATATGTAAAAAAAAAAAAAAAAAACAACAAAACCTTTTGTAGACCTTTTAGCTACTTATTGGTACCAGAAGGAAAGTCAATGAGTGACTTTTTGACCTTTGGAAAAAAACATTGTTCAGTAGGTCAAATATGGACTTCTTGTACAGCCATAATATGTATAAAAAAAAAAAAAATCCAAACCATTTTTTGACCTGTAAGCTACTTATTGGAATCAGAAGGGAAGTCAATGAGTGACTTTTTGACCTTTGGGAAAAAAATTTGTACAGTAGATCAAATATGGACTTTGTACAGTCATAATATGTAAAAAAAATAAAAATAAAAAAAATAAAAATAAATACATTTTAACCTTTTGTAGACCTTTTAGCTACTTATTGGAACCAGAAGGAAAGTCAATGAGTGACTTTTTGACCTTTGGAAAAAAAATTGTTCATTAGGTCAAATATGGACTTCTTGTACAGCCATAATCTGTAAAAAAAAAAAAAAAAAAAAAAAAAAAAATCCAAACCATTTTTTGACCTGTAAGCTACTTATTGGAATCAGAAGGGAAGTCAATGAGTGACTTTTTGACCTTTGGAAAAAAATATTGTTCAGTAGGTCAAATATGGACTTCTTGTACAGCCATAATATGTAAAAAAAAAAAAAAAAAACTTTTTTAGACCTGTAAGCTACTTATTTGGAATCAGAAGGGAAGTCAATGAGTGACTTTTTGACCTTTGGGACAAACATTTATTCGGTAGGTCAAATATGGACTTCTGTACAGCCATAATATGTAAAAAACAAAAACAAAAAAAAATTAAACTTTTTGTAGACCTTTTAGCTACTAATTAAAAACCAGAAGGAAAGTCAATGAGTGACTTTTTGACCTTTGGGAAAAAAATGTGTTCAGTAGGTCAAATATGGACTTCTTGTACAGCCATTATATGCATAAAAAATAAATTTAAAAAAAGTAACCTTTTGTAGACCTTTTAGCTACTTATTGGAACCAGAAGGAAAGTTAATGAGTGACTTTTTGACCTTTGGAAAAAAAATGTGTTCAGTAGGTCAAATATGGACTTTGTACAGCCATAATAT